>NC_138725.1:12638918-12908918 GCF_965113295.1 Leuciscus leuciscus | reverse complement strand
CACACACACACACACACTCACACACACACACACACACACACACACACACACACACACACACACACTCACACACACACACACACACACACACACACACACACACACACACACACACACACACACACACACACACACACACACACACACACACACACACACACACACACACACACTCACTCCACGTCCCTGCTGGAAGAACACACACACACACACACACACACTCACTCCACGTCCCTGCTGGAAGAACACACACACACACACACACACTCACACACACACACACACACACACACACACACACACACACACACACACTCACTCCACGTCCCTGCTGGAAGAACACACACACACACACACACACACACACTCCACGTCCCTGCTGGAAGAGCGCGGTTCTGTGGTTACTGATTTTCACCGCACTTTCACTGTTGGTGTAGAGAGATTTTATAATGTCAAATGTTTTTCCGCCGATGCCAATTTGTAGGATTTTGTACAGTAGACCATCATGCCAAATTGAATCAAATGCTTTTTTAAAGTCCACAAAACATGCAAATATTTTCCTTTGTTTGTCGTTGATGTTCTTGTTGATTAGAGTGTGGAGAGAATAGATGTGGTCGGATGTGCGATGTTTTGGTAAAAAGCCAATCTGAGCTTTATTTAAGATATTGTGTGCTGAGATGTGTGAGACTGTTGATGATACTGCAGAACAGTTTTCCTAAAGCACTGCCCACACTGATGCCGCGGTAGTTATTGGGGTCGAATCGATCACCGCTCTTAAATATGGGGGTGATGAGTCCTTCAGACCAGATCTCAGGGAAGTGTCCAGACCAGAACACCAGATTAAATAATTTGGCTAGAGTTTGAATCATGCTGGGACTGCTGAGTTTAAGCATTTCGTTATTAATGTGATCTTGTCCACATGCTTTCTTTAATTTAAGATTTTTAATATGTTCTAATATTTCAGATATTGTTATAGATTTATCTAATGGATTTTGATAATTCTTAATAGTTTTTTCCATGTCTTCTAAAGTTTTCTTTACTTTACTCTGAGGTTGGTTGAGGTCAGCCGGTTCAATTTTTTGATACAGATTTTCAAAGTAAGATTTCCAAATTGTGCCATTCTGGAGTGATATCTCTAATTTGGGTTTTTCGAGTTTTTTATATAGGTTCCAGAAAGTGTTTTGATCTATTGAATCGTCAATTTCTTTAATTTTAGTTTGAAAATATTTTTCTCCATTTTTCCACAGAAGTGTTTTGTACTTTTGCAGACAGTCTGAGTAAGAAAGCCGTAATGTCTGGCTGGACGGATCTTTGTGCTTTTTGTTAGAAAGTCTCCTTAGTTCTTTTCTGAGACCGGCACATTCATCATCAAACCAGACATCCTTTCTCTTTCTCTGTTGATTGGTTCTATGTTTGGTTTGCTGTTTAATATTAGATAGAGTTATCAATGTTTTGAATATGTAATTTAAGTTTTTTGTTGCTAAATTTATTCCATTAATATCTAAGGTGAAATCAGTGGACATAAATTCATCTAGCATTTTTAATATACTAGGATTGTTCATATTTTCCTTGAATTGTTCTGAGTTGGATTGATTCCACTTGAGTTTGTTTCAGAGGAAACAGTTTTTCAGATTCAGATGGAGCAGTTTTGGTTATTTGACATGGGGCTTTCAGATAAAGCACAGTTTGGCAGTGATCGGACATCGGGAGCTGAGGTCTGACTGTGAAGGCATTAATAAAACTTTGATCAATATCTGTTATTGAATAATCAACCACACTGGTTCCTAATCTGGAGCAATAAGTGAATCTACCTAATGTATCTCCACGAGTTCTGCCGTTAATGATGTATAATCCTAAACCTTTACAGAGTTTTAACATTTGTTTTCCACTAATGTTCACTGAGGTATCATAGCTGTTTCTCGGTGTGATATTCGATGAGGGATGAAACGTGGTGTCATTGAGGATGTGCTCATTATCTACAATATTTACATAATCAATTTCTCGCCCTGTTCTGGCGTTTAAGTCTCCACAGATGAGGATATTTCCTCTGGACTGAAAGTGTAAGATGTCAGTCTGTAATATTGGGAAGCTTTGCTCTTCGTAATAGGGAGAGTCATGAGGTGGAATATAGACTGCACAGAGGTAAAGGTTTGACTGATATATGACGGATTTCACTTCAAGCCAAATAGATGATTTTCCACTTTTAGCAATTTTAATAGAATGTTTTAAATCGTCTTTGTGCCATATAAGTATTCCACCTGAGTCTCGGCCACATTTAATTTTAGAATTTTTTGATGAAGGAACCATAATTTCCTTGTATCCTATTGGACAATGTAAAGTCTCATTGCTACGACACCACGTCTCATGAAAGATACAGATGTCCATGTCTGTTACACTGCTGAGTAAGTCTTGGTCTGCAGTCTTATTACCAAAAGTAGAAGAGTGCAGACCTTGTATATTCCAACAACTGATTTTAAATTATTTCATGGATAGTTTTTTCTGTAATGTGTGTGTGTGTGTGTGTGTGTGTGTGTGTGTGTGTGTGTGTGCTATGCAGGTTATGTCCTCAGCCTGGAGCAGATGATGTTCAGCAGATGTCGTATCTGGTTGAGTTCAGCAGCTGCAGGGTTCTGTGGTTGTTGAGCGGCTTCTGCGTAGCTCTTGTGTTGGGATGGAGGTCCAGTGGTCCGTTTGGGCTCTGCTGGAGGACGAGGACTTCTCTGTTGCGTAGCTCTTGTGTTGGGATGGAGGTCCGGTGGCCCGTCTGGGCTCTGCTGGAGGACGAGGACTTCTTGGTGGCTGAGAGCTTCTCTTGTTATCGAAGTTTCTGCTGTTTCTTGCTGTGTTTCCAAGGGCTGTGCTTTTCAGGCGAAGACTTTCACTCCTTGTTTATTGAGATGTACGTGGTCATACATATGATGAGGCTGTATGTCTTTGTGATGGGCGAGATGAACATTAGGAATGAGTGCGCAGCTTCTGGAGAGTTCCACATTATTCCCGTGGATCACGTGGAACGGCACATCGGTGCGTGGCAGCAGTGTGGACAGAGTTATTCTAGCCTCTGGGAAACGTTGTGTGGCTCTGATCGCCATCTCTCTCATCACAGGAGCCACACGGCCCTTCATGGCCCTTAAATCATTTGTCCCTGTGTGGATTACGATGTGCTTGTAGTTTTCATGTTTACTCTCAGACAGGATCTGAAAAGCCCTTCTAGTGTTTGGGCACCAGATTTTCTTGGCTCTCATGTTTGGTAAAAGAAGTCTCTCATTGATATATTTCCCATTAGAGTCAGTCAGGATAAGAGCATGTGTTTCTCCCGGGTCCTGTGCAGAAGAGCTGTGGATCTGGGGTGCTGGATCAGTCGAGCAGTGAGGCTCTTCTTCCACTGGCAGCTGTTCAGGTTGAGGGTTTTCCATGAGCATCTCTGGACGAGTCAAGGGTTTGGCAGAAGACTCTTCAGGTGCTGAAACAGAATTGAGTCTTTCTTTCAGATCTGTGATGAGTTCATCTTTGGTGTGGAGTACTGACTTCAAGGCCGATAACTCCTCCTGCATTTCTTTTCTAACTTCCGTTAGTTGTTTTCCTAAAGTTGATTTTACTTCCCTTAGTTCATCTTTAGTTTTCTGAAGTTCTTCTGTCATTTCTTCTCTGTGTCTCTGCAGAGATTCAACTTCTTGTTTTAAGTTCTTTATGTCGATTGTCACTTGTTCCATGTTGTTGTCTTTCAGGTGGGATACTATTAATTCTTTCATCTCCACTACTTCTACTTCTAGAAGTGAAAAGTTGTCTTTCATTCTTGACATTGGAGATGGAATCGCAGTTGCTAAAGTCACTGTCGTCTTTTGAGCTGATTTTCCAGGGGAGGGAACGATGTTCGCATTCTTGTCAACTTCATCAGACAGTGCCAGCTTTTTTATTAATTCAAAATCTTCAGTGAAAACCTTAAGAGCAGACTCTGATCCCTGGACCATGACAGTGCCATTTTGATATAAGTTCAGGGTCAAAAATCTTGTTTCATCATTTTTTTCAGCATCTTCAAATGCTAAGATCTGTCTGCCTTTACAGATGCCTCTTTTCTTGGTAAAGGTGAGATGTTGACAGAAGGCAGTGTGCCATACAGGGCTGTGTTCGGTGTAAAAGAGCAGGTTGTTCATGGCACTGTGGTCCTGTAGATCCGCAAACAGTGTGTCGGGCCTCTCCTTCATCTGCTTGTGTCTGAGGATCAGCCTGGAGGACTCAGAGCTCTTCTGAGGGTAGATGAAGGGGCGTGGCCAAGATGATGCGCTGGCCATAGTTGATTTGGAATGTAAACAATCAACTGAAATAACTGCCACTGTTTTGAATTGTTTTGTTTTTCATCCCTCAGTGGAGATATAAAACTGGTAAAAATGAGTAAATAAGCCAAAAATGGGGAAAATATGACTTTCACACTGATTTCTTTAAAATTCCAGTTGTGTCCAAAATGTCCAAAAATGTTTTTTCTGTGCTGTTCTTTCAAACAGGAATCAAGCAAAAGTCCAAAGAGAGACACATAGCACTGTCTATTCAAAATGTCTTTACCTCTCTTTTCCTCCAAGTTTTCCTATAGCTGTTGTTGTTGTTTCTCTCTGCTTGATGTTATCCTTTCCAATAAGAGTATCCTCTTCTGCAGAGGTTATCCTGTGATCAGCTTCTCTTGAACTTTTCCTCAAATTCAGGAGTGACAGTGTAAAAAAATAAAATAAAAAATAAAAAAATAAATAAACTGTCCAGATTCAACAAAATCTTTGTCTAGATGTTGTCTAGATGTTGTTGTATGTTGAATCCTCTCTTTTCATTAGCTTGTTAGCAAATAAATCTTATTTTTCTTGCAATTTATCTGGAGCTCAAGTGTGACTTGTCTCTCCCTCTCTCTCTGTCTATCTGCTCTTCCTCCTCTCTCTCTCTCACTTGCTGTTGTCTCTCTCGCATCACTTGCTGTTGTCTCTCTCTCGCATCACTTGCTGTTGTCTCTCTCTCTCTCACTTGCTGTTGTCTCTCTCTCTCATCACTTGCTGTTGTCTCTCTCTCTCATCACTTGCTGTTGTCTCTCTCTCTCATCACTTGCTGTTGTCTCTCTCTCTCATCACTTGCTGTTGTCTCTCTCTCTCATCACTTGCTGTTGTCTCTCTCTCTCATCACTTGCTGTTGTCTCTCTCTCTCATCACTTGCTGTTGTCTCTCTCTCTCATCACTTGCTGTTGTCTCTCTCTCTCATCACTTGCTGTTGTCTCTCTCTCTCATCACTTGCTGTTGTCTCTCTCTCATCACTTGCTGTTGTCTCTCTCTCATCACTTGCTGTTGTCTCTCTCTCTCATCACTTGCTGTTGTCTCTCTCTCTCTCTCTCACTTGCTGTTGTCTCTCTCTCTCATCACTTGCTGTTGTCTCTCTCTCATCACTTGCTGTTGTCTCTCTCTCTCTCTCATCACTTGCTGTTGTCTCTCTCTCTCTCTCATCACTTGCTGTTGTCTCTCTCTCTCTCATCACTTGCTGTTGTCTCTCTCTCTCATCACTTGCTGTTGTCTCTCTCTCATCACTTGCTGTTGTCTCTCTCTCTCTCTCTCTCTCACTTGCTGTTGTCTCTCTCTCTCTCACTTGCTGTTGTCTCTCTCTCTCTCTCTCTGTTGTCTCTCTCTCTCTCATCACTTGCTGTTGTCTCTCTCTCTCTCATGTCTCTCTCTCTCTCATCACTTGCTGTTGTCTCTCTCTCTCTCATCACTTGCTGTTGTCTCTCTCTCTCTCATCACTTGCTGTTGTCTCTCTCTCTCTCTCTCTCACTTGCTGTTGTCTCTCTCTCTCTCTCTCTGTTGTCTCTCTCTCATCACTTGCTGTTGTCTCTCTCTCTCTCATCACTTGCTGTTGTCTCTCTCTCTCTCATCACTTGCTGTTGTCTCTCTCTCTCTCATCACTTGCTGTTGTCTCTCTCTCTCTCATCACTTGCTGTTGTCTCTCTCTCTCTCATCACTTGCTGTTGTCTCTCTCTCTCTCATCACTTGCTCTCTCACACAGTGTTGACACACCATAAAAGTCCATGAAATGAAACTAAAGCAACAACTCAATGTGACAATCATACTGTAGAATATGACAGTCATATTTTGATGAGTTAACATTGAAGATAACTCTAGCATTATGCACTGGAAAGCACTGATGTGAGAAAGACAGTGATGATGTACCTTTAGAAACGTGTGTGTGTATAGTTGAGGGATCCTGAGAGTGTGTGATGTGGACTGGATTCACTGCTGTCGTTGAATCAGCTTGAGCTGTGAAGATGAATGTTAGTTCAGATCATTAATACTGTACAATATGACATTCATATTTTAACTTTGATCATCACATTACATAAAAAGTTAATATTTTTGCTGTCAAGTTTCAATTCCTGTATTATTTCCAGCATCACGTTTTGGACTGTTACTTCACTGCAGTTCATTAGTTTGAAGCAATGCTTTGAGTTACTCTTCTGTGAGAGTCAAAGAAGCTTTTGTTCCCTCAGTTTGTTCTGGTTCAGTGATACTGATAGACCTTAGTGTTACTGACATTATGAGGCTCTTCTAACACTGTTTTCTCACCTGAATACTTGACAGTGTATCTGACTGAGGTCTTGAGTTGATTTCCATGAGTAAGCTGACATCTCCACTCTCTGTTGTCATCTTCATTCAGGAGTGTTGTAGTCAGAGTGATGATGATACAGTGATATTGATATGATGATGATAATATCTGATATCTGGAGTCTGTCTTCAGATCAACACCAGTCTGATTCACCCACAACAGCTCAAATCCCTTAGAACTGACCAGATTATCACAGGAGTATATAAATACAACTGACAAGAGAGAGTCACAGAGCGGCCTGGACTGATCTCAGTCTGTGAGGATGAAGATGATGATGATGATGATGATGATGGAGACACTGAAACTGAACACAAGACACAAATCACAGACTCTTCAATCATCATCTGAGTTTAAAGGGAGAATCTGCCCTTTTTAAATTGGCCAGATAATCATGAACTTACCATGAAGAACATGCAGATAAACATCAGCATCAGTTCCTTGTTGTCTGTCATTAACATATTGTCTGCAGGTGTATAATCCATAATCTTCTTCTGTGATGTTCTTGATGTTCAGAGAGCAGTCAGACTCCAGACTCAGTCTCTCATGTCTCTCTGTGTCTTTCTTCTTTATCCCTTTAGTAATCAGTTCAACTGTCTCTGAACATCTGAAGCTGTTATAGTAGATCCATGTAGTTTTAGATTTGCAGTCAGAAAGAGCATTATTACAGGACAGACGCACATTTTCACCAGAACTGATGAACACATGATCCTCCACTAATACCTGAAACACAGTATATCTCAGTGATCATTATGATATACATTAATAAATGAAAACAATAAACCATACCAGCATAAAAAGCAGAAGTTTTAAATCATAGTATTTTTCCTGACTTAAAGCAAACAACACACTCTCCAGAATAAACTATTAGTCTTTATCAGAGAGCTGTTCAAATCACTGACACACTCTTAATATGAAGATAATTCTTCATCATCAGATGTTTGAGTGACACTATGTCCAGTATCAGGAATAATACAGTATGATCTGTGTGTATCAATACACAACTCTGAGATCACAACGTGAATGTGTGCAAGAATAAACTGAACATGTTCAAATGAACTCTTTCCAGACTAATTCCACTAAATGTCTTTAGAGAAAATACAGATTTCTTTACCTGTGAGAAGTGAAGAGAGAATGATCAGTCCCAGCAGACACAGATCACACTTATCAGACATTTTGTGTTTCTGTCAGTCTTTCTCTTCATTATATATAGTTACAGCTCTTCCTTTAAACATCATCATCTCCTCCTCTGGTTGTGTAACTTCCTCTGATCTCATCAAATGAGTGAAATCCTGCTAGAGTTGCTGTTTAGTGATACGATGCCACAGTGAAGTGTTGCTTTAAGTGTGTGTGAAACGTGTGAGAAGTGCATATACTGTGAACCACACTCCTTTCTTTTAGCAGTTTCCAGCATGACATAAAAAATCCAGAAATAAAATAATTACATTATTAGTGATACAATTGTTTTGTTACTGAAAAGGTTTCCAATATCCATGACTAACTTGTGAAAATGAATTCTAAAACAGTTTTTAAGGTATTTTGAAATGATTAACGTTCCTGTGGCAACATTTTTGCAAGACGATAAAATATGTTGCGTTGTGCACGTTTCACAACAGTTTCAAAGTGAAATGTCCAGTGAGTGGTAACAAGATTAACAATCACGCTTTAAAATAACGTACACCTACACTATACCCTAAACCTACCTGATAGTGTAAACAAATGCAAATGCGACATGAAAACGTAATCGTAGCCATGGTGTTTAAGATTATTTATGAACTTTGAGCTCTTATATCATGACTCGTCTTTCACGGGATTCGAACCCAAGGTCTTCCAGCTGAGCTACTGAGCAAGCTTAATAAGTTATCATAAATGTGTGTGAAAACGATTAAAAGTGCTTGCTGTTTTACTGCCTCTAGTCTTCATTTCGTTTAGAAACTGCTGTAATATGTACATATTGGTACGTATTTTGCGTTTTGCAACGTTTTTCCAATGAGTCAGTGTTGGCTATATTTTATGAATACCTTGGTGTGTCATTATGAGAGTCAGTATGTGTCATCGGCATCATGCTCTGAAGATACTCAAGATATTTATTCCATGTAAAAATATAATGAAAAAAATAATATCTTTTATTTTTTCTTTTGTAATGAAACGGGTCTTGATAGATTTTTTCGGTCACACCGAGATCAATGACACCAATCATGCCGTAGTCAAATCGAACTTGCTGTCCACAGTAATGATGTCTTTTGTGTCGGTCACAGTCAGGTTTGTTTGGACTCGTTGTGTTTCATCATCGTCTGCCTTAATCACTCTTTTGTTGTCATGGACACTAATGATTTTCAGCTTTACACTCATCAATCACCATCATCATCACCTGTATTTGTGTTCAGTTCTGGTTCAGTCTAATGTCTGGTGTGGTCTTTAGTGGGTGTGTTGCATGTTACTCTGTTCCTGTTTGGATTACCTGTTGGATTTATTAAATATTCATATTCATCTTCCTCTTCGCATGTGTTTCTACATCTTCTCTTCTCTTCTCTTTCTACATCTTCTCTGAACCCAGTTTAGGCGGTGTGAATTCTCACACATTCAGCAAACTGTTCCTCTTCTTTCTTAAAGTGGGTTTCTGAAGAAAAGAGAAACACAAGAACTACAACTGACTTCAGACACAGCCTTATGTGGCAGGTCCAATGAAATTCTTCCTGCCTGCATGTGATTGGTTAGTCTACTCACTGAGTTTCATCCTATCAGTGCTATGCAGTAGAGTGTATATAAACTGGCTGGCTAGAGTGTATGGCATCACGAGTCACCGCCCCTTTCTTCCCGTGTCGTCATTTAGTCGCCATCCAGGTATGTTTGGTGATGTTGGCTGGGTTGTCGTAGCTAACGTTAGCCTATTTTCAGGGTGGTGTATGAAGTCCTGCTGTTGGCATTGGGTTGAGGTTGTTCCTCTTCTGGTAGTTGAAAGTCATGATTGTGTTTTTTATCTAAGTATCCACTGGTATTGTAAAGGCAGGATTGTTTGTGTACAGTCAGAGGTTTGGGTGAAACTGATTAAAGCACGGCCAGTACGGGTTTCTGCATTTCAGTACGGAGGTGCTTGGCTACCGCCGGAGCGCACATTGTCTATGGAGCGAATTATGTGCCATAATTTAACAAACAAATCCAGCATTTTGCAAACAAACTCAATCTACTTCGCAAAGGAAAACTCGACTCGCAAACAAACAGAAAGCAATGTGCAAGCACAAAGGTCAGTTTGAGTGAAAATGCAGTGGAGTAACAAATATGTATTGTGTTTTACAAATATAAATAAATGAGCCAAGATAATACTTCACAAATATATACAAACCATCCTTCAAATTGCATGTTACCTTTGAACAAATACCAAATCTAGTGCATACAAATGCATATCTGTCTGTTATGATTGTGTAAGTGTAACACTTCGCTTTTTATGAGATCTCTCGGCTCGATTTTCTCACAAATGCGTCCAGGCAGATTTTCTCACAAATGCAGTTGAGCAACTTCCTCTTCTAAAACAGTAGATGGCGCTAAACTAGAGGCTAATTTAGCGCTAGTCTTCCAGGAGAAGCACTGATTTGAAATTTGCCTTTGCCTACAGCTGAGGAAAATGACCGGTGAACGGGTGTGTTTCTGTCTTATTTGATCTATAATTAACCTTTTTGAGGTTTTCTCTTGCAAAATGTTTATTGCATATCTAGACAGAAATCCACATTAGCACTTAATTCTCTCTAGGATAGGGGAATCTATAAGCTGAAAGCTCTACCATCATGTTGCTTTTTGTAATTTTTGAGGAGCCAGCTAGCGGGGCTGGCTCCTCATCTCGGATTGTGGAGCTTATCCCGGTCCAGCAGCACCACCAGGGTCTCCTTGCTCACCTGAAAGCGTACATAAATTTTTTTTTTCTTTGTTTTTCCAATCTGTTTTATGTACCGTTAATTTGAATTGTTTTCCTGTTGTTGCTGACTCCTCATCTCGGTCCGCCACTGCTGATCTTGGCTCTGGTTTGTCCTCAGGGATGGAGGCAATTAGGACAGGGGGGTTGTTGGAAGGCCTCTGTCCCAAGACCTCATCCATGAGGACAAACCACGGCCAAGTTGCAGCAGTGTATTTCCCGCTCACCCCCTCACCTGTCCCAGGACACTTGCAATCCTAAGGCAGAGCAAATACACCATACCAGTTGTAAACAACAAGAACACCACAATACATTTCAGCAAAGATGTGTCAATTAACTTGCTTTCTTTGTATTTTTTTTAAGTTGTCCCATTTTCTTTTGGCCTGCAAGGGAGTGACCTTCCCCAGCAGGTCCATTTTCTCCAGAATTCTCCTAAAAAACGTTTGTAGACAAAAAAAAAAAACTACAAAAAACAACTGAGTGAAAGACTATTGCCTTATCTAGTTGTTGTCTCATTGCTGTGGGCTTTGTATAGGGTGAGGGCAAATTTTTGTATGCAAGAGGCAGCTATTGGAAATATTACAAATGGTTAATGACTTTACGTCCAAGCCACAGTGGCCGAGTTTTTGGCCCCTGTAAATAAATGATCATTTTCGGCCCTTTATTTGATAAATTCAGTCGTCTGCTCCTCGGCCCCTGAAACAAAACAAAGAATTACAACAGGTTTTGCCTCAGACCACCTGATAAATGAAGCTGCACAGTTTTTTTAGTTTAAGTTCAGTTTTTTTAAGAAACACCCCTGGGTTTTAACATTTGTTTTGCTAGCTATTTCAGGTATATCAAAGAATGTATTGCAGAGACCGCTATGTTTTTTCAGGTATTCTTATCTACCACATTTCAGCTGGATTTGTTAAGCAAAATTTGTTAAGCAAAAACAAAACATGAGCACCTTCCCAACTGTGGGTTATGTTAACCCAATGCATTGGGTTAAACTCCAGTTGAGTTAAATATTTATTTGTATTTATTACCTTATTTTAATAATTAAGATACACAATGTTTTCAAATAGATTTTTTTTTTTTGAGTATAAAAATAATAAATATGTTTTAAGTATTCAATTATTAATGTAATAAATATTGGTGAGCCTAGTATGTAAATATACACGTGTATAATAAATAGAACAAACAATTATGATATCCAAATATTAAAATATACACATTCAATTTAAAACATGCGTGTACATAAATTAAAAACTACAAAAAGACTTATTAAAAAAGGCTATACTGTACATCAATTAAAAATGTACACAGACGTGCCTACACAAAAAAACTAAAACTCTCTGTACATACAGTTCACAAATTCAAAATATATCTGTATATACAGTACACAAATTTAATAAAAAAAATAAAAAAATAAAGACTTATTAAAAAAGGCTATACTGTACACTTTATGCATTGTGTTATAAACACCTTAATATGGTGTTTGGCTACTGGACCTACTGATGATCAGTAACATTGAAAAAGCTTTTAAGGAGGTGGCAATGTATTGAAGGAACTCCTCCAGGAATATTATAAACAGCATGCTGGAAAAACTCCCAGATGAGAGCAGAAGGCTTTGGGTAGTTAATGTCATAGATGTAGAATATTTTGAAGCATACATCCACTGCTTGAAGTATGGTCTCCTTTTCAATTGCCTCCCCATTGAAAATGATGAAAACTTAGGAGGAGTTCACTTTGTGGATCCTGGCAAATTAGGTACTTTAGTTGGCATGACGATCATTCAATACAATATATTTACAAATGAATCGCAGAAAAATTCAGCAGCATTTACTGTGTAAAAGTAACACTGAAGCAGTATTGTAGTCAAAGTGGTTAGTTCACCCATAAATAAAATTGAGGGTGAGGAATTAATGACAGAATTTTTATTTTTGGGTGAACTAACCCTACAATTAAAGTAGGTTATACCATGGGCTGTTTAAATACTCGATTCTGATTGGCTGGAAGGTGTGCAGTAAAACCCTTTAATGCACAGGTAGTTCCAGTCAGTTTGATTACAGTTACAGTTCGAAATGAATCCGCTACTATAAACATTGGTAACCATAGTAACACAGTTACACTTGCAAGCAGAGTGAGAGACTCATATGAAAACGTTTATTTAGGTAGGCTAAATGGATGATTTTTGCATATCGTTTCATTTGTATGGTGAATATGGCAATTTTGAGAAATGGGCCCAGGCACAAGACGAAAAAGAAGACTTGTTGAATGACAAAAAGCGGCACAAAGAATTAACAATAAATAAATGACATGATTAGTTCAAATAAAGATTGCCTTGTCACTGTCAGTGTTGCCTGTCATTCATAAATAATTTTAATAAATCCATTAAAGAATCATTAAGTTAGCTATATGCTTAAGCAACGAGGGGACTGTAGCTGCTAGACTTTAAAGAGACGCACACAGGTAACTCGCGCACGCATCTCTCTCTCTCTCTCTCTCTGTTCCTTCTCTTTCAGTTCTCTGTCTCTCTCTTTTAATAATGAATTTAAATAAATGTGATAATTCATTCAAATAAAAGCAATCCGATGGCTCTACTTTATTTAAAGTGGACGGAGTGCTAGAACTAACGAGCCGTAACTTAAGAAAATAACCGTCATTTTTACACGTCTGTTAAAAAATTACACTGTGAACATCAGTTACAGCTTTAACTTGTTTTTAACTTGGCAAATAACCAAGGTATAAGCGGGATAATCCACAGCTAGCCATGCATTAAAGAATTTTAATGCACTTCGTAGAGGCAACCACCCTCCGCTTCGCGTCGGGCGGTTCTTCGCCTCTACGTCGTGCATTAAAATCCTTTAATGCATGGCTAGCTGTGGATTATCCCTTACTTAACTCATGGTTAGTCATGACACCTGTGGATAAGCAGAATCATTGATTTTTAATTGATTTGTTTATTTAAGTGTCAAACACCATGGTGCCCAGCCCTCATGGGCTTATTAGACACTACAGTAATAATTTAACAATTATCTCCAGATAGCCACGTGACGAACCCAACATAACATAACTAAACCAATAAAAAATAAGTACACATACAAATAGAGATGGCTTGTCATATGGGATACAGAATACTTTGCCGCAGATACCAGGCCTTTTCTATAAATTTCGCCAAAGCAAAAACATCATTTTCAAAGAGCCAGCACAAAATCTCCCCTTCATATTTCCAAAAAATATCAGGATTTTTTAACTGAATTGATTCAAAAAGAGAGTTCCTTAAGTCACAATATAAAGGACAATAAAAACAAAATGAAATTCATCTTCCACAACCTGGAGATCACAGAATTCACACAAACGTAAATGTTCAGGTGTACCTTTAAATCGACCCACTTCCACTGCCAGAGGTAAGGTACTAGTTCTCAATTGAGCACTAATCAGAATCATTGAAAGATATGTATACAGAGCAATGCAATTTAATTGGCCTATACAGTGCTTTTTTGGATTTTAAGTAATTACGTACTTAGTGGCAAAGGACTTTCTATTTAACAGAAAACAATGTTCCTGAACTGCCTGAAACACCTCATTTGTAATCCTGTCATTAGTTCTGTGACTTTACTATGTTGCCATGTCACATATTTGCACCTGCCAGCAAACACCTTTCTACACCGGAGGAGTTTGGCGTCATGTCAAAAGCAAATAAAACGCAACAGTGAACACACTGGATTTAGATTGTAGACCGATGCCCCATTCTATTTTCTGATGTACTCCTGGAAAAGAGCTGGGGCCTCATTTATAAACGTTGCGTACGCACAAAAGAAGGCGTACGCTGCTCTCTACGCAATAATTGGTATTTATAAAAAGCAAACTTGACGGGAAAATGTGCGGTCCTTCACGCAAGCTCTGACCCAGGCGTACGCACAAAAATGGGTGAAATGAGAAATGGCGACACCGTCGGCAGACGGAAGAAACACGTGAAAGTGTGTGAAAGTGTGTGAAACTTTAGACCGTTGTGTAAAAAAAATGACAATACTGCCTCTCATAAATAACATGAAGACTTTACAAAGCAAGTCTTACAATTAACAGCCTACACGAACACCCGTTTGATCGATCAAAGTGTAAAACAAACAAAATCAAACGAAAATTACAACAGAAATGCTAATTGACACATATTTGCAAAAAGAAAAGTGAAATATGTTCTGCAATAATATTGGCATGTTGTGCAATTCATCCTCATAAATAATATAGTAAACAGAACGAAATAATGTACAAAACTGATATTCTCGTCAATGTGTCCATCTGGCGGAGCAGATAGATGCAATTAGATAGATAGATAGATAATTAGGGAGATATATAGATAGATAAATAGATAGATGTATTAATTGTCCACTGGGGAAAGTTGTTTTCATAGTAAAACATTTCTTCATCAGCTACGGAATCATGGTATTCATGCATATGCCTTTAGTTTGTTTTATTTTTGATAAAATAACGTATGACGTATGCCTCAACTCTGGCGATGCACTAGACGCTTTTTTGCCTCAACTTTGATGTCCGACCATTTCTTCTTTATTTCGGCCACGGTCGAGGTTGTGAGGCTGCAGCATTTACGCCGTCTGCAACCTTTTGCCACTCAAGTGCCTTTTTGGCATTAGTAATGCCCACACTGTGCCCTCCAAACAACATTTTACTCCTCTTTTCCACCTCGCCAACGATAACTTCTACTTCACATTGAGTGAAGTTACGTTTTCTTTTGATTTCCTCTCTGTGTTTGCCATGATTTCGCAATCAATGAATATTAACTTGTGGGCGTTTCACGGACTATTTATGGGCATCTACGGGCGTGACATGAAGCCGCAAAAGCTGCGCTACATTTAGAATTGATTGTGATTTATTAAGGGAAACCTGCGTAGGATGTGCGTGCGCACGGTTTTATAAATCCGAATATTTCTGTGCGTACGCACGTCCTATGTTTCATCCGTACGCCACTTCTGACGCAAATCCTACACAAAGTTTTATAAATGAGGCCCCTGATCTTTTTTTGAAACATGCGCTTTGACATGTCCATTATAAACAGCATGTTTGTGTTTCTGCACATCATTCTGAATAATCAGAAGATTATGTTTGTTCAGAACATTTAACAGCAGATTGTTTTGCAAATGAGGCAAAAACATACTAATAATTTGTTTTGTGAATACATTACATTTAATCATTTAGCAGACGCTTTTATCCAAAGCATTAACTTTTTGTAAAAAAAAAAAAAAAATCAACAATATAAATGAACCTCAAATAATATATATATATTTCAGCATAAGTTGGACGGACGGCTCCTGAACATGAAAGTGTTTTTCTGGTGTAATTTTTCTGGTGCTCTTCTTCTGAATGAGAAGGCAGAAGTGATTTCAGAACGAAGGCCTGAGTGAAACTCTTCCTGCATTGATCACATGTGTAAAGTTTCTCTCCGTTGCGGATCCTCATGAGATTCTTCAGACTTGATTTACATTTACACACATTTTTCCTTTCTCGTTCACGTCCATCAGGTCTAAAAGAAACAATAAATCAAGTGAGATTTCAAATGAGAGACAAAACGTGAAATGAAAAGTGAAGCTCAAAGTCAAGATCACTGATGAGTTCAATAGTCATTTTAATCTCATCAAATCTGGTGGACAACGGCTGTGCACGATTATGATCTATTTTAATGTCATGAAGATGATTTGTGTTATAAATCACTAGTTTGGTCATGAAACAATGTAAATCTGGTGAGCATCAGCATGTTCTTCATCATGAAGAATGAATGAGGAATCAAGATTAAACACCAACCTCTTTGCTCTTCAGTATCTTGATGTTTCATTCTGCAGGTTCTGGATCACTGGCGCTCTCTCTGTCCTCTCCTTCCAGATGCTTTCTGGCAGTTCTGCTAAAAACAAACAAGTTTCAATTCTAACAATCATGATGAGAAAGGAATAATCAATATTTCAGACTCTGAACTAAGTACTAAGGCTAATCACATGTTGAAAAATATAGTGACCGTGATCATGTAACTTAAGATTATCAGGTTGTCGAAGCCACAACAAACAAAACTGACATAAATCAACTAGTGCTGAAACTAGGATTTAAAACCTACATTTAACGTCTATGAAAACAGAAACTGTAGCTAATGTGTCATTATAAACAGATATGAGTTCTAAAACATTATCAATAATTCTTATAACATGCCAGATGAGATGGACTTGGTAATTGCGATGATGTTTTCATTGCTTTGCTTACTTTTCTGACAATGTATACAAAAAAATATTTATGTGTTATACTTAAGAGTAAAGAGAATGGAATATTCGCTGGAATATATGTAAGGGTTAATGCCCTTCGAGGTGTCCATTGTCAGGTATTAATGGACGACGGCGAGGCGTGAACCGTCCGACGCGCGGCGGAGGCAAGTCCATTAATACCTGACAATGGACACCTCGAAGGGCATTAACCCGCTTATACCATGGTCACTTGCCAAATAACACATTTTTAAAACATTAGTGTATATTATAATTAGTTTTACAATCGAAATCTAAAGTTTTTACAAACAATAACTTGGTTTCAGAGATATTTATAGTCCGCTCAGCTCGTAGAACCCTTCAGTTTTGTTTTGATTACTTTGACTGCCTGTTGCTATGGTTACTCACAGCTGGTGTAGCCAGCGCATTTATTTATTAATTTCGAACTGTAAACAGTCAGTTTCACCAGAACTCCTTTACTAGGTGTCCTCTATCACTTTTTAACAGACACATTCTGCAGCCAATCAGAATCGAGTATTCACCCAGACCATGGTGTATATATATATATATATATATATTCCAGCAAATATTCCATTCTCTTTACTCTTAAGTACAACTGTAGTTTTTAACCTTCGGTCTACTGTTTTCCTACACTTTGAAACATTTAGTTTTACAAATGGTTTAACAATCAATGTTTAGTTTAACAATCTTTTAAGGATGAACAAATCAAAACAAATCATCACATTAAAAATAACATTAAAACTGGATAATATAAAAAAAAATTGAAGAGCTGGAAAAAGTGTGAATGGCTTGAAAGTCCTTGATTAGTGCTTGAATTTTACTCTCAAAAGGATGTACGAACCCTGAAATGAATAATGTAAAAACATTTGTCTATTTCTGCCACAATACCATGGTTACACTGAGCATTACTACATTAAATCCACAGGGAATATTGGTGATTTGTGGACTTAAAAGCCATATTACTTCAAACTTCATGAACTCGTTCGTCCATGGCACAATGTTTCTCCTGGTTTCCAAGTCAGTGCCCATGATTTACTCACTCTCAAGTCATCCTAGGTGTGTATGACATTCTTCTTTTAGACAAATACTATCAGAGTTAAATAAAAAAAAAAATGTCCTGGCTCTTCCAAGCTTTATAATGGATTATAATGAATTTCCATTTACTTGCAGTCTAGAGCCCTGTATAGTGCTTTATTTCTGCTTTTACATGAGCGCCACCTACTGTCAGAGAGCGAAAGTCAATAGATATCAATCAATCAACAAGTGTCCTGTGCTCACCACACACGGGCTAAAGCTGGAGAGGAGAGATTTGGCTAGAGTGATGTGTGTCTAACTCAGTGTTTCCCAACCTTTTTTCATTCAAGGCACCCTTTGAAATTTAAAAAAAATGTGTGGCACCCTACACTAGCGTTGTCATGATACTACTTTGATACTATACCTTGTAATGTGTCAATTTTCGATACCATGGCCTACTGTCATATAGATATTTTTAATATTATCCAAATTTTTTGTCCATCCATTTAAAGTCTAGGAAATCATTAATTTCTTCTGAAGAGATCACTTTACATGATGACATATTTAATTATATAGCTTTTATTCATAGGCTATATAAACATTGCTCAGTTACCATTGCAAATCTCACCTTTAAATGTTTGCTCACTCAGTGTATTTGTGTTTTTATATTGGGATAATTTTGTTATAATTGCACAAGATAGCTTGTTTGTAATATATTTTATGTACTAATTTCACAGTTGATCTCCAAATGAATGTAGAAACAACATAAATACAGTATATTTAAAATAATTGTTTAATCTTTTTATGAAGTGTTATTTGATTCTGATGTCACAGCTGCACATGTGGATCCCATACGCGTCCCATTTTCTCACAACTCTAAACGTTCATTTAAAACTTTATTTAACTAATTTAAGACTGCTCACATGAGGATACTCAAAGCGAAAGAGAAGTCGATTCTGGCTCGTGTCGTTCTGTGCGTCGTGTGTGTCAGCATCCCAGACAGCACATTCTCTTTTGTATTTTCTCGCTTGTGTAGTTTAAAAGTGTCACAGGTCGGGGCCACCCCTAGCTTGCGTACTGCCCCTGAGGAGCGGACCGTGGACAGAAGGAGGCAGACTCATGATTAAAAAAATAAATATATTCTTTATTAAATAATAAGGACAGTCTTAAAAGTCTCTTCGCTAGACTCAGACGGAGAGAAGAGTACATAGCTTCACAGCTTTAGCAGGCTCTTCACTGGACTCAGACAGAGAGTGGAGGATACATATGACTCACAGCTTTAGCAGGCTCTTCACTGGACTCAGACAGAGAGTGGAGGATACGTATAACTCACAGCTTTAGCAGGCTCTTCACTGGACTCAGACAGAGAGTGGAGGATACATATGACTCACAGCTTTAGCAGGCTCTTCACTGGACTCAGACAGAGAGTGGAGGATACGTATAACTCACAGCTTTAGCAGGCTCTTCACTGGACTCAGACAGAGAGTGGAGGATACATATGACTCACAGCTTTAGCAGGTTCTTCACTGCTTTTAGCATCTCCCGCAACGGGACTCAAACAGAGAGAGAGGTGAGTATTTTCTAGCACATCAACGGGCTTTCACAGCTTTTAGCGTCTTCACAGCTTTTAGCATCTCCCGCAACGGGATTCAAACAGAGAGGGAGGTGAGTGTTTTCTAGCACATCATCGGGCTTTCACAGCTTTTAGCGTCTTCACAGCTTTTAGCATCTCCCGCAACGGGACTCAAACAGAGAGAGAGGTGAGTATTTTGACTAGAACCACCAATGCCTTCCGCAATTCACTCCTACACTCGTGCTTCACTGCAACCCACAGAAATAATCACACGTGAATATATATGTATATATAAAGCACTGCAAATCTCACAACTCACAGAAAGGGCGCAGACATGAGGTCTCGTCCACTACTCGCTGATGTTAAGCTGGATGGATAGCAGCTGTGAAGCGCAAATCACTCAATGCAGTTACTGGTTCTCCAAGAGAGGTTTCAATCATCACACAGTTCCATTCAGTTCACAGGGACATCAACTGTTCCATAATCCGGCCAGAGTTCAACAACTATCTCACCCAAGGTGCTGACCTCACTTTAGCTTCTCACTTTCTCCAGCCCATCCTTCTCCTTGCCCGGGTTCAAATCTCTCTCCTCTCCTCTCCTCTCCTCTCCTCTCCTCTCCTCTCCTCTCCTCTCCTCTCCTCTCCACTTCGGCCTCGGCCTCTCTCTCACCTGCTGTGTTGCCTGCGTGTCCTTTCTCCCCCCTTCCTCACACCAAAATGCCTTTTTATCTCCATTATTAAAACACGTGTCCCAATCGCTGATCGCCTCCCTCATCTCTCGCAGCTGACACTCGTTTCTTCCTTCATTATCCCGCGATCGGCCATGACATGTAAAACCGGAGCCGGCCTGGTGTCTCACCGGAAATGCTCCGACGGGGAAACACCCCCTAAAAAAAAGGTTCCGCCCCGCCTTTTCGTCACCCCGTGACAAAAGCATTTGCATAAAGAGGAACGTTAATTGCATAAATATTTTTTTAAACACATGAATCGCACGTGTTACCGTTGACTGCAGCACGGACAACAATGTTTTCGAATGTATTCGACCGTAAGCGCAACAATGAAAAATAGGCAGCTTTATGTGGACGCACTGTGAATGAGGCACGGGAATAAAATCACGCGCAAGCTCAACCTCCGCAATTCAACGCCGAAAACTTATGATTTTAATTTTTATTATACATTTGTGCGCATTATTTGTTGTTATTAGAGACATGCGACGATCCAAGATTGATGGTAATTTTTTTTAAAACATTTTAGCAATTTTTAAATGTTTGATGGAGTTTTTACACGGCACCCCTGCTCTCGCCAGAAGGCACCCCGGTTGGGAAACGCTGGTCTAAATTACACAGAAGAGACTTTGTTGCTCAGCACATGAAAATAAACTACTTACCGTGATTTCAGACTGAGGTGATGTGGTTTCTCCACTGCATGGATCTTCATGTGTCGCTTCAGGTGAGTTTGAAAAGAGAAACTCTTTCCACACTGATCACACGTGTACGGTTTCCCTCCAGTGTGGATCCTCTCATGTGTTTTCAGACTTCTTGACTGATTGAATCTCTTGTCACAGTGTGAACACTTGTAAGGTTTTTCTCCAGTGTGAATTCTCTGGTGCCGTTTTAAACTGTTCGCTGTAATATAAGTCTTCTCACACTCAAAGCACATGTACTCTCTCACACCAGTGTGAGTTTTCTCATGTCTATGTAAATGTTGCCGCAGTGAAAAACTTTTTCCACACACAGAACATGAATACGGCTTCTCCTTCGTATGAACTGTCAGGTGTGTCTTCAGGTCTGATGCACAGACAAATGTTTTGCCGCATTGATCACATGAGAACGGCTTCTCTCCAGTGTGGATCCTCATGTGTCCTTTAAGGTGTGAAGATCGTCTGAAATCTTTCCCACATTTATCACAATTAAACGGTTTCTCTCCAGTGTGGATCATCATGTGTAGCTTCAGTGCACTTTTAAAAGCAAAACTCTGTCCACACTGATCACACGTATGCGGTTTTTCTCCAGTGTGGTTCATCTCATGTGTTTTCAGAGATGATGAGTCACTGAATCTCTTGTCACAGTGTGAACACTTGTAAGGTTTTTCTCCAGTGTGGATCCTCTGGTGCAGTTTTAAACTGTTCGCTTCAGTAAAAGTCTTCCCACACTCAAAGCACATATACTCTTTTACACCAGTGTGAATTTTCTCATGTGCATGTAAAGTTTGACGCAGTGAAAAACTCTTTCCACACACAGAACATGAATGCGGCTTCTCCTTCGTATGAACTGTCAGGTGTGACTTCAGCACTGATGACCTAAGAAATGTTTTGCCGCATTGATCACATGAGAACGGCTTCTCTCCGGTGTGGATCCTCATGTGTTCTTTAAGGTTTGAAGATTGACTGAAATCTTTCCCACACTGATCACACTTAAACGGCTTCTCTCCAGTGTGGATTCTCATGTGAACATCAAGATGATATGTGTCTGAGAAACTCTTTCCACATTGATCACACGAGAACGGCTTCTTTCCAGTATGAATTCTCAAGTGGCGCTCAAGACCATCTTTGCGTGCGAAACTGTTTCCACACTGAGTGCAGGTGAAAGATTTATTGGCTCTTCTTTTCTTTAAAAATGTCTTTTTAGTCTTTGAGCGACTCAAAGGTTTTTCTCCAGGTTTGACATGATGTTCCTCCTCCACTTCACTCAGTTCTTCACTCTCCTCGCTCTCTTCCATCAGGTCTGACATGAAAGAAAAATGTATTAAATAAAATTCAGTACATCAAAATAGTTAATTGAAAGAAATATAATTTGAAAGGGCATGAAAGTGAGCCCTAAAGTAGTAGTAGAAAGTAGACAACTGTTTTAAATATGGGGGGTCCAGAGTGTCTGGCACTGAGTTCATTCTCTCAGTTGGTGTTAGTGTTGCACGGTGTACCGATACTTCAAAAGTATCGCGATACTCGGAAATTAAAAACGTCACGATACCTAAATTTTTCAGTATCGATACTTTAAAAAAAAAAAAAAAAAAAAAAACGCCTCCCTATGGACGTCTGTGTTTTTTTCCTGACGCACGCAGCAAAGAACCTCCCGCTGTCAGTGCCATGTGAAAACACTACAGCGAGATGGCTGCATGTGCGAGCACAAGTGGTCCACGACTCGTAGAAAAAGATGACGCGAGGAGTGACATATGGAAGTACGTTGCCTACCTTACTCTGTTGCACGGTGCACCGATACTTCAAAAGTAAATCGGAAATTAAAAACGTCACGATTCCTTAATTTATTAGTATCGATACTTCTAAGAATGACCGCGTTCCAGATTTGTAAGGCCGGCGACACACTGACTGCGTGTCGTGTCCGTTTTTATTTTGGCTCCCATGTTAACTGCCTGCGTGACACACGCGCCTGGGCGCAGCTCGAGACGCGCGGAAAACGCGTGCATGCTTGAAATAGAACAGACGCCTATTTTTCACGCGACATGCAAGCGTGTTGGAAGCATTTCCAGGCAAAATAGAGTAGGAAAAGATGTTTCTATGTCATTTTGACACGAATACATATTAAATGACATTTTGATGTTTGAAAGTTTTGACATAAATACAATAAATGTAATAAAAAAAAATATTATCGATTTTCAAATATTGCCCGTCAATACAGAACGAATTATTCTGTAGCCTATTTTGCCGTCAACACTGCCGTTGTCTTTGCTGCTATATATTTATGTTTAACATGAAGTATAGGCCTTCCACAACTCTCTCCCCACGTCAAATATATCACCAATAAGGCTTATCATATGTTACCAATATTAAACATTGTTTAATATAATCGCTGTTCATATTTTTATTCAAAGTTCAGAATCAAGATAAAGCTCTTATGTTTCTTATGATAAATGAGATAATGCTGCTAAATTATTTTTTTTTTTACCTTGAATGTCATTGCTCTAATTTATATTTCATATTTTGTTCAAATGTTTAATATATCTGCTGTTCATATGTTCATTTATTAGTGTGTTATATGATTAGAATGTTGTCCCGGTTTTAAAATAAAGCACAGCAATGATATTTGAGAGTGTTTCTCCCTTTTCAGGAAAAGTATCGAAAAAGTATCGAAATCGCAATACTTGACTTGGTATCGGTATTGAAACAATAATTTTGGTATCGTGACAACACTAGTTGGTGTTATCAATATATTTTGAAATGAATAATGACATCAATTGGAGGGCCCAATTAATTCGAATTAGGCTACAAAAAAAATTAAAAATTTTACAAAAAAAAACAAACAATTTGATGGGATTTCAAAGGGCCCTCTCCCTAGACGGGGCCCTGGGTAGTCAGGTCCACTTTTCCCCCCACTACCACGCCCATGTAAGTTGTGCAGTTTTGGGGGTATATATGGCATTTTTAAAATTTATTTACCAAAATTAGTAATGATATGTATATGCAGGTTTATTAAAAATAGTGCAATATGTATTATTTATTCCTTTATTTTACAGTTAAATTATTATTTTTGTATACAGGGATTATTTTATTTTTTTAATGTCGCAGAAGCACTTTGTTCCATGAACTGCCTACCTATTTGCACTTCAATAAAAAATAATACTTTGTGGTATTTGGCATATTTGTTTTTGCAGTAGTTATTGGGGGGATATTTTTCCTGTAAAGATATCGAGATATATTTTTTGCTCCATATCGCCCAGCCCTAAATGAATGAATGAAGAATAAACACCAACCTCTTTGTTCTTCAGGATCTTCAGTGTGTTTCATTCTGCAGGGTTCTGGATCACTCATGTTCTCTCTGTCCTCTTTAATAAACTCAGTCTTGGCAGATTTCATCTCTTCCTGATGCTCTGATGCTCGTCTTCACTTGTAGCTGATGGGAATTTACAGCATTTATTGGAGAGTTGATGTGGGAGGAGCTTCACTGTCCATGTGATGGATGTGGGAGGAGCTTCACTGATCTGCCCAAAATCAAAAATATATCAGTTACTGAGTTTGTTTTTATACTAAATGACACTTCTGTGCAACAAATAAATGGCTATTATGATCATTTGCAGAATGCATTTTTATAAATTGATTATATGTCCTTGAAACTTTCCTTGAATGAGGTAAATTTATCTTATCTCATTATTTTTAAAACATTATCGAATCTGAATCCAGGGACAAATCCCATTGTTGCCATATTTTGACACCAACTTTGAGATTGATATTTATTTTACTAAAAACGTTTTGAATTATTAATGGCCGTTCACACTAGACTTTTCCTTCCACTGACTTCCATTCATACGCATGTGAAAGTGGGACACCAGAAACACAAGCTCAAGTGAATAACCCTGTGAGAAATAACAATCCATTCATTATTTGTATTGCTAATCCTAACATTATTCTGTTTCTTCATTAAAATACAGGTATCTAGAAATAAATAAAAGAATATAACTAATTTAAATTCTTCCAAATATGAATAATGGTAAGAAAAACAGTTAAACATCATAAACACAGAAATAAATGTACATATAGTAGCCAACAAATCCCCTCAGTCTGCTGACACCAATGAAATGAGCTTTAAGTGTCAATTTACAGGAGATCTGAAGACACCAGCATAATAAATGAGGTGAAAACAGGAACTATTGTCATGAAATAAAGAGTGTTTTCAGCAGATCTGTTAATATTGATGAGCCTCAGACTATCAACACTCATTCAACAAGCCATTCAGGATCATCAGCAGATCATCTCACTTTATTCTGAGTGTTTGCTGTTAGAAACACATTACTTGAGTCAGGATACATGATAAAAGCCTGTTAAACTGCTCTATTGAAAGACAATACTGTAATTTCTCAAACTATGACATGGATAAAACATCAATAACACAAAACAATGACATTCATCTTCCTCAACCACTACAGATTACAGCAGCATAATGTCCAAATTAATCTAAATATATAGTTTGATCTTATAATAATTACATTAATCACTACACAGTAAATTTGAAATCCGGAAATCAACACCAATGTACTTACCGTAAAACTTCAAATAATAGGGCTTTTATTTTCCCAAATCGCCGAACTGCACCGGCTTGTATTTGAGACAGGCGTCTAACGTTATATGAGACAGGCCTTTAATTTAGTGTTGAGACTTCACCCTGTGCTCTGCAATATACATTTAGTTTTACATTCATTTACAGAAATCAGCTGGTTAAATGAAAATTGCTGATGTTATCGGATTTTCAGTTGATATTCTCAATTCATTCACTTAACGGACGCTCTGAGGTAAAGCGTTCAGACTGCAGACTAAGAAACGATAGTATTTAATTGTAGGCTACAGGACAATCATAACATAGTACAGAAATGATCTTAATTCCATAATATCCTTAAACATAACAATATTGCTGTCCATAAACTGACAAAATGCGCGTCCGGTGTGCAATACCTCGAGTTGTCATAGACGTGACGCAGCGCTAACTCTCTCTGCCTGCCTTGCTTGTGCTAACAGCTCCCGCCCAGATGCGCAGGGCTCTCTTGTGTGCGCAATCTGCTCCATAGAACTGGCTTAAACAGACGATCTGACGGGTTTTAGAAGATTAAATACAACCCGAAACTAAAAAACAGACCGGGCCTCTATTTGAGACCGGCCTTTATTTCGAACCCTGGATTGACGATAACGTTCGTGCCTCGAGGCAGATCTGTAGACGGGCGGAGCGAAAGTGGAAAAAGGACCGGCTTCAGATTTCGCTGGAATTATTTAGAAATTCATTATTTAATTATCAGAAGGCAATGAAAGAATCGAAATCAAGGTATTTTGCAGACATTATCAATAATAATTTCCATAGGCCAAAAACTCTTTTTACTGTTTTTAACACTGTTGTCAACCCAACGGTTTCAAAGTACCCTGCTGTGTCAAAAACAATGTGTGAGGATTTTCTGAGATTCTTTGTTGACAAGATTAATTCTATCAGGCGGGGGATATCTCACCCTGATTCTGATCCGTCCATCTACTCTGTTTGCTGTGCAGAGTTTAGTCAATTCAAACCTATTTCTTTTGAATATCTTCAAGAAATAGTTTGCCGGCTTAAGCCGTCAGGCTCTACTGTTGACATCTTGCCTCCTTATTTCCTGAAGCAAGTTCTTGATGCAGTGGGTCCATATCTTGTGACTTTGATTAACCGATGCTTTGAAACTAGTTCTGTACCTGATGTGTTAAAACATGCTACAGTATATCCTTTGCTCAAGAGACATAACTTAGATCCTACTGTTTTAGAAAACTACAGACCAATTTCAAATTTGTCGTTTATTACAAAGATCCTCGAGAAAATAGTGCTTTTACAATTGCAGAGTTTTTTAGATGAAAATAAGATATTTGAGGTCTTTCAATCAGGTTTTCGAAAATTCCATTCTACAGAGACTGCACTCCTGTAGGTTTTAAATGATATTCTACTTACTGGCGACTCTGGAAACCATTCTGTGCTTGTGCTCCTAGATTTGAGTGCTGCGTTTGACACTGTTGACCATGCAGTCCTTCTTACTCGCCTGGAGCACTGCGCAGGCATAACAGGAAGCGCTCTTGAATGGTTCAAATCATATCTTTTAAATAGATGTTTTAATGTTAATATGGGTGAACACTCATCTGAGTCAGCTCCTTTAGCATGTGGTGTACCTCAGGGTTCCATCTTAGCTCCGATTCTTTTTTCTTTGTATATGCTACCATTGGGTTCTATTTTTAGGAAGCATGGTCTGTCTTTTCACTGCTATGCAGATGACACTCAAATATATCTGCCCTTAAAAAAGAGTTCCAATGGCTTAGAAGCACTCATGACTTGTTTGGCTGATGTGAAAGCCTGGCTGTCTCTAAATTTTCTTAATTTTAATGAGAGCAAAACTGAGATAATAGTATTCGGTCCTTCAGACTCCGTTAGTACACCAAAAATAAATTTTGGTGAGTTATCTTCCTCTGTAAAACCTTGGGTTAAAAATTTAGGGGTTATTTTTGATGATAAGCTGAAATTTGATAAACACATCAATACTGTGGTCAGATCATGTTTCTTTCAGCTTAGACTACTAGCTAAAGTTAAACCCATTTTGTCGAGTAAAAATTTTGAACAATTGATCCATGCTTTCATTACGACGAGACTGGATTACTGTAACTCACTATATTTTGGGATTAGCCAGTCAGCTTTATCCCGGTTACAAATAGTTCAAAATGCAGCTGCTAGACTCTTAACCAGGACTAAAAAACGGGAGCACATTACACCAGTTTTACGTTCTTTGCACTGGTTGCCCGTGCGTTATCGAGTACATTTTAAAATGATTCTTTTGGTGTTTAAATCATTAAATGGTCTGGCCCCTCCGTATCTTTCGGAATTACTTATTGAGTATCGTCCGGTTCTTTCTCTCCGGTCATCTAACCAGAAACTGCTATGTATCCCAAAGTCAAAGCTGAGGTGCAGAGGCGACCGGGCTTTTTCAGTAGCTGCCCCCAGATTATGGAATGCATTACCTCTGTGTATTCGCTCTGTATCATCCTTATCTGTTTTTAAAACTATGCTAAAAACGCATCTTTTTGAATTAGCATATACTTAGTGAGGAAGTGGTATTGAAATGTTTGTTTTATTATGATGTTTTTATTGCTTATTTGTTCTGTGCAATTGTCTATTATAAGATGTGCAGCACATTGGTCAACCTCGGTTGGGATAAATGGTGCTATATAAATAAATTTGACATTGACATTGACATTATTTATCCAAACCTGTATAAATACGTGTAAAAGGCGTGTAAAAGAGACATAAATATGGGAACAACCCTCAAAGTGTTAGTTCGACACTTTGAAGAGTGTTGCCTCTCGCAACACCGACACCAGGGCCGTGCACAGACATTTTGAGGGGCAGTGGCTTAAGGCGAGACACTACAGGTGAATAGGGTAACATTTTTAACTAGCAGATATCACCATGAAACGTTCCCAGTTGATTACCTACATTAAGATGAGAAAAAAATGTATTACAAGTTTCCTATAATTTAATGTTTAAATATGCAAATTAGGCAATATCTAATTACATATGTGCTATTTTGCATATATTTTAAAAAACGAAATCTGAGTATTGGATAAAGCCAGGTTAAAAAATATTTTTTCATTGTGTTCACATATTAGATGGGGAAAAAATTACAGAGGGATTTATGGATATCTACTTTTGTTATCCTGTAAATCAGAATATACTGTCAATAGCCTTAAAAAAAATGATTTTCACCATGTTTTTTGGAATAAAATGTTATATAAATCAGGCTAGGAATAATATATTTACAAATCCCTCTGTAAATGTCTTCATAATATAACTAGGTACAAGACTGGAAAGTTTGGTGTATATAAGTGCTACTGAAGTGGAGATTTCAGACTTGGAGTATGAGAGAAAGGTCATTTTGAGAAAACGGGCTTTAAAGATTTATCATCAGCCAATTAGATTGCGCATTCAGCCCTTTTACTTTCACGATTGGTTGCTGATAAAAAGGAAATTACCATATTTGGACCCGACAGCATTGTAAAGGAGAGAGGGAGCTTTCCGGCGTGTGATGACAGGAAGAAGACAGAGATCGCGGAGCAGCGGGAGGATTAAGAACGCCAACTTTTGTTGAATTTATGAGAAATCTACAGACGCGAACAGAAAAGTGTAGTAGAATAAAGACCTAAATGTGTATTTCGGACTTTTTTTCACCACAAGTCTGAAAGAAGACATGTTATTGAAGACAAATATCCAAAAATCTCAAAATTGACCAGTAAAAAAAAAAAACGATGTTTTTGCCTGCCATCCCTTGTGAAAAAGAAGTGTGCTTAATTGTATTGAAAGCGCACTGTTTGTGTGCTTAAAATAATAAAAGTATACTTTTTGAAAAGTGCACTTGCAGATAATATAATAAAATTAAAATTAAAGACCACTTAAGTGTACTTAAAGGGAATACACTTTAATGACAATATTTATTAACACACTTAAGTGCACTTTTTACAAATGCACTTTGTAATAATATCTAATTAAGTTTAACTTAAAGTAAGTACACTTTCATCACAATATTTATAAACACACTTAAGTGCATTTAAAAAAATGCACTTTGTAATAATGTCTAATTAAGCTTAACTTAAAGAAAGTACACTTTCATCACAATATTTATAAACACACTTAAGTGCACTTTTTTACAAATGCACTTTGTAATAATATCTAATTAAGTTTAACTTAAAGTACACTTTCATCACAATATTTATAAACACACTTAAGTGTATTTTTAAAAATGCACTTTGTAATAATGTCTAATTAAGCTTAACTTAAAGAAAGTACACTTTCATCACAATATTTATAAACACACTTAAGTACAATTTTTTACAAGTGCACTTTGTAATAATATCTAATTAAGTTTAATTTAAAGTAAGTACACTTTCATCACAATATTTCTTAACACACTTAAATACACTTTTTAAAAATGCACTTTGTAATAATGTCTAATTAAGTTTTACTTAAAGAAAGAACACTTTTATCATAATATTTATAAACACACTTAAGTGCACTTTTTATGAATGCACTTTGTAATAATGTCTAATTAAGCTTAACGTAAAGAAAGTACACTTTCATCACAATATTTATAAACACACTTAAGTGCACTTTTTACAAATGCACTTTGTAATAATATCTAATTAAGTTTAATTTAAAGTAAGTACACTTTCATCACAATATTTCTTAACACACTTAAGTACACTTTTTAAAAATGCACTTTGTAATAATGTCTAATTAAGCTTAACTTAAAGAAAGTACACTTTCATCATCATTTTTATAAACACACTTAAGTGCACTTTTTAATAATGTCTAATTAAATGTTACTTAAAGAAAGAACACTTTCATGACAATATTTATAAACATACTTAAGTGCATGTTTTAAAAACTGCACTTTGTATAGTCTACTAAGTTTTACTTAAACATACATTTTAAATAATTATGATTTATAACACATTTTTAAACACACATTTAATTGTATTAATTGCGAGCAAAAGTTAAAGGTATAGCGGAGGATGTTTTACTTCCTGGTGGGTAGTCTAAACTATTGGTCCTCCTAATTGTCAATCATTCTGGTGAATCAATCCAACTTTTCAAAAAGTGGAGAGGGCGGGTCTTATCTAAAATTTGGAAAGATCCTCCGCTATACCTTTAAACAAATGTAAACAAAATTAATTTGCATTTAAATTCAGTTAAAATACATTTAATTTTAATCACACTACACTACATTGAAAAAAATATTGACTTTTAGTTAGGTTAATGAAAGTTTTGTGAACTTACAGAGTTTAACAACACAATGAGTTAGAACAACTTCAACTTAAACAGAAAAGCTGAAATAACATTTAACCATGCATGATATATGAATATGTTGTTTAATGCGCATGCGCGAGAAATACTACGTCATTATGACGCACTACTTCACTAGAGTTTGAAAAATGCGCTATGTTTTGCGATCCGTTTGCGATGCGTTATGATCAGGGCCTGAAGTTAACTTTTTTGACCACCAGCCACTGTGGCAGGTGGATTTAAAAATTCACCTGCCACAGTAACTTTTTACCAGCCACTTGTTTTTTTTTTGTTTTTTTTTTTCTCATAAAGGTGAAAAATAGAAATCACACAAACATTGTTCTTTAACTTGTAAGAATACACATTTAAGTGCTGCATCTTTTTATTCATTGATTTGCTGTGTCACAGACATAGTCATATGTCATATTCACTGACTGCTGCTAATCTGAGTCCACAAAAAAGGAGCAGATGCACTCCTCTTCCTCCACTGCTGCTGCATCTTCATGAGGTCTGGTCTCCTTGACATGTCCCCACCCCCACCAGAACTGGGGGCCCCCACACCCAAGACAAAAATGGTTTGGCCACTGATCAAAATTTGATATTGTCATTTAATTTGAAGTTCAGTACGCTCAAAATGTCCGGTCAGCACAAGTCCGGTGCTCAGAAGAGGAAAGAAAAGAGAAGAAGAAAATAGAGGTTTTCTAAACAAAAAAAAAACAAAAAAAAAAAGCGGTGACGGTGAAGCTGGAACTAGTAAAGTCAACGTAAAGCAAGGTAAGAAACAGCGCAGCAAACGCTTACGAGCATTGTCAGGAGTTTTCCTGCATTTACATTTTTTGGGCGGCCGAAGATTTTTGTCCCGCCAAAGCCGTCTCGATTTTTGTCCCGCCAAAGCCGTCTCGATTTTTGTCCCGCCAAAGCCTTATTTGATCGGTAAGTGATGTAGAATAGAATGACTGCTGCGCCTGACAGGGCGATAACGAGCAGAGAGAGCCCCGGCCGCGCGCGCGCACTCTCACGTCTTCAAACAACACGTCGAGCGCTGTCTTGCGCTCTCTCACTCGCGCATATTCATCAAAGTCAATTGAACCGTTAAGCAGAACTAAATTAATATTAATATTACTGGTAAAGTTACCGGGTACCGGACATTTTTTCACTGGTTCCCAACTCAACATACACACGCTCACACATCTGTGTTACTGTCATTGTACCATAACCAACGTCAGCTTTGCTTTATCTCATCTCATCCCATCTCACCAACAGTTTAATACTGTTACTCGCACATCCAAAACATCGTATTTTACGTTGCGGACTTAAAAAATAAATAAATAAAAAAACAGACGCAAAAAAACCCAACAACTAATGAATCACTCAATTCTCATTGGCTACCCGCCAATGTGGCAGGTATTTTGACAGTTTTACCCGCCAATTGCAAAATTCACCCGCATTTGGCGCGTGGTCGGGTGTTAATTTCAGGCCCTGGTTATGATACTGAAGCTTGCCAAACAAGAGAACAAAAGGAGCACCACGTTTGGATGTTTGTTTGCAGATGAGACGTTATGCTGCAAATAATCAGTCAAGTAAGTATATCTTGATGCTTTCTTTAGTTAATTTTTTTTCACCGTAACATGTCAGTTGCTGAGTGCATTTTAATCACAGATAGGTATTATAAACGCAATAGACTCGGGAGGTGAATTAACGTTAATCATGTTTTCAATAATTGATATATGATTGCATTCTAATAATGTCTTGCATTGTAATGTGAGGAAGGTGTGTGTGGTCGTGTTAGAGGAATTTGGTTGCTGATTTTTTTTTTTTAACTAAACCAACTTTTTAAATTATTTTAAACAAGCTACTAAAAATTTGCTGAATGCTGATCCAATATTGTAACACTCGAAGACGTTTATATACATTTAATACAAATAATCAATTTTATAACCACCATAAATATTTAATATATTACCCACCTCTAGAAAAAATGCTTGTAATGTGTTCAATTTAATTTTGTATTTAAAGAGTTGTTCAATTACTATTTGTTTTGGAATATGTAATATTTTTGTGTTTATCTGGATTTAAACATTCATTTTGCAGGATCAGTTCATATTTGTTATTGGAGATACAGTGCAAGCGGTGTGTAATCACAGACCTGTATTGATGAGGTGATGTTACAAGATTTATCATGACAGGACAGCACATCCTGATCAAGCTAAAACACTACGTTCAAGTCACTAACTATCCCTATAGCTTTTAAATGCTTTGAATCTTTTGCATGTCATGTGCAAGTAATAAATTCCCACCTGTGCATTTACACATGCCCCTATAATCATCATATATTTTATAGGTAACAAACCAAAGGAAGAAGGCTTGCAGCATTGCTGTGTCAACCGTGGTAAATACAGGAACAGGAACATCCTTCATGAAGATAGCTATGTGGGGCAAGCTTAAAATGTAAGAATACCTTTCTTAATTTGCATTGGTCCTTGGTTTGCATGGGTCATATATCTATATTTGTGTAATTGATAAAGTTATGCTTAATTCCCTGTAAAGTAGCAATAAAAAGGTTCTCTATTTTTAATCACTTTAAGCCCAGTGTCAGTGAAGATGGCGTAGTCAGTGGAATCCTGGTGTTTGTGGGAAATAGAAGGAACCTTGCCCAGCTTTCTACTACGATGTGGCCCTGGTGACTGAGGTAATCAATCACATCACACAATTTATCAACAGTTAACAGTCAAAAGTTTACATACACCTTGCAGAATAAACTGCTTAATCAGGGTAGTACTAAATAAAGATAAACGTACATTTTTGTGATCCCTATTATTGATAAAATTGTTAACATTTTGCAGATACTGCAAGGTGTATATCAACTTTGAAGCGCAACCGTATTTCTTTCATTCAATTGAGCCAAATATAATAATGGACTGGATCTGTATTATAAACAAATTTTCTGTTTTTTTGTTTTTTTCCTCAAGGCATTTTTTCTGACTTTCCTGCATCTTTGAAACATTTCCATTCACATATACTCTGGAGAGCATCTGGGACATTGACATAAACAGCACTTTCCAACAATTTAAAAAATTGGGTGACAAATCATTTTGGTTTTTGTACTTTTGGAGTTCTTCAGGGTTTTTTTTTTTTTTTTTTTTGACAAACTTAGATTCACTGTAATGCTGGAGTAAGCATTTGGTCCTGTTTAATGTTGGTGCTGGTAAAGGTTTAAAGGGATACTCCACTTTAAAATGAAAATTCTGTCATCATATACTCACCCTCATGTTGTTTCAAACCTGTATGAATTTCTTTCTTCTGCTGAACATCCCTTTAAGAGCTAAATAACAAGGTTCGGTAACACTTTTAATTAGGTCTCATTTGTTAATATTAGTTTATTTTTTAGCCAACATGATCTAACCAAGACTAATATTATCTTACTTAGACTAATAAATGCTTAAAGTATTATTCATTCTTAGTTCATGTTAACTGAAGTAGGTAACTAATATATTTTTGTAAAGCATTACCCAAAGGTCTCTTTCCAAAACTGTTTGTGTTTATGCATAGTGTTTCTTGGGGTTTTCTTGTGCATCAACAGAAAGGTTTTTATGTACTTCTTTTAGAGATTATTTTGTCAGTAAATTTAGAGGGTTTTACATTTAGTTTTGTTGATTGTAACATTGCATTTAATTCACACTTAAGTGTATTGTTAACTGACATTAAAGTATATTTTAAATCACATTAATTGCGTGTCATTATATTGTGTAGTGCACTTTAACTGTATTTTGAAGATATTAGAAGCAATTATGATAGTATATATAAAGTTGTATTAAAGTACCAATTAAGTTGTTCCAAAAAATCACTCTTAATGGCAACTTATTGCATTTTATTTCAACTTAATATGTGATATATTTTAAATTAATTGCACTTAATGTGCATTCAGTGTGTCGAAAACATTGCATTTAATTCACACTTAAGTGTATTGTTAACTGACATTAAAGTATATTTTAAATCACATTAATTGCATGTCATTATATTGTGTAGTGCACTTTAAGTATATTTTAAAAACACTAGAAGCAATTATGAAAGTATATATAAAGTTGTAATAAAGTACCAATTAAGTTGTTCCAAAAAATCACTCTTAATGGCAACTTATTACATTTTATTTCAACTTAATATATGATATATTTGAAATTAATTACACTTAATGTGCATTAAGTGCGCCGAAAAGATGGCATTTAATTCACACTTAAGTATATATATTTAAAGTATATTATTTATGTAATAAGTACACTTTATAAAAGTACACTTAAGTGCACTTTTTTTTCACAAGGGGTGTCTCGCCTTAAACCAAAAAAGGGGGCACTATAAGGAGTTTGACTCTGAGGCAGTATCATCTTAATATAGAGAATTAATAACAACTCTTTTATAATCATGGGCAATTAGATTACAATTAGGATTTAGTGCTAAATCAATTTATGTTGTTAGAATTATTCTTCCAATTAAATAATTAAATGTCTGTCTTTCATATCACACTCTAGCATATTTATTTACTGTCAGCCAGTTTAACTGTCTGATTTGGCTGATGCTCAGTGGGCTCTCCCGCACTCTCTGAGCTGCCTCATCTTAAATGGAAGTATTTAATTTAATATTATACAGTTACAGTATAAACTGAAATGATAGTAGGTTACAACAGTTATGAAGTCACACCGGGGTAAAATGCACATTTGACTTAATTCTCTTTTAGACCACTCCATGGCACAAATTCAGCTCAGCACTTTTTTTCATAAACGCTTTTGATGATGGACTTGAAAATTTGGCTGATCCTTGACTTGATCGCGGCAAAGTTGATTCTGTACTAATTTGATCTAATATTTTATGTTTAAAAAAAAAAAAAATGTTTTAGACTTATGTAGCGATATAAATACAAAGATCTCAAAAATCGTTTAGTTTTTAAAATAATTTTGTTTCTGTATTTTTCAAGTAAATTTTGATGACAGTATATTTATTGAACAAACATTATTTATTTAACTGATCAAAATAACCCCAAAAATAGTATAAACTTTACTAAAGTGATTGTTTTGAACAAGTATCAACTTATGCATTTTTAAAAGCATTTTAATTTAGCTAAAGTATCAATACTGTGTCTTCTGTACCGTGCTGGTTTTACCCCGTGTGTACCTCCTTGCCACCTCATACATTAATAAGATTTTTAAACTAACAAACCACCTTTATGATTTATTTTCACACAAAATCTGTTGCTCATCAATTTTCAAACATATACTTTTCTGCAATCATACACTATGGGAGTAGTGAAAAGCAAATGTTTCTTAAGGGGGTCGCACACCGGACGCGCAGCTCGGCGGCGCGCCGCGCAGCGCCACGTCTTTTAAATTCGAACACATTATTCTCTATGAGAGTACACACACCGGCGGCGCCTTTCGGCGTCTGTCCACGGCGGCTCAGGACCGTGTTCAAAATCCTGCCGCGCCACAGAGCGCCATTTACATAGTTTTATATTAAATTTACATGTGTGTGTCTCAAATCGTAGTTAATGTATATACGGACTTCACCCTGTGCTGCAATATAGCCTACATTTAGTTTTATATTTATTTACAGAAATCAGAAAATTGCTGATGTTATCGGATTTTCAGGTGACAGTTGTCCTAGACGTGGCGCGACGCGGCGCTGAGCTGCGCGTCCGGTGTGCGGCCGCCTACAGAGCGCCATTTACATAGTTTTATATTAAATTTACATTTATGTGTCTCAAATCGTAGTTAATGTATATACGGACTTCACCATGTGCTGCAATATACATTTCGTTTTATATTTATTTACAGAAATCAGAAAATTGCTGATGTTATCGGATTTTCAGGTGAGAGTTGTCCTATACGTGGCGCGACGCGGCGCTGAGCTGCGCGTCCGGTGTGCGGCCGCCTTTAGGGTGTGCCTTTAACCACCTTGTACTAAGGTACTATTCATTTATATAATTTATAGTATATTACCTTTTTATTATGCATAATGTTAATATGGTCTTATTAAAATATTATAAATATGATGTATGTTATACATAGATACTAGTATCAACTAAGGCAATTGATTATAATGGGAAATATATTTACAGGAGATAAAGTGTGAAAAACTGTCTGCTAAATATTCTATATATAATAATTTACCCGCTGGCTTTCTAGAACTTTGAATCAATGTTTGCAATGTTGAATGGGCTTTAACCTGTCTTTGCTCTTTCTCACTCTGTCTTCTTCTTATGTTAGGCATATGTTATTTATTTATTTATTAGTGTTTTATATATTTATTTGTGTTATTTATATTAGATTAGATCAGGTAAAATAATTTGATTGAACAAGAATTCTAATTTTCTTCCAAGAACATGGATATTTTGCACAGGTTGTTAGCACTATTTGAAGACCAGGAGCAAAACATTACAGACAGAAATACAAAAACAAATGACCAAAATACTAATTTCGTGGATCAACCACTGTCTGTAAGGGGGATTGTAATTTGTAATCGACCTGTTTTGTAATCGACCAACTTGCCGTCGGGGTTCCAGACTTCGAATAAATGGTATCATTTTGCAACCTTTTCAACTAAACGTTTCAATTTGAACTTTTGCCTCTTCAAAATTACCCAACTCTCTTTGATTATACGCTGTCATTTGCATGAGAAACATCAAATGGCAAACGCTCAAAAATCGGAACAAAACGTGTTTGATCTGAGCAGCGCAGAGCATTATCAGATCGCGGACAAAGCAGCCGTGCGGGCTGATCTCGATCACGCGAACATTATTACACAGAGCTGCGCGATCCACTGAGAAGCAGGGCCCGGTTTCCCGATAACGCTCACTCTTAGCGTGCTAAGAAGACTCGAAAGATATATCTTACCAAATGTGTTTATGTTCCTAAGTGTGTTCCCCGAACTATACCTTAGAAAGCTGCTTAAGATATCCCTTCATACGTGCGACGTTACCCGGCGCTGTCCGTGGCGATGGTGCTGAATTGGTTGAAATCGATGGCTCGAGAATCAATTATTCTCTCGTGCAGGGGCTGTTTATGTGAGAAAGTGGTGTTCTTTATTAGAGAAGCACTTCAGAAATAGTTGAAATTGCATTTATTATGATTATTGGATATTATAAAAAATAATCCAAACTATAATAGCCTATAATAACCTAGCCTACATATTTTAAAATTGTAACATATTGGCATTGCTGCCACAATAACCTTTTCAAAAATGTACGTGCCTTCTTCTCTTTCCCATTTTTGTTCGCTGAGGTGGAGCTGCGATGAAATATTGTTCTTGGAAATACTTTCCAGCATTTCAGTAATAAAAGTTTACATCTTATGTACGGTGCTCGGCAGTGACCAAAAAGGATTTAAACCGTGAATTTCGAATCTCTTGTAAACTCAGAGATGTGGATTCAGGCGGCAATTAAATTACCACACGACCTGTTTGTCAAAAAACAGAAGGTACTAATTTGGCCAGGGATTTTTACGCGGGTTGGGTGAGAAAAAACACTGATATTATGGATTCGGACGGCACTAAAATCACCGACTTACCCCTGTACATGTTTAAAATACCGGACGAGCCCATGAGAAACAATATCAGCGTCCGAATAGAACTTAACTGACAGTAGCCTATGCTTTCACTGGCCTTTAAAAGAGCGTTTTAATTAAATTAATAATATTGTATAATAATATAATTAAAAAAAATAATCAGTGTAATGACAATTTTATTCTTTGCATGAAAACACTTGAATTAGCCTAACTTAACACTGTCTGGGTGTATTAAAACTTCAGAATTATATTCATATAGACCTGCAACAGTGATAAGGTAAAGCTAAGAGTGGTCCAGACCAACCTTACGAAAGTGTGACTTACAGAAGATATACTTAGCGTACGAACGTTTCGGGAACCGTCCCATAAGGTTAAGAGAGAGGTTAAGGAATAGGTTAAGAACTACTTAGAGATAAGAACGCTTTGGGAAACCGGGCCCAGCTCAATTCAGCGCAGAATTCTCTATCTCTATTATAAACCCACAAATGACTATGTGATTTAAGCTTGTAAAAAGCTAGATGAAACAGCGCTGATATTCTCAACATATTGACAAAAAAACAGGCGAAACATTGTTCCGAGAACAAACCAGTTAAGAAGACATTTCACAACTTATGAATTAACTGTAGTAAAACAAACTTTTTTGGCAGAAATGTGCCTGTATTTATATTAAAAATGCTGTTATATTAATATAGTCATACATTTATTAAATGTAATCCTGTAATGTTTTGTTTAGAAGTTATGGCAGTTTATTTATTTATTTATTCATTAATTTATTAATTTATATTTATACTAAATGTTTGGGCTACTGTTTTTGATAACACATACAATAGGTTTATAGAAAATCAACAAAAAAATCAATAAATATTTTCAGGATTTTTCAGGATTTTTTTTTTTTTTACTGTAAGTCTGAACCAGAATATCAAGATATTTTATTATTTCCCATATGATGGTGAAAAGTAAAAAAGCTTCACCATGTTATATTTATAATAAATATTGGAGTATAACAAATAAAAATCCCTTCTAGATTATTTTATCCCTTGAGGTAGCCCTCGCACACAAAAAGGTTGGAGACCCCTGGTATATAGTAACTATGTTTTATAATTACAAGTTTGTGTAATTTGGGGTTACTGTAGCCAGTGACATTTCATTTGCGCATTTCATTTGTATTTTATGGCATTGTACATTTTTTGTTTTTATTTGAAGGCTGAGGCTTCATTAATAAACACAACCCCATATCATCATTGGTTTTGAGATGTGACTTGCTGTGAATACCTGTCTGATAGGCTACAGTATTGTGGCATAGTATCAGGACATCCTGGCTAGTGTCTGTCGCACACGGCTAGAGGCGAATGGCCGGATGATGGGCCTATTTGGGAGAAAGTCCAGGGCTGTTTTTTAGCCCCAGTCCGTCCCTGGTGTCAGTGATTTTCAAACAAAAAAAACTCTTTTTTTTCTCTTTTCTCTTTTTTATTGACGTGACCCATATACACAACCACTAATGAAGATTTAATATATATATATATATATATATATACACAGTGGTGGCCAAAATTATGAGATTGGTAAGATTTTTAAAAGTTTTAAAAGAAGTCTCTTCTGCTCACCAAGGCTATCTTTTGATCCAAAATACCACAAAAACAGTAATCCACATATCCAGGATCCACATACTTTAAATTGTAATTTATTCCTGTGTTCAAAGCTGAATTTTCAGCATCATTACTCCAGTCTTCAGTGTCACATGATCCTTCAGAAATCATTCTAATATGCCGATTTGCTGCTCAATAAACATTTATTATTTTCAATGTTGAGAGCAGTTGTGTACAATTTCTTTTCACGATTCTTTGATGAATAGAAAGTTCAAAAGAATAGCATTTTTCTGAAATAGAATAAACATAATATTAATAACATAACATAATGAATGTCTATACTGTCACTTTTGATCAATTTAATGCATCCTTTCGGAATAAAATTATTAATTTCTTTCCAAACAGTAGAAGATAATGTTATAAAAGCTTTTATGTGACACTGAAGACTGCAGTAATGAATGATGCTGAAAATTCAGCTTTACCAACACAGAAATAAATTGCATTTTAAAATATATTCAAAAAGAAAAGTTATTTTAAATTATATATATATATATATAAAATATACATATTTCTGTTTGTAATGCAAGTTTAGTGGGATGTTTTGTTGTTTCAAACACACTGTTTGTGTTTCTTGTGTTCTCCAATTTCAAGGATTGTGAGAAGGCTGAGAAAGCAAGCTGAGATGGTCCTATGGGATCTGTGTGGTCCATGCGGAGAGTGCACAACAACCACCAAAAGAAGTGTCAATTGTAATTCAGGGAGTAGAGGTACTCGAGGAAATTCAGACTGTGCTGTGTGCCATCACTTTGCTTATGGACATAATTTATTCTCTGGATCTGAGGTTCCCATCCAACCTGCAGCATACGTTCGAGGTCTTTCAAAAACTGAATCTGGATGGACAAAGGCTTGCTGAAGATGTTTGAGTAGATCAGTTTTTTTTTTTTTTTTTTTTTTTTCATGATGTTTTGTCTGCATTTCTGTTATAACTGTTTATAGCATTATGAAAAGAATAAACTGTTTGACTTGCTATTTGATTTATTTGCTTTTTTGGTGTGCATACTGTAATGGTATATTTTTAATGTATGCAACAATGTGAAAGACATGCATGGAAGCAATTCTATGATCAGCACAATATAGTCAATTTTGTATATTTGCCATTCTGTTAGACCTATAGAAAAACACATTGGTCAGTGTAATACATAAGTTATATTTTACTTTGGAAAAATTACATTAGTTCAATGTAATACAGTAAGTTTGACTTTAAAGGAAAATTACATTAGTTCAATGTAATACAGTTAAGTTTAATTTTGAGGAAAATTACATTAGGTCAATGTAATTGTGATAATTCAGATATAAATAGTTTGATTAGGCTACATCCGACAGACATGATTACAAACAGTTTTATTAATGTAGTAATTTTCACCCTAAATTGTAGGCTTAACCTTAGTCTGGGATCATAAAAGTGGTTTTCTCAATTAAAATAATAACATTTTATATGCGCAGAAACTGAAAATGATCAGATAAAGATCACCACAAAGCACTATTGTTCCAAGAGTAAAACGCTATTCATATTTATCTTTTAGTATAGAAAAGTATCTTTTCCTCTAATAAAGCATTTCTATGCATTTAAAATTAGTTTAATATTATATATCTATTCAAATTGCAGCTTAATAACATTTAGATTTTTAAATCATTTTAATCAAACACTGGTGAAACAACCACTTATGTCTGTAATGGTGACTTGATAGCTAGGACTGTAACTGTTGAGTATAGGTGACCACTGGTGCATCGGTAAGAATGCAATCGAATACTCTAATGCTCTTCAACGGATTTATTGACAGCAGCAGATGATTATCTGTCTTCGTGAGTGTACAGTAGCTATGATGCAGATGACATGATGCAATAAGTAAAGCTAATAAATACTAATTAGTACAACTTTCCATTCAAAGTAACTTTAGCTGCTTATATCAAATAACCAAATAATATACCAGATAACACACATTAGCTAATAACTACAATGTCAGGTGAGTCCACACATAAACACACTAGTAGTGTAACACTATACTAGGTATTAGCATAATGCTAGCGAACTTTATGCTAACAAACTGCATTTCAACTGAGTATCCCAGAATAGACGAACAAACACTCATAAAAAACCTAAGGCACCAAAATACACATGTAAATATTAAGACCAGGGTACTCACGTGTCTCTGAACGCACACATGCACAGATAACGACACAGAAGACAACGATACACTTCAGAAATATCTACGATGTGCTGCCCGTGGTCACTCTCTCTCACTACTAACTCAAAACGAGACCTATCAGTCAAACGGTGACCCCAAAACGAAAGCGCTGATTGGCTGATCCCCGAACATAAATAGCAAGTCCTTCTTTACAATGTCTATGGTGTTAACTCTATTTGAAGTCAAATTTTGGTTCGTTCTAAAATGAGCAGACACTGAAACACTGCCTTTCAGCAGCAGTTAATCTTGCCATACCTGACAAGAGAGATGACTATGGATGTCCTATGTGTTTTATTAAAAATTCAACATTTCTGGTTGTATATTGTCTGTGGAGTTACTATAGAGTCTGTGGTGTCAGTGGCGGTTCTACATTGAATTACACCCTGGGCGAGACCCCCTTCGAGCGCCCACCCCCCCATAAGACATTTTTCTTACCCCATTGGCAGATCATGTTTTGCTTGTTTTAAGCAAAAACTCAATTTTTATTTATTTCCCCGGAAAACAAGACTTAATATCTTATGTCATTTTACTACTTTAGTAAAATAACGTTATGCATCTTTATTTAAGAAATGTTTGATATTTGGACTGGAAACAAGACAAAAATACTAAGTAAGAAAAGCATTTTTTTGCAGTGTAATAACTGAACTTGTAACAGTTTTGTTGCAAAGCACAATATTATGGTGAAATTAGATCTCGTGTTTGAGTTAAAACCGAATTATTGTTAAACATAAGAGTTTTAGGACACCATTAGGTCACTTGATGGAGTTTTTCGGTTCCTTTGCCACTGTTGCCTTTGGCTTGCTCAGTTGGGGATATTTTGGGGATATTTAATTTAATTTTATCAATCAATAAATTCCTCTTGAAACAAACTTTATCGTATTATTTTAATTTAATACTGTGGCTTTGACCTTTCTTGTCCATCTCTTATTTGGCACTCGACATCGACAATCAACAGATATATTTAACTCAATCTCCCAACAAAGGTATATGAAACTTGTTGTGACAATAAATATATTAAATTCTCAATTCTCACTGCGTAAGAGACACTCTGATTTGAATTGTCTTTTAAAAGTATTTATTCTTGCAAGAAAAGGACCTAGTCATCGCACGGTCGGGCTGCGAGATGAGTGAGACAAAGAGGAAGAGTTGGCTGGCAGTTTTATAGTGTTTCACCCACTTGTTTTAGACAAGAGGAGCAAAAGGAACTTTATGGCTACCCTCCCGAGCCCAGGAGTCTTCTCACCTCTGTAGCCAGAGGTCGCTGCCCAATCATCTTCTGAGTGTCTCTTCCAGCTGTAGAAACAGAAAACAAGGTTCCCGTACAGATAAGGAACCCATATGGCATTCATTTGCTAAATCTAAAAATGTTCCACCACAAACTGCACCCCAAATGAAGCTTACACAGTGGCAGGACCAGGTGTTCTGTTAATTCTCGTTGAGGAGGAGAAATAAACCCCTTTTTATTCTATATATACCCACTTGGAAAATGTATAAACGTATTCATTCTCTCTTTTGGTTTACTGTTTCAGACTTGTGTAACCAAAATCACACGTGTGGCATGTTTGGTCTCTATAAAGGGTAATGTACGACAAGGTTTCTCAATCTTCATCTTGTTCTATGTATTTTGTGTATTTCTTTTACTCATCTGTCATATTGATCTGGATTATTCTCTCTGTGGGGTTCTAGAGGTTAGATAGAGTTCTGTCAGCAGAGTTATATCAAGCCCAAGTTAAGCTGAAACAAGAGTAAAAAAAAAAAAAAAACGAAAAAAAAGGGGAAAACATAAAGGAGATTTAAGCCACGTTTGCCTGTGGGTGATAAACTTTGCATAAAAAATAAACATAATCAAGAGATGGCGATTTTGGGTTTTCAGTGAAAATCAGAAAAAATCAGTGAGGAAGCTTTAAATTGATCAAAAGTGTCAGTAAAGTCTTTTATAATGTTACAGCGTGTCGATCCATTGCAGTGTGTCACATCCAATCAATTCCAGTTTCAGGATTGATTTAAAAAGATGTACTTCAGCTGGTGATGAAATAGAAACCTTCTCCACCTGACTTTGGGAAAAATAGGGATTTAGATGAGAAGAGGGGAGTTGTTCTCGGTCCAGAATTTATATGGCAACGTATGCATTTCTCTCCGTTTTTCTCTTTTTCTTACATTTCTATATAATGTAATGAATATTCTTATTGGTCAATCATTAAACCTTTAGTGGCAACGGCTCAGGTTAGATTAATTAATACAAGTGAACACTATATGCACACTTTAAGTGCACTTAATAGTACACATATGAACTGTATGCAAGCTAGTTCAGCATTATCTTCATTAGTGTATGCTCTTATGATATCAATAAGAGAGCTTTTCAAGAATAGTACAAACTGGAAATGCCGGACTGAATCCACAAGGAGCTGTTCCTACTGAGCAGAGTTTCCCTGTATTGACACACATTCAGCATTTATTCAGCAAATGATGTCATCAGCACAAAAAAAAAAGGCCTTATTTAAGCAAATACTGTTGGTTGGCAGTGTAAAGTTTACAAGTGACCAACAACTGGTGAGTAGTGTTCAATAAATTGCTTTGGATTAAACAGGGAAAAATGAATGATTGGTATCTTACCGGACATATACTTTTCCCTCCCACATTTAAATGTGATGCTTGCGTTGTGATGCTTGCGTTGATCCCTTTATAAGCATTATCACAGACACTGTTGATCACAATTGTAGTAAAACGATGGTTAAAAAGTGGAATGTAGATAAAGAGCTAATAGCTTAATTGTAGAAGTTCAATTTGATTCATGCAGATCTTTGAGTGTTCAAATTTCAGATGGCTTCTGTGACCCTGACGAATGGAAGCAACAAGAGGGCAAAGGGCAACGAGGCGAATGCAGAAAGAAGAAGAGAGAAGCGGGTGAGGGGTTCTCGGCTCCCCTCCTGAAGTTCAAAAAGACTCAGAAATTCTGATTTAATGCTGGAAAAGGTCTCAACTTTCACTTGAGACTTTTCCTGAGGACAAAGAGGAAATTCTGAGATGCAAAACTGTGGCAGGATCGATCAAAAGCCCAAACTAAGAAGAGGCAGAGAAACAACAGAGCCTATTCTCCACTCTGCAACGACCTTTGAGTGACAACAAGGCTGACAAAACATGCAGAGCGACAGAGAAGAACAGGTGTGGCTACTTCAATCATCACTCTAGAGACTGCTTCAAATTTGGTTAATTATTATATTAACTTTATTCTTCTTGATTATTCACTGGTCTCATAGCAATTACTTATATTCTCTGCTAAACTAACCCTCTCTGCTTTAGGTACAAGTCCAGGCCTATAAGAAAAAGAAAATACAGAGAAGTGGGAGCTAGTTCAAACTGAGGCTGGATTTGATATAGTGAGGGCTATTATTTTCAACAACTATAGGGCTAAAAGCATGATAGAATTATTCTCTGGCAAAGAAAAAAATAGACACAAAATGTCAAAGAATTATTATTTTTGTTTACAAAACAAAGATACTGGTCACTCCCATCTTGTTTTAATCATTTTCTAGAGATAGATTGGAGAAGGAAAAATAACTCCAAATGGTCCAAAATTAGGAAATCAAAAATGATGTCAAAACTGGGATAATGAGATGGAAACGTTATTGGCCATGGATCCAAGATTAGGTAGAGCTCTCACAAAACAAAAAGATTATGAAAAAGTAGAGCAAACAAATGACTAAATGCATTTGAGAAATTACAATTGGCTGCCTTACTCTCAACTGCACCATGCTTAGGCCTATTATTCTGAAATACTTAATCTAATTGAGTTTGAAAAAAGAAAAAGAAAGAAGGGTTAATAACAACGGTCTTTAACTCAACATTAAGATCACTGACACTTCTGAATAGTGTTTGCGTGGCTGTGTTGTGATGTTGTTTGTCTGGTTTGGTTTTGTTTTATGTCTGTCATCCTGCTGATCCTACGATGTGTTCCCTTGTCTTATTAAGCACCGCCTTTTCTTTTCCAACCAATCCTGATGTGCATTTTGAAACCCAGCGCTCTTCAGGAGCACGCCGAAAACGACTGACACTCTGGATTGATGTTTTCAGGCAATATTACTGTTAAATGCAGGATATTAACACTTGGATTATAACTGCATTATTTGCTAACGGACATCACAGGCATGTTTTCGGTTATTGTTAATGAACAGTTTTCTGAAGTATTACAGTGGTCAGAATGCTATAGATTTTGCACGAAATAATTTACATCCATGTTTTAATGTTGTCATATGGAAGCTTGTTTCCGCCACAGAATAAAACATTTTAAAAGATAATTGCTACTTTTTATCTCACAATTGCGAGTTTACATCTCGCAATTCTGACTTTATAAGACGCAATTGCAACTTTATTTCACGCAATTCTGACTTTATAACACACAATTGCGACTTTATTTCACACAATTGCAACTTTATTTTACGCAATTCTGACTTATTATCTTGCTATTCTGAGAATCAATGTGTGCCCGTGGGTCGTGTTCACATGCAAGGGGCCTTTTGATGAGGATTCTCTTGGGATTCAGAGAGCGGCGAGAGAGACTCTGTACCCATGTGTTGCTCTATATATCTGTCTTAGTTGACTTGTATAAGTTCGAGGGTCAATTTCTACACCCTTTCATCTGCTTTTCATTAAGTGAACATCCTCATGTGTATTTCTCTAAGGAGTAAAGGGGGATATTATCGTTCCTACTTTCTGAGGAGTGAAATGTCTTATCAGCTTGTTCTGGTGGACTGCTCTTCTGATAATGAGCTCAGGCCTTCTTCAGCCTTGAAGAGAACTGTTGTTCGTCAGTGTTGTGTGTGTGTGCGTTTGATATTCGTTGCAGGTTTTGAACTCTGTGATATACAACATATAGACTTGAAGACGTCTTTCTCGGACCCTGGAAGGTCACCACGGACTTAAATCTTGGAATTGGGCGACAACTATTCTGATTAACGACGATATACCCACTTATCTATCAAAAAATTAATTATTGTTTAGACTTAATGTTCTCTCAGCCAATCAGAAGAGGAGGAGGGAACCTTAAGTGTCACTAGGCTGACAGCGGTGCAAGAGTCGGTGGAAGAGGGGAGTGAAAAAAAGGGGTGTTGTGTGGGACGTGTGTGTGTGGATTGTAAGAAAAAAGGGATTGCTGGTTGGGGGAGGCAGAGCGGAGAGAGAGTAAAGGAATGCAAAGGGAACTAGCGTATAGGGCAGTAGGGCCTGATGATAAAATGTTTTAGCAATGAGATAAGAGCCTCGTCACTGGAACCAGACCGTGGGCTGAAAAACAAATAAACCGAGCCATGGCCCGAAAAACAAAGTGACTCAGGTGAGAAATTTGCTGAGGCGCTAACTACTTTCTGTAAAGAATTTAGTCCCACCATACAGGAGCTCAGGCGACTGTTATCTGTGAGTCTGGGAGCGAGCGACTGGCATAAAGTAAGTGGCAGAGTGCCAACATCGAACATCAAGCGGACACATATGGACTGGGATCATGACGAGAAAGAGAGGCATTATGTACTGCCATTATTACAATTCCTACAGAGTTGACATGCCATTCTCAGTGGGTTCTTTTTCTGGATGACCATCACTCTGTCCACATCAATCCACAGACATTATTCATCCGTGCTGATGCACAACACTCGTAAAGATAATTAAACAAATAACTGCAATTGCAGATTTCAAACAGAGACGGAGACAAAGAGGCACAACGTACAGACTGCGGTTAATGAAGCGCCTAGAATACATTTAGTGCGCAAAAACAAAACAAAATAAACAACTTTATTCATCAATTTCTTCTCTTCCGTTATTCTCCAACGCTGTTTAAGTTGTTCTACGTCAGAACGCAGACTCAGCATTCGTTGTGCTGCTCACATGACCAGCGTCGGCCAATGCGTGTGATCCTGACGCAGAACTGGCCAATAACGAGGCAGCGTTCTGACGTAGATCCCGAAAACACTGCACTGTGAACAACACGTGTTGGAGAAGTGTGTGCAGAGCAGATGAGCAGTAAATGAAGATATAAACAAACCCAAGAATTTATGATTTCTGTGCTTTTCACACTCAGTCTAATTAAATCAAACTAATTGCTACATTTTATTAAATGCTGCATAAACTAGTTTCAGAGCTCTGTACAGGTCATTATACATAAATATCTGTAGCGTTTTAATTGTAAAGTTAGTTTACATATTTATATAAACAATAACCATTGGGGAACGTTCTATAGTTGGTAACTATTTCTATGTTAATATAAAACATTTCTATGTTGTTAAAACTAACTATCCTGCAACCTTCTGGGAACATTATATTATTATTGCAAAAAATAAATAAAAAGAGCATTCCTAGAATAATATTATTTAGTTCCCAAAACAATAAAAAGACAGGAACCAAAAACTAACGTTAGGGGAACGTTCTGTGTTTACTGGGAAGCCTCTGAAACAAACGTAATACTTGGCTTTCAGAACTGAAAATTATAGAATTATTCCTGAAGCAAGAAGAATCAGCAGAAAATAAAATTGGACAAAAACAACAAGCTGTTGATAAAATTATAATGAGTTTATTCAATCATTACTTGAAGTACAAAAAAATGTATAAAAATTAAAACTAATAAGACAGATCTCTGAAAAACAATGAATGAGTTCAAATTATTATCAGTTTCATGTCTCTGTTGAAAGTGTTACGGCCTCTTCTTCAGCTCCTGAACATGAACGTGAAACCCGAGTGAAACTCTTCCCGCATTGATCACATGTAAAGTTTCTCTCCGTTGCGGATCCTCATGAGATTCTTCAGACTTGATTTACATTTACACGTATTTTTCCTTTCTCGTTCACGTCCATCAGGTCTAAAAGAAACATTGAATCAAGTGAGATTTCAAATGAGAGACAAACGTGAAATGATAAGTGAAGCTCAAAGTCAAGATCACTGATGAGTTTAATAGTCATTTTAATCTCATCAAATCTGGTCAACAACTGCTGTGCACGATTATGATCTATTTTAATGTCATGAAGATGATTTGTGTTATAAAACACTAGTTTGGTCATGAAACAATGTAAATCTGGTGAGCATCAGCATGTTCTTCATCATGAAGAATGAATGAGGAATCAAGAATAAACACCAACCTCTTTGTTCTTCAGTATCATGATGTTTCATTCTGCAGGTTCTGGATCACTGGCGTTCTCTCCGTCCTCTCCTTCCAGATGCTTTCTGGCAGTTCTGCTAAAAACAAACAAGTTTCATTTCTAACAATCATGATGAGAGAGGAATAATCAATATTTCAGACTCTGAACTAAGTACTAAGGCTAATCACATGTTGAAAAATATAGTGACCGTGATCATGTAACTTAAGATTATCAGGTTGTCGAAGCCACAACAACACAACAAACAAAACTGACATAAATCAACTAGTGCTGAAACTAGGATTTAAAACCTACATTTAACGTCTGTGAAAACAGAAACTGTAACTAATGTGTCATTATAAACAGATATAAGTTCAAAAACATTATCAATAATTCTAATAACATGCCAGATGAGATGGACTTGGCAATTGTGATGATGTTTTCATTGCTTTGTTTACTTTTCTGACAATGTATATAAAATATATTTATGTGTTATACTTAAGAGAAAAGAGAATGGAATATTCGCTGGAATATATGTAAGGGTTAATGCCCTTCGAGGTGTCCATTGTCAGGTATTAATGGACGACGGCGAGGCGTGAACCGTCCGACCCGCGGCGGAGGCAAGTCCATTAATACCTGACAATGGACACCTCGAAGGGCATTAACCCACTTATAGGGTAGAGTGGGGGAAAACGCCCCCCTTAAGGAAAATGTGACATTACAGTGAAACAAAACATAAATGTGACTAGAATTGCCATCCCGGTTTTGAGTGACTATGGCAGGAGTTATTCACCAAATATTAAAATTGCTCAGCCTTCATAATTAATTAGTATTTCCACTGAAAATATTTTTGTACAAAGGGGTCGTTTTGCCGCAGCGGTGGGGTAAAATGCCCCCTTTCTTACCAACCAGTTTGCTTCATAGATAAACAGCAAAATTAACAGACAATAGTTTTTAATCTCTAAAAGTAAAAGGCAAGTAATGTATCAACATGTATATATATTAATATTTATTTCAGAAATGTTCAAAATAGGCAAAATTAACTACCTTCCATCAGTGAGCTAACTGTGCTAGCAAGCTAGCTAGTTAATGCTCACTTGAGGTAATTTTTTCATGTTTTGTTCAAATATTTAGATTTTACCACCTAGTTATACTGCATTAAGTGTAAAACAAAGGATTTGATAGACAGAAATATTTTATTATAGTAATTACGATAGAGAAACTATTCCCCCAAGGGGGGCGTTTTACCCCTCAGTGTAGGGGGCGTTTTACCCCACAAGCTATGAGTTTTTTAAAATAATGTTTAATTTTTAAAATATAATTATATTCCTTATAAATAATATATGATCTCAAACTATAGACTTCACTATTCATCTATCATACATCACTGTGATATCCTGCAGAACAATATTCTCTTAAACACTTATTTACTAATATCTGAAAATTATAGCATTTACCCTGTAATCCTCTTCTCTTCAAATGTGTCGCTGGTGTCAGCTTCTCCATAGAGATTTGTATATCCCCGTTATCAACGTAGTGCATAGCAACAGTAAAAATCTATATTGACTACTTTTAGTGGTTATTTTGGGAAAAACAGGTGGGGGGCGTTTTACCCCAGGGGGGCGTTTTCCCCCACTCTACCCTACCATGGTCACTTGCCAAATAACACATTTTTTAAAACATTAGTGTATATTATAATTAGTTTTACAATCGAAATCTAAAGTTTTTACAAACAATAACTTGGTTTCGGAGATATTTATAGTCCGCTCAGCTCGTAGAACCCTTCAGTTTTGTTTTGATACAATAAATTACTTTGACTGCCTGTTGCTATGGTTACTCACAGCTGATGTAGCCAGCGCATTTATTTATTAATTTCGAACGGTAAACAGTCAGTTTCACCAGAACTCCTTTACTAGGTGTCCTCTCTAACTTTTTAACGGACACCCTGCTAGAGCTTAGATTCTCTGCCCGAGCCCGAGCCCGGACTCGACCCGACCCGACCCGACCCGGCCGATATTTCCCGCCACTGACCTCGGGCCGGGTCGGGTCGGGCCCTTGATAAAGCACGTCACGTGTCATGCGCAGGCAGCGTCTCGTCCACTCACACTCGCAGTCTCGCACGCGTGACGCATCACTCCTGCTGTGCTACTATTCTGTAGCTTAAGTGCTTGAAGAAGCAAAGAAAAAAAATTAAAACAGGAGAATTAACTTTGAGCAAGTTTGGAGGAAAATCGGAGGTATGGCAACATTTTAAACTAGTTGTGGGGAGTGACAACATATGTGTTGGCTTTGTCTCGTGCATTAAATGCGGCACGCTGCTCGCCTATGACAGCAAAAAAATGGGGACTTCGACGATGAACAGACACATGAAGCAGTCTTGCCATGACAGAAATAAATTATGATAGTAGTCCCTCGATGTCCTCTTTTGTTACTTTTCCGATCCATTCAATTATTTCTGAATAAACAAACAACGCAGTTTACATGCTTCTTCCTTGTCGCATTATTCATTGAGATAATAATTAATAAATGCACGCACACTTATGAACGTGATAAATGTTACAGATAGCATGTTTTACTATGCACAAACAAATGTCTTTCAACTTACATGTGCAAAATTCAGAATTAAATGAATGTGCTGCAATTTGTTCAAAAAGAAAGTCTAACCTACGTGTTTTAGCCATTGAATAAGCACATTTAGTTTCAAGTTTGTTAAGTTTTGTTTTGAAGAAAGCTTTTCTTTAAAGTGAATTTGTTTAGTATAAATTGTATTTTAATTTTAATACATTTTTCATCAACCAATTGCCTATAGATTTAATACATAAAAAGCAATTTAGCAGACAAATAATCATGACATGGAGTCGCCGGCGCGCCGCGGTCACTTACACCATTTGAAACTCACGCTGTCACCGAATTTACAAATGCACATCTTGCTTGTTGCAGTTGCTCACACACATATTATGTTGAAATAACAATATGTTGAAGTAACATTATTAATAATAATTAATCTTTAAGAATATTTGATTGAATGCTGAATGTTGTGCTTGTTCAATTTAATCAAATTAAAGCTTTAATTGTGATAATTAAAATAATTGAATATTTAATATTGAGTGTTGGTCAATTTTTGCTCATTTATTAATAGTATTTTTATAATAATATAGGCCTATATAACTGCGCAGCTCCCCCCTGTAGCCTAAATGATAGCACATTAAAAAAAAATATTATTCTGGCGCCGCCCCTGGTTATAACGGCCCACATATTAAAAATGGTCGGGTTTAAATCGGGCTCGGGCTCATAATTACAGTGAACGTGTCGGGCCGGGCCGGGCTCGGACACAACGGGCTCGGGCTCGGGTAGGGTCGGGCTTGATTTGTTGGGCTCATGGTGTAATATATATATATACCCCAGCATATTCCATTCTCTTTACTCTTAAGTATAACTGTAGTTTTTAACCTTCGGCCTACTGTTTTCCTACACTTTGAAACATTTAGTTTTACAAATGGTTTAACAATCAAAGTTTAGTTTAACAATCTTTTAAGGATGAACAAATCATGGTTTTGGTCATCACATTAAAAATAACATTAAAACTGGATAATATGAAAAAAATTGAAGAGCTGGAAAAAGTGTGAATGGCTTGAAAGTCCTTGATTAGTGCTTGAATTTTACTCTCAAAAGGATGTATGAACCCTGAAATGATTAATGTAAAAACATTTGACTATTTCTGCCACAATACCATGGTTACACTGAGCATTACTACATTAAATCCACAGGGAATATTGGTGATTTGTGGACTTAGCCATATTACTTCAAACTTCATGAACTTGTTTGTTTCCACAATGTTTCTCCTGGTTTCCAAGTCAGTGCCCATGATTTACTCACTCTCAAGTCATCCTAGGTGTGTATGACATTCTTCTTTTAGACAAATACTATCGGAATTATATAAAAAAAATGTCCTGGCTCTTCCAAGCTTTATAATGGATTATAATTTATTTCCATTTACTTGCAGTCTAGAGCCCTGTATAGTGCTTTATTTCTGCTTTTACATAGGCGCCACCTACTGTCAGAGAGTGAAAATTAATAGTTATCAATCAATCAACAAGTGTCCTGTGCTCACCACACACCGACTATAGGTGGAGAGGAGAGATTTGGCTAGAGTGATGTGTGTCTAACTCAGTGTTTCCCAACCTTTTTTCATTCAAGGCATCCTTTGAATTTTTTTTTAAATGTGTGGCACCCTACACTAGCGTTGTCACGATACTACTTTGATACTATACCTTGAAATGTGTCAATTTTCGATACCACAGGGAAGAACTGCCGTATAGGCCTACTGTCATATACAGTGAGGAAAATAAGTATTTGAACACCCTGCTATTTTGCAAGTTCTCCCACTTGGAAATCATGGAGGGGTCTGAAATTGTTATCGTAGGTGCATGTCCACTGTGAGAGACATAATCTAAAAAAGAAAATCCAGAAATCACAATATATGATTTTTTAACTATTTATTTGTATGATACAGCTGCAAATAAGTATTTGAACACCTGTCTATCAGCTAGAATTCTGACCCTCAAAGACCTGTTAAAATGTCCACCTCCACTCCATATATTATCCTAAATTAGATGCACCTGTTTGAGGTCGTTAGCTGCATAAAGACACCTGTCAGCATAACAGACAGCACATTCTCTTTTGTATTTTCTCGCTTGCGTGGTTTAAAAGCATTTGCATATAGAGGAACGTTAATTGCGTTAAATATTTTTTGAAACACATGAATCGCACGCGTTACCGTTGACTGCAGCACGTAACCGATGTGTTTATGTGAATACGCGACAAGACGGACGCTGTGACAATGTTTTCGTATGTAATTGACCGTAGGCGCGACAATGAAAAATAGGCAGCTTTATGTGGACGCACTGGGAATGAGGCACGGGAATAAAATCACGCGCAAGCGCAACCCCCGCAATTCAACGGCGAAAACTTATGATTTGAATTTTTATTATACATTTGTGCGCATTATTTGTTGTTATTAGAGACTTCCGACGGTCCGAGATTGATGGTAATTTTTTAAAAAACATTTTAGCAATTTTTAAATGTTTGATGGAGTTTTTAAACGGCACCCCTGCTCTCGCCAGAAGGCACCCCGGTTGGGAAACGCTGGTCTAACTTACACAGAAGAGACTCAGTACATAAAAATAAACTACTTACCGTGATCTCAGACTGAGGTGATGTGGTTTCTCCACTGGATGGATCTTCATATGTCGCTTCAGGTGAGTTTGAAAAGAGAAACTCTGTCCACACTGATCACACGTGTGCGGTTTCTCTCCAGTGTGGATCCTCTCATGTGTTTTCAGAGATGATGACACACTGAATCTCTTGTCACAGTGTGAACACTTGTAAGGTTTTTCTCCAGTGTGAATTATCTCATGCAGTTTTAAACTGTTCGCTGTAATAAAAGTCTTCTCACACTCAAAGCACATGTACTCTCTCACACCAGTGTGAGTTTTCTCATGTCTATGTAAATGTTGCCGCAGTGAAAAACTCTTTCCACACACAGAACATGAATGTGGCTTCTCCTTCATATGAACAGTCAGGTGTTTCTTCAGCTCTGATGCACAGATAAATGTTTTGCCACACTGATCACATGAGAACGGCTTCTCTCCGGTGTGGATCCTCATGTGAAGATCAAGGTGTGAAGATCGTCTGAAATCTTTCCCACATTTATCACAATTAAACGGTTTCTCTCCAGTGTGGATCATCATGTGTAGCTTCAGTTGACTTTTAAAAGCAAAACTCTGTCCACACTGATCACACGTGTGCGGTTTCTCTCCAGTGTGGTTCATCTCATGTGTTTTCAGTTGTGTTGATCGACTGAATCTCTTGTCACAGTGTGAACACTTGTAAGGTTTTTCTCCAGTGTGAATTCTCTGGTGCCGTTTTAAACTGTTCGCTTCAGTAAAAGTCTTCTCACACTCAAAGCACATGTACTCTCTCACACCAGTGTGAGTTTTCTCATGTGCATGTAAAGTTTGACGCCGTGAAAAACTCTTTCCACACACAGAACATGAATGCGGCTTCTCCTTCGTATGAACTGTCAGGTGTGACTTCAGCTCTGATGCCCTAAGAAATGTTTTGCCGCATTGATCACATGTGAACGGCTTCTCTCCGGTGTGGATCCTCATGTGTCCTTTAAGGTGTGAAGATTGAATAAAATCTTTCCCACATTTATCACACTTAAACGGCTTCTCTCCAGTGTGGATTCTCATGTGAATATTAAGATGATATGTGTTTGAGAATCTCTTTCCACACTGATCACACGAGAACGGCTTCTCTCCAGTATGAATTCTCAAGTGGCGCTCAAGACCATCTTTGCGTGCGAAACTGTTTCCACACTGAGTGCAGGTGAAAGATTTCTTGTCTCTTCTTTTCTTTAAAAATGTAATTTTAGTCTTTGAGCGACTCAGAGGTTTTTCTCCAGGTTTGAAAGTGAGACCTAAAGTAATAGTAGAAATTAGACAACTGCTTTAAATATTATGATAATTTGATAAATTGATTATTTATCAGTTAAAATAGTATGTTGATAATCAATATAAAAATTTCTCAAACCTCCCTTTACTGACCATTTGTTGAAGAAAAACCCAGAACATTCTGTACCGTTTCATAGTTACACTGTTTATCTAAAAGTGATGAAGTGCTTGAATGTTTCTAACATGAATGAATGTAGGGGTGGGCAATATCTCGATATTTAAAATATATCGAGATATTTTTTAAACACGATATGGATTTTGACATATTGTATATATCGATATATTGTTTGTATTAAATTCTGATTTCGCCAATTTGTTTGTTTGCCTTCTCTGTGCTGTGCCCGCCTCCGCCTCCTTCGCGTGTTGTCTCATTCACTCAAGTCCCCCGAGGCCGGTCAGGCACATCAATCTTCCCCCGCCCAATCTTCCCCAAATTTATTTGCCAAAATTAGTATTGATATTTATATGCAGGTTTATTAAAAATAGTGCAATATGTATTATTTATTCCTTTATTTTACAGTTAAATTATTATTTTTGTATACAGGGATTGTTTTTTTTAATGTCGCAGAAGCACTTTGTTCCATGAACTGCCTACCTATTTGCACTTCAACAAAAAAATACTTTGTGGTATTTGGCATATTTGTTTTTGCAGTAGTTATTGGGGGGTTATTTTTCCTGTAAAGATATCGAGATATATATCGTATATCGAGATACAGTATATTTTTTGCTCCATATCGCCCAGCCCTAAATGAATGAATGAAGAGTAAACACCAACCTCTTTGTTCTTCAGGATCTTCAGTGTGTTTCATTCTGCAGGGTTCTGGATCACTCATGTTCTCACTGTCCTCTTTAATAAACTCAGTCTTTGCAGATTTCAGCTCTTACTGATGCTCTGATGCTCGTCTTCACTTGTAGCTGATGGGAAATTACAGCATTTATTGGAGAATTACTGTGGGAGGAGCTTCACTGTTCATGTGATGGATGTGGGAGGAGCTTCACTGATCTGCCCAAAATCTAAAATATATCAGTTACTGAGTTTGTTTTTATACTAAATGACATTTATATGCAACAAATAAATGGCTATTATGATCATTTGCAGAATGCATTTTTATAAATGGATTATATGTCCTTTAAATTTAAATTTATATTTATCTTCCAATTATTATTTTTAAGCATTATCGAATCTGAATCCAGGGACAAATCCCATTGTTGCCATATGCTGACACCAACTTTGAGATTGATATTTATTTTACTAAAAACGTTTTGAATTATTAATGGCCGTTCACACTAGACTTTTCCTTCCACTGACTTCCATTCATGCATGTGAAAGTGGGACACCAGAAACACAAGCTCAAGCGAATAACCCTGTGATAAATAACAATCCATTCATTATTTGCTAATCCTAACATTATTCTGTTTCTTCATTAAAATACAGGTATCTAGAAATAAATAAAATAATATAACTAATTTAAATTCTTCCAAATATGAATAATGGTAAGAAAAACAGTTAAACATCATAAACACAGAAATAAATGTACATATAGTAACCAGCAAATCCCCTCAGTCTGCTGACACCAATGAAATTAGCTTTAAGTGTCAATTTACAGGAGATCTGAAGACATCAGCATAATAAATGAGGAGAAAACAGGAACTATTGTCATGAAATAAAGAGTGTTTTCAGCAGATCTGTTAATATTGATGAGCCTCAGACTATCAACACTCATTCAACAAGACATTCAGGATCATCAGCAGATCATCTCACTTTATTCTGAGTGTTTGCTGTTAGAAACACATTATTTGAGTCAGTATAGATGATAAAAGACTATAAAACTGCTCCATTGAAAGACAATACTGTAATTTCTCACACTATGACATGGATAAAAAAATCAATAACTCAAAAACTATCAATAATGATCTTCATCAATCACTACAGAAAAATAATTACACCAGCATAATATGTCCAAATTAATATAGCTAGCTTGATCTTATGATAACTACATTAATCACTATAAAGTAGTTAGATCATTAAAATAATAATGCTTAGAATTTATATATTTACATGCGCACAGAATTTAAAAATGATCATACAACTTTCCAAATAGTAATGGGAACTAAGGGAATAGGCTAGTTATGTTCCAAAGAGTTGCACTATTGTTACTAGGTAAACGCTATTCATATTTATTTGTATTAATTTAATGTCTCACGTGGCTTATTATAGGCTCAATGTAACGCAGTCTCTGTTCCAGTATGACACTTGATGTTTGAATTATTTGATTTTCACTTGATTTATTTGAGACTGATTCCCATATCAATTTCCCTCACTGATCTCAAACTGACTTTGACTTTTGACTTGACGAAACAATCACACAAACGAACACAACATCGCTCAGGTCTGAATGAACTCATATTCTCCTCATGCTCGCTGCTGCTGCACTAAATGTTTATTTCAGAAGGAAGACAGCAGAAAAGACGCACAAACTTCGCTGTGATCGATGAAAACAATACAGAAATGAGTCTGTCGCTTAATCAAACTGTATAAAGTGTGTTTGATGGTTGTGTAAATATGATAAATACCGTGAACTGCTCTCCTCGCCTCAGAAGACTCGACGGTGAAACTCAATGACGGATATCTCTTCTTGGTCGTAGTAGTAGTGGGAAGTTCGGATCATTTTACTGACTCGGATCTTTGAGTCTCGTTCAGCAAAATGAACGAATCTTTTTTCGAGTCATTTCGTTCATTTCAACATAATATAAATAAAATGGCATGTTAAACACATCTAGTACTTATGAAAATGTTGATTACATTTGTAAAAAGAATAAAAATAAACTATAGGGTAATGCAGCCAAAGCCAAATTATAAGAAACCGAAATGTTTTATTAATTGATTAGTTGTTGGGACTTAAGTTCAGGCTATTGCAGTCTGACTCTGTTTTAGTTCACCTCATCTCCTGATCCGAGAAGTTCTTTCCTTTGCAACTTCATATTTATCACGTTTGTTCTCCTGTGTCTGACCCTGATCTGTCTGCTGGGCCGTGCCGTGTGTGATACAGCAGGTACTAGTTGAGTTATAATCTGTCAGATATAACCCTCATGAATATAATCAACTGATTTCAGGGCAGAAATAACCTTTCAGACAATAAGTAGAGGCTTCAGTCACTTTTTGGCAGGGTAAAAAGTACTAGTTGAGTTATAATCTGTCAAATATAATTCTTCTGAAGGAAATCAACTAATTTCAGGGCAGAAATAACATTTCAATCAATAAGTAGAGGCTTCAATCACTTTTAGGCTTCAATCACTATTACCACGGACATGAGCGGATGTTTATTTGCACGTTATGTCTGTTTGATCCACATTAAAAGCAGCTGTAGTCGTAAAGAGACTGGGCGATACAGCTTTAAGGGCTCTAACCATAGATACACAAATCCGCTGCGAACTCTATGGGCGCCGCCATCTTGCCTGCCGCCATTACTGCGTGCCTGCGATGTGTGAGGGTGTGACACTTGCCGGTGTCCTCTAATGACATTTCAATGAAAGCGGATCCTGGGGCTTAAATATTGTGATTGTCAAAACATTTTAGTTATAAACTGAATTGTATTAGGTTTAGTGACAACTTGTTGCAATGTTTATATTATATGGTACAATTTCTGCATCACACTGTTTTTTTCCATTAAAGTACAATCGGTAAAAATTCTAAAGTTAGGAACAACACAGCACAACACAGCCAAAAGTGGGTATTGAGGATCAACTCCTGCATATTGTACATTCTAAACACAAGGGTTATTTCAAATAATATCTAAAGAGTACAGCACATTCACAAATCATTTTCTGTGCGAGAATCACAGTTCATTTTCTTCCTCCAAGCAGAGAAATGTACACTTAACTTATAAAAAAAAACAAATTGACTACTACCATCTACAGAGTAAATGTAATCCCATGCTGTCTGGTTTAGATTTCGTTCGTGTGAACATCCATATGCAGCACAAAAGTCCGGCATCATCCATGAATTTGTAGTACAGGCGGAGATAGCAGCGTTACCTAGCTACTTCCTATGACAAGACCCCTGTTCCAAGATGGTGGCGGTTTTGACACAAGCGGTCCGAGTCTTTCGTTCTTCCTGTCAGTCCCATAGAGGCTATGTTGTCAGTCCCGGAAAGAGAAATGATTAGTTCATCTTTCGAGTCTCGGGTTCGGGTTCGGCCGGTCCGAGTCTTTCGGGTCGTTCGTTCTTCAAGCCACAAACACAGCACTATGCAGAAACAGAAATGATTAGTTCATGTTTTTCGAATCTTCGGGTTTGAGTCATTCGCTCTTTGGTCACGTGACCGCTGGTATCTCGCAACAAATACAACAGATTCGTATTATTGACTGCGCCTGAATGTATATGTCAAATAGACGTTTAGAAGATGTCTTTAAGATGTAATGATTTAGAATGTATGTTAAACTGACATCTTCTAAACGTCTATTTGACATCTGACAGGAAACGTCCTATAGACGTATTGCAGATGAGCAAACACTCTTGCAAATACGTCTTCCAGATGTAAACATCACATCAAATAGACATGTGCTATCTGGGTACCCATCAAGCATCGATTACATTAACTATGTTCATTCAAAAGCATTGTGTTACACAGCGGCTATAATAAGCTCAGTCTGTCAGTGGCACAGCTTGTACAGTGTCAATAGCCTACGACACTTCCATTAAAGATTCGCGCAAAACTTTTGCGATTTTTTTTATTTTTTTCTTCTTTTTTCTAAATATCGATAAAAAACTATTGCGAAATGACGGCGTTTCCATTCATTTTTCTTTGTTTTCTGAGAAGAAGAAAATAAAACGATAAACAATCCTCTGTAAGTTTTTGCTATTGTAAATATTGCTGCAGATTCGCTATAATCTCATCAGTATTTTATTCTAATATTGTCGGCATCTCTATTTCCTCTGGGTGCTTCGAGTCCTTCCTCCCTGCAAAATAAACGCATTGGCTGACCTCTCGTATGTGTTTTTATCATGATTGCAGATTGTTCCAGATCAGATGAGTGTGAATCATCAGATTGTGTGCGGCTCAAAACTCACCAGCTCTTCTTGCACAGATGATCTGAAGAAGAATCACAGTAGGAGCAGCAAACACTGCGATCTCAACAATAATCACAATCACTGCAGGAAACATGAGAGGAAGAAGAGAAACTGTACATGACTGAAGTCCAGGGTATTCAACTATCAACAGTTATTGATGAAGCTTTTACAGACTGACTGATAGTTTAATGTTATAAAGCTGTCAGTATAAATGAACGTGTCGTACCTCTGTATAATGATCCAGCAGTCACACTGACTTCAGTTTCTCCTGGATCTGTGGATCACGTCTGTTAGTTCAGTTCAACACATAATGCCACATATACACAACATCATCATCACACAATACTTGAGCTTCACACAGGATTTTCATTTTAGCGGGACTCAGCTCCCAATGACTGTATGTAGTGTTGTCAAAAGACCCGGTACTTCGGTACCAAGTTGGTACTAAAAAAATTAACCCTCTGAGGTCGGCAAACGCGCCGGCGCGTTTTGCTGGATTTTCTTCACATTGTAGCACTATAAACTTAAATTTCTCCGTCATTTATGGTCATACAGAAAAAAGAAATATAAAAAAAAGAATCTGTGATATTTCTACTTTTTGTATGTGTCCACTTACAATCAAATCAAAACATTGTGCTTTTGTAAAATAAAGAAAATAAACAGGGTGTGAGTTCTGCCTCTCCGTCGCAGTGAACTTTTTTTTCTTGAGCACGTCTATAAACTGAAACAAAACTCAGCGAATACTTGTCACACATTTATGAGCCATATACCTTTATAAACATTTAAGTGTGTACTTTTAAATGATCGGATTCAAACTGAAAACAAATATTCTCTGTTTAAGTAATTTGTATAAAACCAACAAGATTTTTTTCAGCTTCTCAAACGCTTCCTAATTATTTTTAATTTGACCACTCGCGCAAAAGAGATTCACATGCAAATCTCCACATGGAACGCGAACTCGCTCATTACCTCAAAAACAAAACTCCAAAACACTTCACAAGTCTCTGCTTTTTGTCGAGTTTGAAAGACTTGCTTACATTGAAAGTGAGCTTACATTGGAATTACCTCAGAAGAAGAAGAACGCGATTTGAAGACAAGAAAGATGTAAGGTAAGAAATTCTTACATATTAGTTTGTTATTGTTGCATAAACTTCACATTGCAGTTGAACTGTTGCTAGATATATGGTGAATATTGTAATATTTAGGCCCGTGTTTACTGTTACTGTGTTTGTGAATATCTGCTCAAACGTAGATATGTATATGGTAACCATAATGTTTTGTATTTGAGCGTGATCGCGTTTGTATCATATTTGATATGTTTGAAAAGCAAAACGCACCAAACGACTTCATCTTTTTACTATTATCTAATTTCATATCATCATAACGAATGGAAACATTTGAAGTAACATGATAATAAATATATTTTTCTCTAGCTTAGTTGTTACTGAAATATTTTGGAAGATTTATAGGCTGCTATGGTTATTGTTATTATTATTTTATGCAGCACTGCGCATAGCCAATGCCTACAAGGCACAACAAACCTGGCGTTCATTATATTATTGTTGGAAACATTTGTGTGTGTGTGTGTGTGTGAGTGTGTGTATTCTGTGAATTTTAAAAAGCAATTTTAACCAGACAAATCTAAAATGTATTCCCCAAATCGTCAGGCCTTTCTCTTGATATCAGTATGTTCACTTTTTTTTTTTCAGGGCCCAGATGCCACTCCTGCTGACTTCAACATTCATATGAGTCTCTGTATATGAACATGGTAAAGTGAAAATCAAACACCTTGGAAATGAAAGGTATGTACAATGTTTTTAGGAATGGCACAAAGGTCTCTGTCTTTGGATCATTGGTTATCTTTGAATTATGTTGTGTTGTAAATAAATCAAACCATCTAAAAGCCATTCTTTTTTAAATCTCCTCATTTACAGTATTGTGCAAGGTTGCTCAGAATGACAGGGCCTGATAGCTCCTAATAGGGCAGTTAGAGGAGGGTCTTTGTCTTTCTCAGGTGTGAAAAGCTTACATATTAATGAGCTCCCGCATAAAGCTTTGTGGCACAAAACACGTCGTAAAATTTTTTAATCAATATATTGTCTTCTCTGAATGAGGAGTCAGGGTGATTTTCACATCGTTTTAGAGCAAATATTCTAGGCTACGTCATACAATTTTCAAAAGTCTTGTGAAGAAATAATCAGTATGGGTTTCATGACCTTATTTCAGTGAGAATTTTTTTTTTTTTTGTATTTTCACAAACCACGCATAAATGTCATTATCTCAAAACTACAAACTTTTACACACATGCTGCTGATATATTATTGTAACAGAGTTTGTGCTGAATACAGTGTAATCAGACTTTAGCCATGAAAATGTCACAAGTAACAGAAATAAGCACAAATGTCAGAGCATGTCAGAACACCTCCAGGGCCAGAAAACAGCTCAGACCTCAGAGGGTTAATAAACAAACTACAGCTGGTCCAATACGCAGCAGCTCGAGTTCTTACCAGAACCAGGAAGTATGACCATATTAGCCCGGTTCTGTCAACACTGCATTGGCTCCCTATTAAACATCGTATAAATCAGCAAAAAACATTGCTGATTACTTACAAAACACTAAATAGTTTAGCTCTGCAGTACTTGGGCGAGCTCTCAATGCATTATAGTCCTTCACGTCTATTGCAATCTCAAAATTCCGGCCAGTTGATAATACCTAGAATATCAAAATCGACTGCTGGCGGTAGATCCTTTTCCTATTTAGCACCAAAACTTTGGAACAGTCTTCCTAACATTGTCCGGGAAGCAGACACACTCTGTCAGTTCAAAGCAAGATTAAAGACACATCTCTTTGACCTAGCATTCACATAACACATTATAGACTTCTATAATACAATGATTAGGCTGCATAGATTAGGTCAGCCGGAACCGGGAACACTTCCCATAAATCCTGATGTACTCGTTACATCATATAAAAATGGCATCTACGCTAATTTTAGTGTCTTTGTTTATCCCGAGGTTTTCCCGCAGCCTCCCGGATCCAGGCCGTATCCAGATCTGATGAAGGACCTTCGCCTGGACCCGATGTCAACGCAGTGCTGAAGTGCCAACTAGTCTCTCCCTATGGAGGATCCCTTTACCACTCTACAGATAAAGCGCTGTCGGAAAAATTCGTTTCGCGTACCTACCCCGAATTGACAAAATAAAATAATTCTGTATCAAAATTTATTTAACAAATGATCGTTGTGACGGACGCGAATCATTTAAAACTAACTTTAGCTGAAAAATAACTTTATTAAAGAACCGCTATAAAGCCAAAACAATCTCTGTTACCATAAATTATACGCTTATCTCTGTAAAGCTGCTTTGAAACAATCTACATTGTTAAAAGCGCTATATAAATGAAGATGACTTGACTTTTAATTATTAATGGCCGTTCACACTAGACTTTTCCTTCCTAGACTTCCATTCATGAGTCTGTGAAAGTGAGACACCAGAAACACAAGCTCAAGTGAATAGCCCTGTGAGAAATAACACAAACATTTATCATTCAAGTGGAGTGGATTGCTTATTTTTAATTATTATTATTTGTTATACCAGTATGTTAAATTTATGTTTGTGAAAAAGCTGCCGCAGAATGTGACGTTATTTCACGGCCCACATGCTCAGTGTAGAGCGGCCGTGGCTTTAACTAGTTTTAAATGAACAATTTGTATTAGCATTATCTGTGTCCTACATGTTTCACTCAACCCTGTTACTCCTGACATGATTTTCCTCCTTTTAAAAACAGAGAATTTCTTTAAACTGTGACATCATCTGGGCTCTTTCTACTGCATGATGGGAAGACAAGAATATAATCTCAATCCATTGTCTCAGTTTTTACACAAACTGTAGCATTGACTGTATTCATCAACCCTGTTACGCAAGTTACTGTAAGAAGAATCTCTATAACTATGAATAACTTCTATGATATTTGACAAATACAACTTTATCAGTGACTTTTGTGTTTACTGATTATTCTTAAAAAATAATAATTGTTTTAACTATGTTGAAAATGACTAAAATTCTGGTAACGTTGTTGCAAATTGGAAACCAGATATAAAATAAATGTAAAATAGTATTTAGCTTGATCTAATATTGATAATCAATATAAAAATGTCTCAAACCTCCCTTACTGACCATTTGTTGAAGAAAACCCAGAGCATTCTGTACCATTTCATAGTTGAACTGTTTATCTAAAAGTGATGAAGTGCTTGAATGTTTCTAACATGAATGTTCTTCAGCATCATGAATGAATGAAGAATAAACACCAACCTCTTTGTTCTTCAGGATCTTCAGTGTGTTTCATTCTGCAGGGTTCTGGATCACTCATGTTCTCACTGTCCTCTTTAATAAACTCAGTCTTTGCAGATTTCAGCTCTTCCTGATGCTCTGATGCTCGTCTTCACTTGTAGCTGATGGGAATTTACAGCATTTATTGGAGAAATACTGTGGGAGGAGCTTCACTGATGATGTAATCACAGTGGGAGGAGCTTCACTGATGATGAATTCCAGAGTTGGATCTGCCCAAATCAAAAGTATCAATTACTCAGTTTGTTTTTTTTTGAACCATCTTCCTTTCACTAGTTAACACACACAGTAACATGCATGAAGCAAAATGTACATGCTTTACCATCTGGGCTGTTCAGTGCCATTTGACATCAATAAATACAAGAAAACTTTTAAATGAACACATTATATTCTAAACCTGATATTGGAAGTACATACCTGTCCTGTACAATTTCAAAGAGAGCAAAAGTTCAGGATTCTCTCTCCATTCAGAATCAGCCTAACATAAGAAAAAGGACAACTGAAACACGTGGGCTGCATTAAGACGATAGACTGGCGAGCGCCAGCATACAGCAAAACAAACCAGGAGGTTAGCAATGTTAGCAATTTCTTATTTACTCAAAACAGCAGTTCTCGACACATCTCAACTAAATGTATGCACTCATCATAAAATACACGTACAAGTTACCATGTGCACTAAAGCTAAAGTTCCAACCGGTATATTTCAAGTTTACATCGCCCTGATGTGAACATCTCTCTCGGTCCAGTAGATGCAGACTGAGAAACAAGCGCGAAAGTTCAGTATTTGACCACCACTCTAGCCTCAATCCAATTCGCTCCGTGCACAAAATGGCGACCGTTGACGTTTCAAACTTGAGTGTGTGGGCCAGTACTTCTGGTGAAAACTTCCGGTGATCTGACAGCGAGAGCGGGAGACAACAGCGACCGAGTTCCATTACCACAGCGAGATTTTTCACAATGAGTGTTTTTAGGATTCGCTCTCGCTGTCAGATCACCGGAAGTACTGGCCCACACACTCAAGTTCGAAACGTCAACGGTCGCCATTTTGTGCACGGAGCGAATAGAGGGCGCACTTACACAACACACAACTCACCCGATACCTATGAAATGACTGAACAATACAAGTCACATAAAACTCACATCCCCACAAAATACAACATGAAAGGTTGCAAAATATTTGTCATTCTTTAACCTGTTAAATAAGTATTGATGTCTGTCTGTCTGTCTGTCTATCTATTCATCCTACATTAACTGGAGCCAATTCATTAATTTTGTTTTTAACAATTTTTATTGCTAATCCTAACATCATACTGCTTCTTCATTAAAATTCAGGTATAGATCTATAAATATAGAAAAGAATATAAATAATTTCAATTATTCCAGATATAAATAATGGTAAGAAAAAACAGTTAAAGAAACAATAAAGAGGAGAACATCTTGACAAGGCGGAGGGTAGGGCATACTAGACTTAATAAAACATTGCACTTAATAAATAAGCATCCTTTAGGATTATGTGAACACTGTCAAATAGAGGAATCAGTAGAACATGTGATTCTTCACTGTCAAAAATACTCTCGAGAGCGAGAAACATTAAGGAGGGAAAGCAAAGTTTGAACAGGATGAAATAAGTCTAAAAAATGTAGGCCTATTTGATATTGAGGTGGGGAAACTATTCCATTATTTGAAAGAAACTGGATTGATCAATAGCATGGAATATGTGTGTGTGTGTGTGTGTGTGTGTGTGTGTGTGTGTGTGTGTGTGTGTGTGTGTGTGTGTGTGTGTGTGTGTCCAACATGGTAGGTGGCGGTAATGCTGGTGCCACCCGCCACAAAACGTAACAAAGAAGAAGAAGAAGAAGAAGGATAGGAGAGCAGCTTACTACGGTGGCCGAGAGGTGCAAAACAAATCACAATTACAAAAACAAAATAACAATTCAGAAAACACAATAACAATTCAGAAAACACAACGACATTTCAGAAAACACAACGACAATTCAGAAAACACAACGACAATTCAGAAAACACAACGACATTTCAGAAAACACAACGACATTTCAGAAAACACAACGACAATTCAGAAAACACAACGACATTTCAGAAAACACAATAACAATTCAGAAAACACAACGACATTTCAGAAAACACAACGACAATTCAGAAAACACAACGACAATTCAGAAAACACAACGACAATTCAGAAAACACAACGACAATTCAGAAAACACAACGACATTTCAGAAAACACAACGACAATTCAGAAAACACAACGACATTTCAGAAAACACAACGACAATTCAGAAAACACAACGACAATTCAGAAAACACAACGACATTTCAGAAAACACAACGACAATTCAGAAAACACAACATTTTAGAAAACACAACGACAATTCAGAAAACACAACGACAATTCAGAAAACACAACGACAATTCAGAAAACACAACGACAATTCAGAAAACACAACGACATTTCAGAAAACACAACGACATTTCAGAAAACACAATAACAATTCAGAAAACACAACGACATTTCAGAAAACACAACGACAATTCAGAAAACACAACGACAATTCAGAAAACACAACGACAATTCAGAAAACACAACGACAATTCAGAAAACACAACGACATTTCAGAAAACACAACGACAATTCAGAAAACACAACGACATTTCAGAAAACACAACGACAATTCAGAAAACACAACGACAATTCAGAAAACACAACGACATTTCAGAAAACACAACGACAATTCAGAAAACACAACATTTTAGAAAACACAACGACAATTCAGAAAACACAACGACAATTCAGAAAACACAACGACAATTCAGAAAACACAACGACAATTCAGAAAACACAACGACATTTCAGAAAACACAACGACAATTCAGAAAACACAACATTTTAGAAAACACAACGACAATTCAGAAAACACAACGACATTTCAGAAAACACAACGACAATTCAGAAAACACAACATTTTAGAAAACACAACGACAATTCAGAAAACACAACGACAATTCAGAAAACACAACGACATTTCAGAAAACACAACGACAATTCAGAAAACACAACATTTTAGAAAACACAACGACAATTCAGAAAACACAACGACAATTCAGAAAACACAACGACAATTCAGAAAACACAACATTTTAGAAAACACAACGACAATTCAGAAAACACAACGACATTTCAGAAAACACAACGACAATTCAGAAAACACAACATTTTAGAAAACACAACGACAATTCAGAAAACACAACGACAATTCAGAAAACACAACGACAATTCAGAAAACACAACGACAATTCAGAAAACACAACGACAATTCAGAAAACACAACGACATTTCAGAAAACACAACGACAATTCAGAAAACACAACGACAATTCAGAAAACACAACATTTTAGAAAACACAACGACAATTCAGAAAACACAACGACAATTCAGAAAACACAACGACATTTCAGAAAACACAACGACAATTCAGAAAACACAACGACATTTCAGAAAACACAACGACAATTCAGAAAACACAACGACATTTCAGAAAACACAACGACATTTCAGAAAACACAATAACAATTCAGAAAACACAACGACATTTTAGAAAACACAACGACAATTCAGAAAACACAACGACATTTCAGAAAACACAACGACATTTTAGAAAACACAACGACAATTCAGAAAACACAACGACATTTCAGAAAACACAACGACATTTTAGAAAACACAACGACAATTCAGAAAACACAACGACATTTTAGAAAACACAACGACAATTCAGAAAACACAACGACATTTCAGAAAACACAACGACAATTCATACAAAACGGAAAAGGTAGGTATATTTTGAGAATGACGTACTTATCGCTGAATGGACGAGACACCTTTCAATCAAGAAATTTGTGATCAACTTTGTTTTGCTATTCGAAAATAGAACACATTAATCTTTACTTTGAAGAAGGACATTCATGTGCCGTGATTGTGGACATGCTGGCGACATACCACATAATATTTACTATATTAATAGTGTGTCATGAGTTTATGCCTGAGCACATGGTTAGCATGAGTGTTTCGCGATTATTATGTCGATGTTATTTGAGTGTATGAGAGTACATGATGTTGTTTCAGTCTTATTTTGTTTGTAAAAAGCATGAGATTAGAGTGTTACTACAGCTGCCACACGTCATTTTGGGGCTAGCTAGAGCATGAGAACTGCACAGAGAGAGTGTTAAATAGCTTGTTGATCATATTTTTCCTTTTAGTGTGATGGAATGTTTAAAGTCACTTATGTGTACAACCGCGGAAAGGCGTCAGTACATTCCGTTTTTCAAGTTCAAATTCTCCCATGTTAATCTGCTATCTCTCCTGACTGCTTTGTCGGACAAAATGGCGGATGGCGGATTATGATTGGTTAGATCGCCTGTCAATCAAGCTCCCTGCGAAGGGTCAATTGTCAAGTTTCGTAATATATCTGTCTATCGTAAAACAATGTATGCTAATTCCCACATTTTTATTTCTAATTCTAACATTATTGTGTTTATTTATTAAAAGGAGGGCAAATATCTAGAAAGTAGGAAAAAACTGTAAGAAACGTAAAAGTAATATTTGTAACCAACAAATCCCCTCAGTCTGCTGACACAGATGAAATGAGCTTTAAGTGTCAATTTACAGGAGATCTGAAGACATCAGCATAATAAATGAGGTGAAAACAGGTACTATTGTCATGAAATAAAGAGTGTTTTCAGCAGATCTGTTAATATTGATGAGCCTCAGACTATCAACACTCATCCAACAAGCCATTCAGGATCATCAGCAGATCATCTCACTTTATTCTGAGTGTTTAAAGAACACATGAAGACCCACACTGGAGAAAAGCCGTTCATGTGTAAACGGTGTGAAAAGAGATTCTCGAGGAAACAATATCTTATGCTTCACATGAAGACCCACACCGGAGAGAAGCTGTTCACATGTGATCAATGTGAGAAGAGTTTCACAGTCAAAAAACTTCTTGATGTTCACATGAAAGTTCATACTGGAGAGAAGCTGCACGCATGTGATCAGTGCGAGAAAACATTTCTTGGGTCATCGCACCTTAAGAGACACAAGAGGATCCACACCGGAGAGAAGCCTTATGAATGCGACCAGTGTGGGAAATGTTTCTCATACAAACAAAGTCTTGATGTTCACATGAGAGTTCACACTGGAGAGAAGCCGATCACATGTGATAAATGCGGGAAAACATTTCTCTGTGCATCAAACCTGAAGACACACCTGACAGTTCATACGAAGGAGAAGCCACATTCATGTTCTGAATGTGGTAAGAGTTTTTCACTGCGGCAAACTTTACATAAACATCAGAAAACTCACACTGGTGTGAGAGAGTACATGTGCTTTGAGTGTGAGAAGACTTTTACTACAGCAAGCAATTTTAAAGTGCACCAGAGAATTCACACTGGAGAAAAACCTTACAAGTGTTCACACTGTGACGAGATTCAATCAGTCATCATATCTGAAAATACATGAGAGGATCCACACTGGAGAAAAGCTTCACATGTAATCAGTGCGGAATGAGTTACTCTTCACCTGAAGCTACACATGAAGGTCCATACAGTGGATAAACCACTTAGGCTGCGTTTATACTGCAAGTCTTAATGCACAGATCCGATGGTTTGACCATATCTTTCTGTTTTTTTTTGTTGATAGCTTTACTATGCATGTGATAGATCCTCTGATTAAACTGATTTATAATTCACGTCAGGTGGTCATGATTACTTGACAGAATAGATAAGTTAACCACTGTCACGGATGTTCTGCAGTGTGAAGTCTGAACTGAACTAAATAAAGGTAATTTTCGTTTGTTATTTTATAGAGATGCACTGATGTCAAGTCATCTTCATTTATATAGTGCTTTTAAGACATTTTAAGACTTTCAGCTTTACAGAGATAAAAGGAAATGAAAGTAACGGAGATTGTTTTGGTTGTACAGCAGCTCTAGAATAAAGGTATTGTCCAGCTAAAGTTAGTTTTTGATTTATTCACTTCTGATCATTAGTTATTAACTTAGGGGCCACTTACACGACACAGTTTCAACTGAAAACAGAAAACTTAAAATGTGCTCTGGCCTTTCATTTGCACAACAACGGTGTTTGGTGGCTCAATTTATAGATTTATAAATTTATAAAACTGAAATTCTGTCTGTTGAAAATTCAAGATATTTTGATGAATGTGGGTAACCAAACAGTTGCTGGTCCCCTGTGACTTCCATAGTATATATTTTCCCACTATGGAAGTCAATGGGGATCAGCAACTGTCTGGTTACCCACATTCGTCAAAATATATTCTTTTGTGTTCAGCACAAGAAAGAAAATAATACAGGTTTGGAACAAATAAACACAAATTGTTTTTATGTAAACCTTGTGAGTATATAATTGACAGTATTAGCGTGATAAGACTAAAAAAATAACTCGGTCCAGTATCCAGGCGCTGTTTGAGAGGCTTCTAGTGCCTGTGCGCTTCGGGAGTATGCGCTCAGAAATGCCCTTGACCCGATTCTTGATCAGAATGCGAATGAAATGTTTAACAGGCAAGGCTTTAAAGCATATACAAATAATGAACTTTTGTGAATTGCAGTGTCCCATGAGTGTAACTCTATGTCTTTGTTAGCATGTGATGTGAATGTATGTCGCGTTTAGGGCTGTCACGGTAACTGCAATATTGTAGTGCTACTGACAAGCTAACCGCAGAGAAATGCAAGTTACTGCAGCAAGTTTTTTCTTTTTTTCATAAGGCTATAGCCTTCTTGTTTTGAACTTCGTGCATATAAAGATAAATATTTGAAAGATAAGTATTGCATGTTAAATAAGTTAATAATGATAACAAGACTGTACAGAGGCTTCGTGGATTTGCACTTAAGCCTAAACAGACAGTGAATGAGAGAGATCTGCTGTATAAAGGCCACTAGGGCACCATACAGACTTTATAAAAGAATTTGGTGATTTTTTTTATCGTAGTTAGTACTGGCTGCAGATAAAGTCCTAACTGTTGGTGATTTTAATACACATGTAGATAACAAAAAAAAAAAATGCATTGGGATTGGCATTTAGAGACATTATGAACTCTATTAGAGTTAAACAACACGTGCCAGGACCAACTCATTGTCATAATCATACTTTAGATCTGTCACATGGAATCAATGTTGATGCCGTTGAAATTCTGCAGCAGAGCTATGACATCTCAGATTATTATCTAGTCTCGTGTATACTCTTTTTAGCCAAGGTTGCGAAGCCGACTCCGTGTTACAAATATGTCAGACCTATCACTTCCGCCACTAAAGATTGCTTTATTAATAATATTCCTGATCAATTTGATCTCCTCAGCATCCCAGATAGCTTTGAAGAACTCGATATTGCAACAGAAACTTTGACTCTCTTTTCCAGCACTTTAGACACAGTTACTCCTTTGCGCTATAATAAGATTAAAGGGACACTCCACCCATTTGCATTAAGCTTTGCATTGTTTGAAACCCAGTCATACTAGTGAATGGTCGTGCAACACTCTCTCATTTTCCCCTGAGACGGGAGAAATCCGTTATTTACCTCGTACACTTCCTCCTACAATGACGCAAAAATCGTCATTTTGCATCATTGTAGGAGGAAGTGTAAGAGGGGGGGATTTCCGTTGAGACTACAACACTCGTTCCTCATCTTTCCCAGGGGGCGGGACCCGCTCACGCTACAGGCCTATTACAGATCAGTGGGTGGGACTTTACTCTCTGAAACTGAAAGCAATATCCTCCATCTTGTTTGAAGCTAAGCTAACAGGCGCTGTGGAGACAGATGTAAAGTTATGACAATAACGGAGGAGAGTGCTCAATATGATATAGAGGAAGAGGATTTCGGAAGTCTGATGCTTGAATCAGGTGTTTGTGGCTACCTTTACAAGCCGCATTATAGCCAAGAGCAGCCGAGGCAGAAGACCTGCCTGCCGTGGACGAGGAGCCCGGACTGGCTCGAGTTAGGGCGGACTGGTGGCGCCGGTGATCTCACTATGCAACTACGAACACAGAGATAGAGTCCGTCTGCGGCAAATAATTTCAATGATGACAATTTCTCCTGGACGAAATCTCTGAATCAGACGAGGACACGGACGTTTGTGTTGAGAACTATCCTAGTTTCGCACCGCATATGTTGACTGAACATCCAGGTACCATGCAATAATTCACCTTTTCGAAAGAAATACAAACGAGGAGTAATGCACTAGTGAGTTCGCCAACTAACTAGACATTTTGTGTGAAATGAATTTCAAGCTCTGGTGGTAGCTAGCCTTGTAGACGGAAGAGTGATTTCTCTTATAGGCAGATATGCGCTTTCTGGATTAGTGGGAGTGGCTTGCGGAGCTGTGCAATGTGGTGCATTGTGGGAGTTGTTGTCTTTCATACAAATGCGTCTTGAAGTTATTTTTTGTCTTTTCTCGGTCACGAAGTTCAAATGGGTGGAATGCCCCTTTAAAGAAAATAGTCCAACGCCGTGGTACAACGAGCACACTCGGGCCCTAAACAGGGCAGCCAGAAATATGGAGCACAAATGGAAGAAAACGAGAAAAAAAGAAAACTAGACGTTTTCCGAGTTTCATGGAGAGAGCACGATTGCGTACAGAAAAGCCTTAAAAACTGCTAGATCTGCTTATTTTTCGACTCTCTTAGAAGAAAATGTAAGGCTGGAAGCTTATGCTGCCATTTTGAACCTATAATCGGATCAAAAGGCAGTTGAAAGATTACGTGTATAATTCAAATATTAATCTGACTCCAATATTACTAATCTGACTCCATTAAAGTTGTTGTTATTCATTAACCTTTTATTCTTTTAAAGGTAAATGTCTTTCTTAGAACTGATAGGAAAATGTAGGATTTAACCTGAATGTTTAGGTAAAGTTATAATCACTTCAGCTTTCAACATCATCAGTGAAAAAAGGAAAGATTCTCGAAGTCTTTAAAGCAGGCAAAGTTATTTATTAATTTACATGTGTAAATATACAGACAGTGGAATGGAACAACATACTGTAAAGAAAACTTAAGTTGTAACAAATAGCGTACTGTTGTACAGAAGAGGCCGTAAAAGCCTTTCTCATAGTATGAGGTTACGCACCGGTGTGTGGGAGTGGCGGGGTTACAGCCTTTCTCCCAGATACACAGTTACCTTTCCTTCTTATACCCTGAACAAAGCATTGTTAAACATGAGTGGAATACCAACACCGAACCTTACCGACAGGAAAGATGAGGCAAATGGGTGGAGATCCAGAGGGGGAGAAGAACATTAACATATTCTCATCAATGCATGTGTAAGCAAAAATAACTACAATACTATTGATAATTTTTAATTAAAGTATATTACAAACTTTTAATTTAGACCCTAAAGAATCATATTAGCTTGTACAAAAATGGCATTATATGACCCCTTTAAAAAGGGCAAAAATGGATATGGTTTCTAGAATCTCTAGTACTGTTTTTTGAAATATAAATAAATTGTCAGGATTCAGAGAAGGGAGGACCCAGGTGCCGAATGAACGGGGAGTGATATTTATTGACAAAGAGAAAACACAGGCGGAACAGTCCAAACAATAGAGCAGGGCAAACAACTGGAGAACAGGTGGGTCGAGGGCACAACTGGAGAACAGGTGGGTCGAGGGCACAGCTGGAGAACAGATGGGTCGAGGTCACAACTGGAGAACAGGTGGGTCGAGGTCACAACTGGAGAATAAGTGGGTCAAGGGCACAACTGGAGAACCGGTGGGTCGAGGTCACAGCTGGAGAACAGGTGGGTCAAGGGCACAACTGGAGAACAGGTGGGTCGAGGTCACAACTGGAGAATAAGTGGGTCAAGGGCACAACTGGAGAACCGGTGGGTCGAGGTCACAGCTGAAGAACAGGTGGGTCAAGGGCACACAACTGGAGAACCGGTGGGTCAGGGATTAGACAAACCCAGGCTCTTTGGGAACAGTGGAAACTTGACAGCAACTCAAGGAACCAGAGGCTTGGCATAGGTGGGATGAAACAACACTAGGCACTAGAGTGGCTTGCCAGGACAGAAAAAAACAAAAAGAAATTAAAAAAGACTGCAACCTTGCAGAGAAATTGAATGCAGACAACGTACAAAACAAACCAGCAAAGACATGAGGGAAAGAGGCTAAATATAAAGGGACCAGAGCACATGAGGATCAGGTGAGCACAATTAGTGTTGTTGTGTGAGTGCTTGTTTAGCCTGGCTGGACATGTGGCAGATGAGAGAAGAAATTGATATTGAATGTGAAAAGGAGGAATTGGTTCTTCCATAACACTGCACTGTGAATTTCCCACACCAGGAGTAATTTATATAGTTTTAGATTAGTTATTAACATTTTCTGTTAAAAAAAAATTATATGTTCTATGCAAAATGTTCTACTAAAGAAAAGATAGTAAATAAATATTTGTGTGTGCTGTAAAGTGGTTAGAAAAAATGGAATCGGAATCGGCTAAAATCAGTATCGGCAGGTCAAACTCAATGAGAAATCGGAAATCGGAATCGGCCAAGAAAATTGTAATCGGTGGATCTCTACTACTTACCATGATTTCAGTCTGTGTTTAAGTGGTTTATCCACTGAATGGATCTTCATGTGTCGCTTCAGGTGAGTTTTAATAGAGAAACTCTTTCCGCACTGATCACACGTGTGCGGCTTCTCTCTGCTGTGGATCCTCTCATGTGTTTTCAGATTTGATGACCGATTGAATCTCTTGTCACAGAGTGAACATTTGTAAGGTTTTTCTCCAGTGTGGATCCTCTCATGTGTTTTCAGATATGATGAGTGAGTGAATCTCTTGTCACAGTGTGAACACTTGTAATGTTTTTCTCCAGTGTGAATTCCTTCATGTATTTTCAGAGATGATGGCTGACTGAATCTCTTGTCACAGTGTGAACACTTGTAAGGTTTTTCTCCAGTGTGAATTCTCTCGTGCAGTTTTAAACTGTTTGCTGTAATAAAAGTCTTCTCACACTCAAAGCACATGTACTCTTTCACACCAGTATGCATTTTTTCATGTCCACGTAAATATTGCAGCGATGAAAAACTCTTTCCACACACAGAACATGAATGTGGCTTCTCCTTCGTATGAACTCTCAGGTGTGACTTCAGGGCTGATGCCCTAAAAAATGTTTTGCAACACTGATGACATGTGAACGTCTTCTCTCCGGTGTGGATCCTCATGTGTATCTTCAGTTCACTTTTAATAGAGAAACTCTTTCCGCACTGATCACATGAGAACGGCTTCTCTCCAGTGTGGATCCTCATGTGTATCTTCAGTTCACTTTTACTGGAGAAACTCTTTCCACACTGATCACACGTGTGCGGCTTCTCTCCAGTGTGGATCCTCTCATGTCTTTTCTGATGTGAAGAGTGACTGAATCTCTTGTCACAGTGTGAACATGTGTAAGGTTTTTCTCCAGTGTGGATCCTCATGTGTAGCTTCAGTTCACTTTTAAAAGAGTAACTCGTTCCGCACTGATCACATGTGAGCGGTTTCTCTCCAGTGTGGATCCTCTCATGGGTTTTCAGATTTCCAGACTGATTGAATCTCTTGTCACAGTGTGAACACTTGTAAGGTTTTTCTCCAGTGTGAATTCTCTGGTGCAGTTTTAAACAGTTTGCTGTAATAAAAGTCTTCTCGCACTCAAAGCACATGTAGCACTCTCTCACACCAGTATGCATTTTCTCATGTCCACGTAAATATTGCAGCGATGAAAAACTCTTTCCACACACCGAACATGAATGCGGCTTCTCCTTCGTATGAACTCTCAGGTGATTCTTCAGGGTTGATGCAAAAAGAAATGTTTTGCCACATTGATCACATGTGAACGGCTTCTCTCCAGTGTGGATCCTCATGTGAACATTAAGGGATGAAGATTGACAGAAACTCTTTCCGCACTGATCACATGAGAAAGGCTTCTCTCCTGTGTGGATCCTCATGTGTATCTTCAGTTCACTTTTAATAGAGAAACTCTTTCCGCACTGATCACACGTGTGCGGCTTCTCTCCAGTGTGAACTCTCATGTGACACTCAAGATTTAGTTTGGTTGTGTAACTCTTTCCACACTGAGTGCAGGTGAAATATTTCTTGGCTCTTCTTTTCTTTAAAAATGTCTGTTTAGTCTTTGAGCGACTCAAAGGTTTTCCTCCAGGTTTGACATGATGTTCCTCCTCCACTTCACTCAGTTCTTCACTCTCCTCGCTCTCTTCCATCATGTCTGGCATGAAAGAAACAATTATTACATTTAATTATTACATTTAATTATTACATTAGGACATCAAAATATTTCTCTTTAAAGTTATAAAGTGAATGGACATGAAAGTGAGCCCTGATGTAATGGTAGAAAGTAGAAAACTGCTATAAAATATGATAATATCATGCCTTTTTATAAATTGATTATATGTCCTTGAAACTTTCCATGAATGAGGTAAATTTATCTTCCAACTATTATTTTTAAAACATAGGCACGAATCCCATGTTTCTTTAGCAAGAACTATTAAATATACTTGATCAATAACAATTATCTAACATGATATTAACAATAAAATGTACAATACTGCCATATTTTGAAACCAACTTTGAGATTGATATTTATTTTACTAAAACCTTCCGTCTTCCTCGCTGCCTGCTGTGAGTTTGTTTGCTTCGGTGCTGTAAGCTCCGTCTTAGCCTCGTATTTCTTTGTTTTGAACCATCATTTACTATCATTTCTAGTTGTTTATACTACTAAATACAGCTTACCCAACATCTCAGATTAACCTGACATTGCTAGCTTCCGTTATAATTAGCACAACAAGCTAGTAATTCGCTAGCCTGTTAACACATGCACTCAGTTATTTCTTATTTATTTTCTCTTGTGTGCCCGCACCTTTGAGTTTATAAAAAGCCCAGGTGAGTAAGAATCAGTCAGCAAACACGATGAGTAATGTCGTCCTGTTATTGTCACCTGCACTGATAAATGCAAAGAGACAGTCAGGCTGACGGAGAAGATTTCAGAACTAGAGTCACGCATCCAAACTTTAATTGAGGATAGTAAAAGTGCTAGAGCTTTAGATACTATTTTGGATGCGCCTAGCATAGTGAACTCTTTACATGATTCGGTTCCAGCTGAAGTAGAGCCTGCGCAGAAAGGCAAATTGGTGACAGTGAGGGATCGCTCTAGTTGCGGATAAAAAAAACACTCTTCCGTTCCGATTACCATAACAAATCGATTTGCCCCGCTCAGTGAAACACCCACTGAGAATCCTGTTGATTGTGCCCTAGTAATTGGCGATTCGATCACACGGAACGTGAAAATAGAGACACCAGCCACCAGTCACATGTTTGCCGGGACCAGAGCGCCTGACATCAAAGCAAATTTAAAAGTGCTGGCTAATGCTAATCGTAAAATCTCTAAGATCATTATTAACGGCGGCACTAATGATGTTCGACTCCGCCATCTGTATACTCCAATAAGCACGAACCCTGTCTGATTGGTCGTGGTGGCGGTGTTGCAGCGGTCTATAGAGATATTCTCAATGTTACTCAGAAAACGGGTTATAAGTTTATTTCATTTGAAGTACTTGTACTAAATTTTACGCTCTTAGATGCTAGAAAAACATCCCTATTATCTTTAGCCTTGGCTACCGTATATAGACCGCCAGGGCCTTACGCTGATTTCCTAAAAGAATTTGCAGATTTTCTCTCAGATCTATTGGTCAATGTCGATAAAGCATTAATTGTTGGAGATTTTAACATACACGTAGATAATCAAAATGATGCGTTAGGGGATGCGTTTATAGATTTATTAAACTCCTTTGGGGTTAAGCAAAACGTTACCGGACCAACTCATCGTTTTAATCATACACTCGATTTAATTATATCACATGGAACCGATCCAACCGATATAGATATCATTCCACAAAGTGATGATGTAACTGACCATTACATGGTAACTTGCATATTACGTACCCCTGTAATATATCATGCTGCGCCGTGTTATCGATTAGGCAGAACAATCCTTCCATCCACCATAGATAATTTTTCAAATTGCTTATTGAATCTGTCTCAGCTGCTCAGTGAACCCAAACAAACAGATGAACTAGAGGAACTAACCAGCAAAATGAGCACCATTCTCTCTGGAACACTGGATATTGTTGCACCTATTAGACTAAAAAAGGTCAGAGAGAAAATTAAAGCACCATGGTACAACAATACTACTTGTGTCCTAAAGAGAGAAACCCGTAATTTAGAGCGTAAATGGAAACAAACTAATTTAGAGGTTTTAGAATCGCTTGGAAAGACAGTATGTCACGTTATAAAAAGGTTTTAAAAGTAGCCAGGGCTGAGCACCTCCACAAACTAATAGAAAATAACCAAAACAATCCTAGGTTTTTATTTAACACCGTGGCTAGACTAACAAATAAACAAGCGTCACCTGAACAAAATATTCCGTTACAGTTTAGTAGTAATGATTTCATGAATTTTTTCACTGAGAAAATAGAAAACATCAGAACCACAATTGTAAACGTTCAATCCTCAATCGCGCCTTATAACTCAGCCTCGATTATCACCCCGCAAGAACAATTACAGTGCTTTACAACTATAGAACAAATAGAGTTAAATAAACTTATCACTTCCTCTAAAACAACAACATGTTTATTAGATCCCATACCAACTAAACTACTGAAAGAAGTGTTACCTATAGTGGAAGAGCCTCTCCTCAATATTATTAACTCGTCTTTATCTTTAGGTCATGTTCCAAGAACATTTAAACTGGCAGTTATAAAACCACTCATTAAGAAACCACAATTAGACCCAAATAACCTAGCAAATTATAGACCCATTTCAAATCTTCCTTTTATGTCTAAAATACTAGAAAAAGTTGTGTCTGCCCAACTAGGCTCTTTCTTACAAGAAAATGACATCTATGAAAAGTTTCAGTCTGGATTCAGGCCGCACCATAGCACTGAAACTGTGCTCGTTAAAATCACAAATGATTTACTATTAGCTTCTGACCAAGGCTGTATCTCAATACTAGTTTTACTTGATCTAAGTGCTGCATTCGATACTATAGATCACACAATACTCTTAGATCGACTACACAATTATACTGGTGTTCAAGGACAAGCATTAAAGGAGAACTCGGCAACTCTAGCGAACTCTAGTCACTTCTTCGCTGATTTTCCCTTTTGTTGTCGCATGTTTTCCCCTGAGCTCCCCCTACAGCTGTGGGAGGGTGTATATTTCACAACACGGTCGTAAAAAACTCACTTGCGGCGGCCTCCTCCCCCTCTCTACAGCTGCTCATGTGCGTTTGTTTTGATCGGAGCAAGCCAACTGTATCGTGTGGAGCTATGTCTACCGAGGTGGGTAATCTGGTAATACATCATACATGCGTGTGTGTTTATGTCGAATTGCCATAAAGCAATTCGTGTTTCGCGCTCGTTCTCGCTTCTCGCTTCTCACGAGACTTCCAATTTCTATCTTGCCGGGACGGTAGTCCCCAAGTTGCAAGGTTGGTTTTCCGCCAGGGAACGCTGGGGGGAGCGGGGAAGGTCACCAATATCACCAGAACAGGTTGTTTAACCATCCAAATGATTTCTAGACAGTTTTATTAAGTTAAAAAAGTTACAAAGTTCTCCTTTAAGCTGGTTTAGATCATACTTATCTGACGGATACCATTTTGTCTATTTAAATGGAGAAAAATCGATCATAACTCCAGTAAACTATGGAGTGCCGCAGGGATCTGTGTTAGGCCCTCTATTATTCTCAATATATATGCTGCCACTTGGAAATATTATAAGGAAACATGGAATTAGTTTCCATTGTTATGCTGATGACACTCAAATATATATTTCATCACGGCCGGATGAAAACGCTAAATTATCCAAATTGACAGAGTGTGTTAAAGATATAAAAGATTGGATGACGTGTAATTTTCTTTTATTAAATCCAGACAAGACAGAGGTAATACTTATCGGTTCAAAAAACCGCCCACAGAACCTCTCACAATACAACTTTAACATCGTAGGATGTCCTGTTACTTTATCCTCTACAGTAAAAGACCTGGGTGTTATACTTGACTGCAACCTGTCTTTTGAAAATCATATTTCATATGTTACAAAAACAGCCTTTTTCCACCTTAGAAACATTGCTAAGCTACGTAATATGCTATCAGTTTCTGATGCAGAAAAGTTAGTTCATGCGTCCATGACCTCGAGACTAGATTACTGTAATGCTTTATTAGCTGGTTGTCCTGCATCCTCAATAAACAAGCTACAGTTAGTCCAAAATGCAGCCGCTAGAGTTCTTACTAGATCAAGAAAATTTGACCATATAACACCAATTTTATCATCACTACATTGGTTACCTATAAAGCTCCGTATTAATTACAAGGTATTGCTACTGACTTATAAAGCCCTAAACGGCTTAGCTCCAGTCTATTTAACGGATCTTCTATCGCCCTATAATCCATCGCGCTCTTTAAGATCACTAAATTTGAGGCTTTTGGTCATACCTAGGATATCCAGATCAACCAAAGGAGGGAGATCATTTTCACATTTAGCTCCAAAACTCTGGAATAGCCTTCCTGATACTGTTCGTTGCTCAGACTCGCTCTCCCAGTTTAAAACTAGATTAAAGACGCATCTCTTCAGCCAGGCATTTATATAATATTTTTAATCTTACAGTTAAATCCGGTCTCTAGTTCATAAACGCCAGAGGAGAACTGGCCCCCGACTGAGCCTGGGTTCTCCCAAGTTTTTTTTTTTCTCCATTAGGTCACCTGATGGAGTTTTTCGGTTCCTTACCACTGTTGCCTTTGGCTTGCTCAGTTGGGGATACTTAATTTAATTAATCAATCAACAATACTATTGATCAGCATTACCAGACGTGGACGTTTTGCACTAGAAACAAACATTGATGTGCTATTTTGTTTGATGCTGTGAAGCTGCTTTGATACAATCTGTGTTGTGAAAAGCACTATATAAATAAAGTTGACTTGACTTGACTGGCTGTCGAGGTGGTGTCCACTTAATAATATAGAATTCATAGACAATTGGAAAAGTTTTTGGGGCAGACCTGACCTGTTGAAAAGAGATGGTATTCATCCCTCCTGGGATGGTGCTGCTCTTCTCTATAGTAATTTGGTAAGGTAAAAAACCTTACTCTAGATCTAATATTATCACATGGAATAGATGTTGATGCCATTGAAATTCTGCAGCAGAGCGATGACATCTAAGATCATTATCTAGTCTCATGTAAATTACATTTAGCCAAGGCTGCATTTCTACGATTCTGACAATGATATTCAATGAGATAACGCGCTAGGGGTGGAATGGATCACACCAGATTCGGTTCGGCACGCATGTGATTCGCGGATTAACTGCTAAATTTAAACATCATAGAGTGAAAGTTCATAATTTGGAAGTGTATTGACTTGCCAATTTACACATTAAAAAAATTTAATTCGCCAAAGAATTTCGCATTTGCTCTCATTGACAAATGCGGAACAATTAGATCATGCGTTCATAACCTCAAGGCTAGATTATTATTGTAATGCTCTACTGGGTGGTTGCCCTGCACGCTTAATAAACAAACAGCTAGTTCAATACACAGCAGCTCGAGTTCTTACCAGAACCAGGAAGTATGACCATATTAGCCCGGTTCTGTCAACACTGCATTGGCTGCCTATTAAACATCGCATAAATTTTAAAATATTGCTGATTACTTACAAAGCACTACATGGTTTAGCTCTGCAGTACTTGAGCGAGCTCTTAGGGTTCTCAAGTCTCACGCATTGGCCGTGAGACACACGCAATTCAACCAGTTCACACGCTCACACGCCACACCGTGTATTTCTCACGCTGAAAAGGCAATGCCAACCAAGTTGTCCTGCAAGCTTTATATATAACGTTGTATATGAGGCGCAGGCACACAAAGTGAAGTTTACTGCCGCCAGATTGCATTAGTTACTAGGCAACATAGATGCGCGAACACACGGTAGTTGACGGAACATTCTCGGCCACCGTACGTTCGTTACTAGGTAACCAACAACATTGCGCGAACACACATCGTGATGGAGAAGGTAAGTTGGAAGAAAGCTCGTCTAACATTTTAGAACATTTAATATATAGCCCATCGTATACATTATTATTGATGCAGTCAAAAACTCTACAACTACTTTGACACCAGGCCAGAAGCTTTGGCTCAGTTTGGCTAGCTTACGTTATCTGAAACTAAGGGAAATGTTAGTGGGTATGGGAAGGAATGAAGATGTATTTCATCATTTTATTTTAAATTATATATTATACTGTATTAATAGTCTTTCTAGTTACATTAAGGCTACATGTATTAAAGCAGAGTGCTCTGGGTAATATTTCAATTTAACTGTCTGGCATCGAGCCACAGTGCTTAAAGTGGGAGCCCCCTACCCCTGTTATCAAGGCATCAAAATGTGCAACAAACACTTACTACACAAAACACATTTCATAAGCTGGAGTACACACACAACAAACACACACACACACCTTAAAAGGTGCATTGCGCAAGTCTGAGTTTTTGCAGAACAATGCCCCCTCTGGCAACAAGCGAAACTGCAATATAGGCAATTTAATAGGCCCAGTCTCAAATTCCGTCCCGAATCCCTCTTATTTATTTTACTGAACAGGATTATAGAGGCAATCGCAGTGATCAGAGAAGGGCTCATTCAGCCCATCAGGCAATTGTTTAAGCATGTATGGGTTAGAAAAATGGGTATTTTTAACATGAAATGTTGCGCATTGCACCTTTAATACTCTAATATGTCATTTGTACACAATGTCCCACCACACAATAAATCATTATACCATTTTGACTAGACACATTCAAAATGCAAAAAGATTTTCCAAACTGTTTGGAGCAATTTGTTATATTTTTGTATATTTGTAATTTTGAAATGTAACATTAAAGAGTATATTTGATGTGATGAATTGCTCTGACATTTATCAGATTTACCTATTGTTATAATTTCAATTTGTGCTGGTTAATTATGAACAATGGGTAAAATTGGGGGGCGGGGCTCCATTAGGGCTCCTCCCCTAACCGCATATGATCTCACTCCAAGCTTTTGATAAAACTTAAGAACCCTGCATTATAGTCCTTCACGTCTATTGCGATCTCAAAATTCCGGCCAGTTAATAATACCTAAAATATCAAAATCAACTGCAGGCGGTGGATCCTTTTCCTATTTAGCACCAAAACTTTGGAACAGTCTTCCTAACATTGTCCGGGAAACAGACACACTCTGTCAGTTCAAAGCCAGATTAAAGACACATCTCTTTGAACTAGCATATGTACTTTTTTGAGTATATTTTTAAATCTGTAATTTTACTTGTAATCAAGTACATATTAAGCTAAGTAATCAACTTCGCTACTTCGAAATGTGTAAAATCACATTTCGTTACTGAGTACAATTTGATATTCAAATCTTTGACCGGCATTTCGGTAGCCAATAAAAATATCCGATCATAAACGGACCAATAAAACCCCTGATATTTGGACTGAATTAAAGCCGCTGCAGTCACAGCAGGTTTTGAAGAGCTGATCATAAGTGAAGGAGGCGAGGAGCTCAGAGTGATTAATGGCTGGACTGAAAGTTTGGAGAAACAACAAACTACATATTGTTGTATTGTCAAAATATCTGTATTTTGATATCAATACTGAAATATCTGTCAATACTCATTTTGGCCTATACACTGATACAATACCAGCTGCGCGTTCTCATTCTCTCATCTCAACGACAGCGAGTTTGACACACCCGCCTCCTCTCAGCGCGGGATTGCAGGTAGGCCTATTACACATAATTTTATTAATACCTGCAAGTTTCTATGGCATATTTTAATGGCAAATGTCACGAGTGCAATATTATAACACGAGGGCACATTCATGTAATCGAGAAAACTGAACACGAGCTCTCAAATATACGAATGAACTGGACTCGGATATTGAGTGTGCGCTCTCGGACTGTGTGTCATATCATGTGCAATCGCGATTCGCGAATCTCTCCAAGTGGTTCTCACTGCAGACTCAAATGACGTCCAGCTCCAATCTCTCCATGCTCTTGAATTAAACGTTGTCAAAAGTTATGAAAAATCTAGTCTTTTTTGCAAATTAAATTCAGTTTGAAATTAAGCTTTCTTGTGCTGTGTGTGAGCTATTGCAACAGTTAAAGGGATAGGCTACTCCACTTTAAAATGAAAATTCTGTCATCATATACTCACCCTCATGTTGTTTCAAACCTGTATGAATTTCTTTCTTCTGCTGAACAGAAAGGAAGATATTTAGAAGAATATCAGTAACCAGACAGTTTTTGCTTCCATAGTAACTTCCATAGTATATTTTTTTCTTTCTATGGAAGTCAATGGTATCTAAAACTGTCTGGTTACTGATATTCTTCTAAATATCTTCCTTTCTGTTCAGCAGAAGAAAGAAATTCATAAAGGATTGAATTGAAACAACATGAGGGTGAGTATATGATGACAGAATTTTCCTTTTAAAGTGGAGTATCCCTTTAACGTTACCCTATTGTAAAGACAAATACACTGAGTGAGTAAATATTTAAGTTAGATTTTTGTAATGGTTACTGATCAATGTTTAAATATGTAAACAAAAGCCTAAATTAAAATCTCACCGTATAAAGTGGACATGTCTCTTCAGAAGACTTGAATTAAACTTTTCCATACAAATAGATTACTGTTACAATGAGTGTTGTGCTTTTCCATGCTTGAAAATAATGATTGCCTTGACAAAATGGATGGACAAAAATGTAGATATTAAAATATTTAGTATGTGGTAGTTTTCCCGATGGTATTAAAAATTATAGGCTAGGCCTACTGAATATTGATATATTTCAAGGTGTCATATTGAAATTAGAATTTCCAGTATCATGACCACTAATTAATGTCCTTCGACAATAAGCTAAAAATGTGTTAAAAGTAGCTATTTTCTACATAAATCTATCATTTGGTTGAATATTTATTGGTAATACATTAACTATCGCCAGCTAAAATGTAAATAGTACTCCGAGTAGTTTTTGAGAAGAGTAATTTGTACTTTTACTTAAGTACTTTTTTGACACCAGTACTTTTACTTGTAATTGAGTATTATTTCAGCAATGTAACGGTACTTGTACTTGAGTACAAATTTTCAGTACTCTTTCCACCTCTGCACATAAAACATTATAGACTTCTATAATACAATGATTAGGCTGCATAGATTAGGTCAGCCGGAACCGGGAACACTTCCCATAAATCCTGATGTACTCGTTACATCATAAGAAGAATGGCGTCTACGCTAATTTTAGTGTCTTTGTTTATCCAGAGGTTTTCCCGCAGCCTGCCGAATCCAGATCTGACGAAGGACCTTCGCCTGGACCGGAAGTCAATGCAGTGCTCTAGTCTCTAGTGCCAACTAGTCTCTCCCTATGGAGGATCCCTTTACCACTCTTCAGATAAAGCGTTGTCAGGAAATTCGTTTCACATACCTACCCCGAAATGACAAAATAAAATTAAATTCTGTATTAAAATTTATAAGGAAAGCCCAGTACTTTTAGACTTTTGTTTGTAGGGAATTACAAACCTGTGCACATATATTCAAACGCACATAACTATAGAACCAATTCTTAATGCGCATGTGAACGCCATCAGTGTTTATCACAGGTTCGCATTTAAAATCTGTGTAGAGAGAATGGTGTCGTCTTAGCGGCCCCTAATTTAATAACAAATTATCATTGTGACGGAAGCGAATCAATCAAAACTAACTTTAGCTGGAATATAATTTCATTAAAGAACCGCTATAAAGCCAAAACAATCTCTGTTATCTTAAATTATATGTTTATCTCTGTAAAGCTGCTAACAATCTACATTGTTAAAAGCGCTATATAAATGAAGATGACTTGACTTTTAATTATTAATGGCCGTTCACACTAGACTTTTCCTTCCTAGACTTCCATTCATGAGTCTGTGAAAGTGAGACACCAGAAACACAAGCTCAAGTGAGTAACTCTGTGAGAAATAACACAAACATTTATCATTCAAGTGGAGTGGATTGTTTTTTATATATATATATATATTTTTTTTTTTTATTATTATTTGTTATACCGTTAAATTTATGTTTGTGAAAAAGCTGCCACAGAATGTGACGTAATTTCTCAGCCGTCGCACGTCTGTAGAAATTTCACAAGCTCAAAGTGTAGAGCGGCCGCGGCTTTAACTAGTTTTAAATTAACAATTTTTATTATCTTTATCTGTGTCCTACATGTTTCACTCAACCCTGTTACTCCTGACATGATTTTCCTCCTTTTAAAAACAGAGAATTTCTTAAAACTGTGACATCATCTGGGCTCTTTCTACTGCATGATGGGAAGACAAGAATATAATCTCAATCCATTGTCTCAGTTTTTACACAAACTGTAGCATTGACTGTGTTCATCAACCCTGTTACCAAAGTTACTGTAAGAAGAATCTCTATAACTATGAATAACTTGTATGATATTTGACAAATACAACTTTATCAGTGACTTTTGTGTTTACTGATTATTCTTTAAAAAATAATAATTGTTTTAACTATGTTGAAAATGACTAAAATTTGGATAAAATTGTTGCAAATTGGAAACCAGATATAAAATAAATGTAAAATAGTATTTAGCTTGATCATAATCAGTATAAAAATGTCTCAAACCTCCCTTACTGACCATTTGTTGAAGAAAACCCAGAACCTTCTGTACCATTTCATAGTTAAACTGTTTATCTAAAAGTGATGAAGTGCTTGAATGTTTCTAACATGAATGTTCTTCAGCATCATGAATGAATGAAGAATAAACACCAACCTCTTTGTTCTTCAGGATCTTCAGTGTGTTTCATTCTGCAGGGTTCTGGATCACTCATGTTCTCACTGTCCTCTTTAATAAACTCAGTCTTTGCAGATTTCAGCTCTTCCTGATGCTCTGATGCTCGTCTTCACTTGTAGCTGATGGGAATTTGCAGCATTTATTGGAGAAATACTGTGGGAGGAGCTTCACTGATGATGTAATCACAGTGGGAGGAGCTTCACTGATGATGAATTCCAGAGTTGGGGGTGCTGATCTGCCAAAATCAAAAATATCAATTACTGAATTTGTTTTGGTTTTTTAAACCATCTTCCTTTAACTAGTTAACACACACAGTAACATGCATGAAGCAAAATGTACATGCTTTACCATCTGGGCTGTTCAGTGCCATTGGACATCAATAAGTACAAGAAAACTTTTAAATGAACACATTATATTCTAAACCTGGTATTGGAAGTACATACCTGTCCTGTACAATTTCAAAGAGAGCAAAAGTTCAGGATTCTATCTCCATTCAGAATCAGCCTAACATAAGAAAAAGGACAACTGAAACACGTGGGCTGCATTAAGACGATAGACTGGCGAGCGCTAGCATACAGCAAAACAAACCTCGAGGTTAGCAATTTCGCATCTCATCGCCCTGATGTGAACACCTCTCTCGGTCCAGTAGATGCAGACTGAGAAACGAGCGCGAAAGTTCAGTATGTGACCACCACTCTAGCCTCTATCCAATAGAGGGCGCACTTACACAACACACAACTCTCCCGATACCTATGAAAAGACTGAACAAGAGTCACATAAATCTCACATACCCACAAAATAGAAAATGAAAGGTTGCAAAAATATTTGTCATTCTTTAACATGTTAAATAAGCATTTATGCGCCTGTCTATCTATTCATCCTACAGTAACTGGTGCCAATTCATTAATTATTTTGAACAATTTTTATTGCTAATCCCAACATCATTCTGCTTCTTCATTCAAATTCAGGTATATATCTAGAAATATAGAAAAGAATATAAATAATTTCAATTCTTCCAAATATAAATAATGATAAGAAAACAGTTAAATCATAAACACAGAAATAAACGTAGCCAAATACCCTCAGTCTGCTGACACCAATGAAATGAGCTTTAAGTGACAATTCACAGGAGATCTGAAGACATCAGCATAATAAATGAGGTGAAAACAGGAACTATTGTCGTGAAATAAAGAGTGTTTTCAGCAGATCTGTTAATATTGATGAGCCTCAGACTATCAACACTCATTCAACAAGCCATTCAGGCTCATCAGCAGATCATCTCACTATGATCAGAAACGTCACGATGAGAAATAAAATGATTCGTCAACAGATTTCCCAGCAGGCCGTGCTCTTTTGTAAAAGTTGAGAATAAAACAAATAGTCCAGGCAAACTAACTCATTTTGGAGCCAAAAATAAAAAGAATTGTAAAATAATTTTTTTCAGCATAGATCATTTCTATGAGGTGTCCAGAACAACTTACTAAAAGTCCTAAGAAATCCTAGTTGAGGAAATATGTTAATTTATCATCAATCCGATTAAGGCCAGCAACAACACACCCCATATTTGCATATTACAATTAATTTTCAAAGAAACTTGTAATACAAAAAAAAAAATATATACTTTTCATGGGTACTTTCATTGTGTAAAGTTTCATTTTGATAGGAGTAAAGGAAAACAAAATAGCCCCATTGGGGTGTATTGTTGCCTGGCCTTATTGGCACACATTTCGGATTGATGATAAATTAACATATTTCCTCAACTAGGATTTCTTAGAACTTTTAGTATGTTGTTCTGGGCACCTCATAGAAATGATCTATGCTGAAAAAATATTATTTTACAATTAATCTGTCGTAAAATGCTACTTTGCCTGGACTAAAAATAAATTAAGTAATTGTGATTATGATTTTTTTTTATTCATGGCCAAAGTATCATTACTGAAATCAAATATACATTCATTAAAGAAAAGGAAGAGAAAATATATGATAGAACTGATAGAAAGTGGCAGGGACATTAGCCTACATAATTTAGAAATACATCTGAATGTATATGCCTCCAACCTTACACTGAACAAAGACCATAACCACTATTCTTCTCATGTAGCCTACCCCAATTACAATTTCAACCTAACAATTACAATTTTGTTATTGGTATTTTACTTTAATTTTCTTGTAAACAAAAGTGAGTCTCCTGAGTCAGCGATAGATAGATAGATAGATAGATAGATAGATAGATAGATAGATAGATAGATAGATAAATAAATAAATGTTATACTTGTTACCAAATCTTTATTTTTGATAAACCAGACAACTTCTCCAGTCACATCATGAATAAAATTAAGACAACAACTTACAACATACTTTCTATTTCTTTTTCCAGATGCTAAAAACATGATGCAAACTGTTGAGACGAAGGTATAATACTCAGATTTTCATTCCATTCCAAACTCCATACTTTTTTTAGTATTATTATTATTCAATTTACAGTTGAGATAGTTACCTCAATGTAAAAAATGAAGACGCAAGACACCTGTTTCCAGTTCAGCGTTGAGGAGAAGAGCCAGGGTGGACCTTAATAGAAGGTTAATTGATATCGGCCAGGAAACACCTGCAGCCACACTTCCTCCCAGAGATATTGGGTCTCCAACAGATGATGTTGCAGAACCTGAAAATGAAATCATGGAAGAAAATCTTGGATTAGATCCAATGGCAGGTGTTGTGTCTGACCCAGAGGATAGATCTTATTATCAAGATGATAGTGATGTAGAAGAAATATCTGACTGGGAGGAACCAGAAAAACTCAGAAATCGCCTTTCCAACTGGGCATTAACATAATTATGGTATTTCCCATATTGCACTTTCGGCTCTCTTGGCAATATTAACGGTCCACCACTGTGACTTGCCAAAAGATGCACGAACTCTTCTTAACACAAGAAGAGATTATTCTGTTAGGGATCTCTGCGGTGGCCTATACCACTACATTGGCATTATTGAGGCGTTAAAACATACCCTTTCCCAGTGGAAAGACAAGCTTGTCGATGGATGTTGTTTACATCTTCAAATGTCAGTGGATGGCCTGCCACTTTTTAAAAGTTCATGTCTTCAGTTGTGTCCCGTTTTAGGTAGATTGGTTGGAGTACCCATGAAAGAACCTGTAGTCATCGGGATGTACTCAGGTATAAAGAAACCTGAGTCATCAAAAATGTATCTCACAGATTTGGCAAATGAACTCACACAATTACAGGAGGGGTTTACATTTGAGGGGAAAAGGCTCACTTTAAAAGTTCATTCGATGATCTGTGATGCACCGGCAAAATCCTTTGTGAAAGTCACAAAGGCTTTTAACGGTTACTATGGCTGTGACAAGTGTATTCAGAGTGGGATGTACCTCAACCACCGCATGACACACCCCCTCATGAATGGCCAAACACGGTCTGATGAGGCATTTGCCAGGCAGGAGGATGAGGAACACCACCATGGTCCTCATGCCTTCACAAATGTACATTTTGGTTTGGTGTCCCAAGTCCCACTGGACTACATGCACCTGGTGTGCTTGGGGGTGGTAAGGCGCCTTATCTTTCTGTGGATGAAAGGTCCTCTGACTGTCCGTGTACCAGGGAGAGACGTGGACAGAATATCCAGAAATCTTCTAAGCTTAAGACCCCACATTCCTTCGGAATTTGCTAGAAGGCCAAGATCACTGAACGAAGTGGATAGGTGGAAGGCGACGGAGTTCCGTCAGTTTCTCTTATACACAGGGCCGGTGGTGTTGTGTGAGGTGATAAGACCTGATCTATATGCAAACTTCCTGCTGCTGTCGACAGCCATGGCAATGCTGGTCTCCCCTTTCTTTTCCAGAAAGTACAACGAATATGCCAACAGCCTCCTTCATGCTTTTGTGGAACATTTTGCCCACCTGTATGGAAATGATCAGCTAGTGTACAATGTGCATGGGTTGACCCATCCTGCACAGGATGCAAAACATTTTGGCAATCTAGATGTTATATCATCCTTTCCATACGAAAATTATTTGCAAAAACTCAAGGGTTTTGTACGCAAACCCTCAAATCCCCTGGCCCAAATAATCAGACGCCTGTCCGAGGGATTAAATGGTGGTGTTACAAGTGACCAGCCCATCAAATTGTGCAAAGAACATGCCCGAGGCCCTATACCAGTACCAAACTTGATCTGTCACCAGTATGACGAACTGATATCAGAGAGGCTCACCATGACCACAACATGTCGAAACAACACATTTCTGATGGGCAAAAATGTGTGTCAAATAATTAATATCATTGACTGTCACGGTGATATCATAATTGCCTACAGACAGTACGGGATGGTTGAAACATTTTTTACCTATCCTTTTAATTCGGACATTTTAAACATTGTGATACCAGCTGACCTAGGCCATGAGATAAAATTCTCCAAACTGTCATCTTTCACACAAAAATGCATGGCTGTCCCTTTCAATGAGGCAATGGTGGTTATACCGTTGTTTCATATGAAGGACTAGACTTTATTTTTGAAAATCATAGTTCAGTTCAGTTATGTATTTTTTTAATCATCTTATTTTTTACACATTGATTTTTAAAAGACATTTTGTGGAGTAATTTTCCTCGACGAGGACATTACAGAAGTTGTGCCGAGGTCATGGGTTAAAGGTGATGAATGTTTTTGGCCAACATTCATTTCCGAGGAAAAAACCCAAAAGGCCATAAAGAGGCATGAAATGCCAGGCCCTGGCTGGAAAATCTTCAAAATAAGAACACTCTTTGAAAAAGGTAAATAAACAAGCAAACAGGGTAATTCTATGTCTTTCCATGTTAGGACAACAGTTATGCCTTACTTCCTTTGTCCTTAATTATCTCCATATCTGTCTTTCTTTATTTTTAATTTTTTTTATAATAGATGACTTCAGTAAGGCAAGGCAAAAGCTGAAGGACTACAACAGGAATGGAACGGCAGTCCTCCAGTCAGAGGATGAGGGCTCAATGGCAAAAAGGAGAAGAAAAGCGACACAGTATGTACATTATAGATAATTGTTGTATTACTGCAAAAGCTATGGCTGGGGATGGGTTTAGCGTACAAAAAAAAAGCCTTTGTTCATGCCTGCCCATTGAATGATGCGATTGCCTTGTCATTACAAGTTGACCTCTGTCTTCACTAGTTACCCAGGATTTGAAAACGGCAGTACTGACTCTGAAACTGAGCAGACTCCAAAAAGAAGACCAGAGTCTCGGCCTCGACCTCTCCCTATTAGCGCTACCCTTCCTAGTCTCCCTCCAGCCCCCCTCTGTAAGTTTTGATTTGATTGCCAACTGCAACAATGTACAGTCCTGTGATTTGTACCACTGCAATATGTTGATTCACGGTTATCCCTTTATCCAAAAGTGGACATCGCAGTGGACATGGGTCAGGAGTCTCTGGACAACACAGGACAGGAAACCTATACAGACATAAGCTGGAATGTGAGGAGGGAGTCAGACCCCTTCAATGGTAGGAATCATGCTCTGTAGCAAAATTACAATACAAATGAAAGTACAAAGGTGATGTTCTGTCCTGTTCATTTCGCTCCTTGTCTGACAATCTGCCTCTCGTTATCATTTTCCCTCAATGGTCATCTAGTAATCAATAGCTCAGTGCACCAGTCAACACCACCTCAAGACTTGAGTCCAGTGTTTGACATTAAAGGGTTAGTTCACCCAAAAATTAAAATTCTGTCAGTAATTACTCATGTTGTTCCAACCGCGTAAGACCTTCGTTCATCTTCGGAACACAAATTAAGATATTTTTGATATATGGTATATGTATTATTATTATAAAACAAAATTCTGTCTTGATATTAAAATTATCCTCACTATATAACTGTATTATTATTATAACTTTCATTATATTTCATGTCTATTAATTTTTATTTTTTATTTTTTTTAAACAACATTTAAAAAATATTTTAGCCTCCTACAATACACCTGCATTGTATTTTATTATAGATTCCAAAAAAGAAATGGTGAATGAGGCCCTGGTGAACATGGTCATCAAGAACTCCCAACCCTTTTCCATTGTGGATGATGATGGGTTTAGGGAGCTCCTGCATGTGTTGGATCCCACTTATGTTATCCCAACGCGAAAGGTATGTGATTAATAAAGTGGTTCATCATTATTTAACAAGTTAAAAGTAAGAGTATTTATTTTCAGCATTTATGTTTATCTACAGGCTTTGAAGGTCATGGTTGATCATAAATATAAGGAGGCTAAGGAGAAGGCCAGAGAGCAGCTGCAGAAAGTTGCGGCTATAAGCCTTACCTCGGACATGTGGACATCCCTAAACATGGATGCCTATCCAGCAGTAACTTGCCATTTTATAGATGACAATGACAAGCTCTGCACTATTTTACTATGTGTAGAGCATTTCCCTAACAGCCATACTGCTGAGAACTACTGGACATATCAAGCTCATGGAGGAGTGGGGCATAAAGGATAAAGTGAAGTGTCTGGTAACTGATGCTACATGATAGCATGTGTAAGGTCATTGAATGTTAGGCGTGCAATATGCATTGCACATGCTCTAAACCTTATTGTGAGGAAATCTTTTGATGACATCAGTAGCTTCAACGACATTCGATCTAAAAGTAGGAAACTTGTGACCTATTTCCGAACCAGCACTACAGCAAAAGAGAGACTGGCCCAAGTACAGGAGCAGATGGGGAGATCAGTCCTGAAAATGATAACTGAAGTGGACACTCGCTGGAACAGCACTTGTAACATGCTGGAACGTCTCTATCAGCTGAGAGAGCCAGTGGGGGAAGCCCTGACCTCTCTAAAGACTGACGTCACCACTCCTACAGCCCTGGAGTATGAGGCAGTCCAAGGGAAACTGCAAGAAGCGGTATCAAGACTAAAATCTGAATGCGCTTCTGTAATCAGAAGTTCTGGTCTCCATTCTGCTTCTACCAACACACCTCCAGCTCAGCTGCCAGCCTCTAAAACTAGTAACAGTTCAATGCACTAAACAACCCAGAAACAATTCTTAACCTTTCCCACCCCACACTTTTCTGTTTATTACACTCCCTCCACCATAAGCACTGCACTCAACACAGTCTCACTTTTGTTGTTCATACTGTCACTATCCAAACAATTTATGAATAATTAATGAACTGTGTGTGACAGTTGTCTCTGCACAAGTAAATTCAGACAGAGAAAAATACATATTTTATTTTATACTCAGGCAAAAATGTCTGCTCAGGTCTTTTTATTATTGCAAATGAAAGGTTACAGACATTAACAGTGAGAAGAAAATGATGGTTCAGAATGAATTAATTTGTCTGCTATTTCTTTGCACAGTCGCTAGGTGTCACTAGTGAGCAATGTTGAATGAAGCTTCGAGTAATGAACCTTTAGCTGAAGCAATGGCCTGCGAGGTCTCAGTGGTTCAGGAAGCCTCATTTTGCCATCACTAGGTGCAGGTCTACAATTTTTGTTTCCGGTGTCCTTTGACAGCTCTTTGGTCTTGGCCATAGTGGAGTTTGGAGTGTGACTGTTTGAGGTTGTGGACAGGTGTCTTTTATACTGATAACGAGTTCAAACAGGTGCCATTAATACAGGTAACGAGTGGAGGACAGAGGAGCCTCTTAAAGAAGAAGTTACAGGTCTGTGAGAGCCAGATATCTTGCTTGTTTGTAGGTGACCAAATTTTACAGAGGAATTTACCAATTAATTCATGAAAAATCCTACAATGTGATTTTCTGGATTTTTTTTCCTCACTGTATCAGAGACAATTGAAAGGTTCACAGTTCTGCTGTATGACAGAACCAGTACATGTGAGAGCGTGAACATGGCTAGGAAAAAGCTTTTTTTCAAAAAGGCACAGTGTTCACCGAATTCCACCAACAAGTGCAGCTCTTGACCAGCATGTGAAAAGGGCAACATATCAGGGTGGTCATATTTGGGGCAAAGTATTACTGCCTTCTCCTCATTTGCCTTGTCCATCTAAATGGGGGTGGGTCAAAACAGAGGATGGCAGTTTTGAACCATACTGGACCTCACTTGCTGCAGCATCTAAAGCCTGCTATGAACTTATTGCCTGCAAATGTACAAAAGGCTGTATTAAGCAATGCAAATGCAGAGCAGCATCACTGCAGTGTACTGCTTTATATTTATGTGAGGGAGAATGTCAGAGAGTGTAAAGCTGTGTTAATCATTTTTTTTGCTTCTTGAATGAGATAAAAGTGGTCATTGAATTCAGCATGGAATTTTAGAATCTTATGTTATGTTATTAATTCAATCTTGTGTTAATATTCAAAGCTCAACTGCTGAAGAGTTGAACTACTGGTTCTCTGTTCTGTTTCTTGTTATGCAGGCCTACATTAAAAAGACAAAAAAATTATATTTACATGTATTTATTGTGAAATATGTTATTGCATTTTATGTTTCTGGCAGCTTTTAATCCATTTTCCCATTATGAAATCCATATTTGGCGGCCATTTCAAATTTCAAGCGCCTACAGTCCTAAATCTGATCAGACCCCCTTTGTGAGCCTTCCTACCAAATTTGATGCTTTTATCGCAAAGTGATTGATTTTTGCGCTTAACCGCCCTACTAAAGAGAAAGAAAATTGCCTGTTGAATATTATAGGTTGTATTTTTAAACAGTTAGAATATTTTGGAAGTGAAATATGAAAGGTGAATATGGATTATTGAATTTTTAATAATGAAAATGTGTTTGAGATGTTTTGAATTGAAATATTCACTGCTTAAATATTCAACCCTGCTGAATTTCAGCCCATAAAAATGCAAGCCATAAAAATACAATGCATTAAAATGCAAGCATGCTTAATGCAATGCATATTTTTTCAAGTAGTGCAATTCAACAGGCTTTTTGTTTCAAAAACATTTGACATTATTTTACTTCCATAGATTTAGAGAGATTCTGGTGAGCTTGTAGAGCCTCTGATTATCAACACAAGAATGACACAGTTTGCAATAAAGATAAATTTATTAACACAGAGATATACAAGAGTAAAATATCACACTTACTAAATACTACTAAGGAAAGTGACTAAACTTCTAACAAAAAATGACTAAACTACTAAGAAAATGTAATCAATAATCAAACAGATACTACAAACAACTACACAAATGGATGTTCACAATGAATGTTAAGTAGATGAGCAATGGATTGGATGAAGAAATTGAAGTCAATTGTGGTCTTTCTAGATGCTGGTATGAAATAGTAAATAAGCATATGAATACAGATAATGTGTCTAATGTATCTATCTGTATTTGCAGACCCTAGATACAGTGTCTACAAAAACAAAAAAGGCCAAGGTCATGGGTTTGATTTCCCATGTATGTAAATGTAAATATGTGCCTTGAAATCCAATGTATGGATAAAAGCGTCTGCCAAATGCGTAAATGTAAATGTAGCAGCAACCTAATGCCCAGGCCTTTGGGAAGAGGTTTGGTTAGCTTATATTTATTTTCCACGTGGTTGGGTGATCAGTCCGGCAATGGGCTACGTCTTCCACTAGTATCTTTCCATTCGAGTGGGGGTAAACTGGATCACTTTCCAACAGTTGCAGAGCCGCACTGAGTGCTGGAGGTTCGCTGCTGGTCTTTGTGTAATCCGGAGAACTGTAGGTCAGGCGGTGGTCGATCCGCAGGATCCTTTGCAGGCTAGAGGTTACAAAGCTAAGAGTCGTGCAGCTCAGGTGTTGAATGCTGAAGTCCTCAACAGAAGCGGTTGAGCTGCTTGAAGGTCCGTGTTGGTGAAGGTTTACTTGCAAGAGTATAACCTTGGTTGTGCTGATGTTCCTTCCCTCTTTAGGTCAGAAACTCTACTACTGTAGTGGTGTGATTGGGTCATTGCATTCCAAGTGTCCGCCCATCACGTCCCACCTTTCCACCCTGTGGAGCTTGTGGATTTGTCCCAAAATACACAGTTAAATGAAAGTGTCTTTAGAACCTTGGACATTTTCTTTCCACACCTTTCTCAAAGTCCTTGCGGCAGCGTTCTGAACTTGCAGAGTCCAAACTTGATGTAAATTGGTTGAGGTATCACCCAGATGTCCATTACTGTGATAGTGGGTGAGATTACATTGGCTGTTATTCCAGGTGCAGTTTCCACTGTGAGCGCACAGTTCCCTGGATGAATAAGGAGATATGTAGGACATGTTCCTTACATATTCTAAACCAATGTGTAAAAAGATTTGTCTTTTTCTCAGGGTTCTTTTTTCCTACCGTGTTCTAGCCAGTTTGGGGGCCCTGGGCAGTCCATGGTCGTTCACACGTTGGTCTCAGGAAGGGAGTTGAGGTGAAAATCCATGACCAAAGGGCAACCGGTGATTAGATTAGTGATCAATGGGTCATTGATGCCGTCACCTCTGGCAGTCCTGATTACCATAGTCCTTTAGTTGTATTTGAGGGTCCTATCACATCCTGCTGTCTTCTTAATCACAGTAAGACAAAGAGACTCCTGTTGTGAAGTATGGACCTCTGGTGCCATCATGTCTGCTGTTCACTACATTAGGCATTTAAAAGCTCTATTGACAAAATTAAAACATGGAAAGCTCAAAAAGCAAACAGTATTTCATGGCTTTCAGAACTAAAATTTATCCTAATTCAAGCAGAATGAGCATAAAATAAAGAGTGATAAAATGAGTAATGAGTTTAATCGATCAAAAATTAAAGTAAAAGTGAAAGCAAATGAGACAGATCTCTCTCTTTACTGACTTATAAGAACCAAATCATCTCAAGAGAAGAAAAGTGTCCAGTTTCAGAGCTACATACAATTTTATGATGTATTTGCATGGAAGAGTAGAAGTGGAAGATAAACTAGATGTTCTGATGAAAAACAACGAAGAACGAGTTAAAAATTAATGTCAGATTAATTTCTCTCTCAAATGTGTTATGGTCTCTTCTTCAGCTCCCTGAACTTCAAAGGTGTTTCTGGTGCTCTTTCAGTTCATCTTCTGTAGTAAAGGCCTTCTTCACTGAAACACACACTGACGTGTCTTTTCTGGTGTAATATTACTAATGAATCTTCTCCTTTGTGTGAATCTTCAGGTGTTTCTTCAGGACTGATGCCCAATAAAACAGTTCACCGCACTGATCACAGTTAAAGGGTCTTTCTTCAGCATGAGAAGATGTGATTTCAGAGAGAAATCCTGAGCCGCTTCTTCCCAGTGTGAACTCTCATGTGAATCTTCAGACGTGAAGTGTTTTTTACACTGAGGGCAGGAGACAGATTTATTGGCTTCTGTTTTTCCTTTCTTGTTCACGTCCATCAGGTCTGAAAGAAACATTAAATCATGTGAGATTTCAAATGAGAGACAAACGTGAAATGAAAAGTGAAGCTCAAAGTCAAGATCACTGAGTATAATAGTCATTTTAATACCATCAAATCTGGTCAACAACTGCTGTGCACGATTATGATCATTTTAATGTCATGAAGATGATTTGTGCTATAAATCACTAGTTTGGTCATGAAACTCTAGATGACGCAGGCTTGACATATGACCTGTAAGAAATCACAGTTTCCTACACGACACAAGCTGATTGGCCTCTAAGCTTATTTGTTTGACGTTTGTTGTGAAAGGGCCACCTGTCAACAAATTCTCATATTTTTGCATAGTGTTGGACTGAAGGAAAAGCAAATTCACGCCTGTATAATAGAGAGCGTAAAAGCGTCTGCCAGGGGCATAAATGTAAATGTCTCACATGGCAAAAGTTACTTTCAATGGACTCTTTACACAATGTTCTTGCTAATCATGACTTAAGTAATTCAAAGTGTTCATGAAATGCTAATGTTTTATTTAAAGTATTATTATATTATTCCAATCTTTAATGCTGGTTTCACTAGTGCCACCAAATGCTCTCAAATGTGTATCTGCAGCAGCTCTGGGCATCTGACAAAGTTTATATCTTACTGGTCAGCACATTTCTTTGAATGGCAAAGAAACTAGTTGAAATATTCTCCAACCTAAACACCAACCTTTTTGTTCTTTGGTATAATGATGTTTCTTTTTTAAAAATAGTATTTAATGATCAAAACAAACAAACACACTAACCAGGGCTGAAACAACTAATTGTACGTACATTGTACAACTGATCGTACATTGATAAATGTGGCAGTCTTCATTTACACTGAACACAATTATAAACGCAACACTTTTGTTTTTGCCCTGATTTTTCATGAGCTGAACTCAAAGATCTAAGACTTTTTCTACGTACACAAAAGGCCTATTTCTCTCAAATATTGTTCACAAATCTGTCTAAATCTGTGTTAGTGAGCACTTCTCCTTTGCCGAGATAATCCATCCACCTCACAGGTGTGGCATATCAAGATGCTGATTAGACAGCATGATTATTGCACAGGTGTGCCTTAGGCTGGCCACAATAAAAAGCCCACTCTAAAATGTGCAGTTTTATCTCACAGCACAATGCCACAGATGTCGCAAGTTTTGAGGGAGCGTGCAATTGGCATCCTGACTGCAGGAATGTCCACCAGAGCTGTTGCCCGTGAATTGAATGTTCATTTATTTACCATAAGCCGTCTCCAAAGGCGTTTCAGAGAATTTGGCAGGACATCCAACCGGCCTCACAACCGCAGACCAGACTCATGCCTAGTGTTCTCATAACGATAACACAATCTCAGACCTGATGTGAGATTTAAACATAGCCACTGCTTAGGGCTGGGTATCGTTCAAAAAAATTTAGATACCAATACCGATACCTTGATTTTGATACCGGTTCCTGAACGATACTTTTTTCGATACCAATTTTATGAAATCCATTTTAACAATAATACATAACACATTACCTCAGAAAAACTTTTTTAATAAAGAGCTCATGCTCACCAAAGCTGAATTTGTTTGATCAAAAATACAGTAAAATTTGTAATATTGTGGAATAGTATTACAATTTAAAATCTTATTTGAATATATTTCAGAATGTCATTTATTCCTGTGACGTCAAAGCTGAATTTTCAAAATCATTACTTCAGTGTCACATGATCCTTCAGAAATATGAAAACAGTTTGCTGCTTAATATTTTGGAAACTATTACACATTTTTTCATGATTCTTTGATGAATACAAATTTCAAAAGAAAAGCATTTATTTGAAACAGAAATCTTTTGTAACATTACACACGTTTTAAGGTCATTTTTGATCACTTCAATGCAGAACAAAAATTCTGACTAACCAACACATTTTTGAACAACAGTGTACATTTATTAGGTCGTTATTGCAATATAAACACTGTCAGAGTGGTCAACAAGGTAACTTATCTCTTCATTTACCAGTCGAAGACGCAGCAACTTTCTGCTCTTATGTTTACTCCGTGCACTGTCAAGGTCTTCATCATATCTGTCGTGGTACCGGTCTTTGCAGGAATTATTTTACTGCAAATACTACATCATGCGCTGTTGGCATCGAGTCTGGAGAAATGTAGCCACACTTCTGATCGACTTTTCCACATCTTTAGGGTATTGTGTGTGTGTGCTCGCGTCTCATGAGAATGTGCGTGGACAGTTTGTGTGCGCGGGCGCGTCTCATGAGTATATGCGCGGAGAGTACCGCGCGTCTCGTGTGTGTAGAGTTTGCGTGCCGTTGTGCATTTCATATGTATTTGTTTGAGCACTGACGTTGATGAGTTAACCCCTTAGGTATCGAAATCTGGTACCGAAAAACAAGTCATTTTTCGATACTCGATAGTATCGAGGCAATTCGGTCGGTACCTAAAAAGTATCGAACTCGGTACCCAGCCCTACCACTGCTCACGTCCATATTGATACAAAAATGCCAATTTCTTGCATGGAAACCGTGCGCCCAATTTTCTGTAGTACGCTCGTTTTGTAAATGAGGGCAACTGTGTGAAAACATCTACCAAACGTGTCAATTTATAGCAGTAAATAAAATTTATATGGACTAAATGCACATGAAAAATAAAGCCTAACCCTTAAAGTAACACTATGGAACTTTTCCTCTGCGGTCGCCCTACAGGTTGGAAGCGGTATTGTCTCATTAGAACTACAGAAATGCGACCCGATCTGGCAATCTTAGATGCGTGGTTATAGCAGATAAAGGACCACAAAGTAGGGCTGTCGCGGTGAAGGATTTTCCCTTGTGGTAATTTTGAGTGGCTCAATAGCACGATGTGCGGTTTTACCGCATTTATTAATTTATTTTGATTTATTTATATTTATTTGTTGCTATATAAATAAGTGTCATGATGTGGTCAGCATGCACAAAAACGAGTACATTTTCAGTAACCAATAAACCGAAACTAAACAGCGTCTCTGCGCATTGAAAGCCTGTCACTCAGCGCGCTGTCACATTGCAACGGACTGTCAGATAATAATGAAACAAGGTTAATTTTTTTTAAACTTTGAACTCCACTTTTCAAGGCTCAGCTGACCAGCAATGCGTCGCATGGATAACGCTGAAGCTGAAGCTTCACTTAATAGAGACCAATGGCATTGATTCAATGCGTGACTCACCGAGTTTTGTTTCAGCGAGTTCCACGCGCTGTGGATGCTGACCAGCGCTGTCGCTGATGCCATTCATGGTAAATACTCTTAAACGTTAAAAGGATGACATGACAAATATTTAACTTTCCTTGGACACAGCAACCTTTTCACAAATATGACAGACGCAGGTAATCGCACGCGCTCAGTCGATCTCTCTCATTCACTGTCTGTTTAGGCTTAAGTGCAAATCCACGAAGCCTCTGTACAAACCACCATGATAAAAACAGTCTTATTTTCATTATTAACTTATTTAACATTCAATACACATGCACAAAGTTCAAAACAAGAAGGATATAGCCTTCCTCTGCGGTTGGCTTGTCAGTAGCGCGGTACTGCAATATTGCGGTTATCGCGACAGCCCTACCACAAAGCAGAGTCATAATGCCCTACAAAGGCAAAATACCTTAAGTCGCTAGAGTGTGGAACTGAGAAAAATTACTTTAACGATTTTTAGTTGTCCCGCCAAATCAATTATAGGTAGGACACTGGAAATCTGGCAAATAGATGTTTTAGTAATGAAAATCATATACATAAAAAAATCTTGAGCTCAAACTTGACCTTTGACCACTATTTTAAAGTTACTGTACTCTGCCTTTGTATTGTCAGCAAAAAGTGAGAATTCATGCCAAGGCAAAAGGCAGTAATTTCCACTTTATCAATATTTGGTTGCTGATCACCATTAACAAAATCATTATAGTAATACCTGTGTAAAATCTAGTGATCATGGCATTTATTTTGTAAGATTTACAATTATTTATAGCCATCTACTTATTGCTATCCTGTGCTTTGGTTGCATTCTGATGGCATTATTAATACATTTGACATGACAAAATACCTCCATAGATATATTAGTCCAGCGTTGGCTCGACTGCGTTTAGGGCGGGGCTGAACGCGCCGGCGAAGTTTTGGCACCCTGCCAGCTAGATGCATAAGTGCTGCTACTGCAATGTGTAACGTTTTTCTGTCAACTCTGCATAATCCTTCGCGATCAATATCGCACGTTTGTGCAGGACAAAGCTCTGAGGACATCAGAAGTTAGAGCGACTGATGGCAGCTGTACAAAGTACACAGGCTAAACCGTCATTTTAATTTTAATGGACATTAAAACACAGGCAGAACACCGTATAATCTGGTAGGTAGCATTATATGATAGAACACCGGCACAGTAACTTCATATTGACGCGCGGCTAAACAAAGGCAGAGCACCGTAACTCAATTTGAGCGTTCCAAAACAAAGCCAAAGAGCGGTAACTGGTGTTACGGTGTTCTGCCTTGGTTTCTCATGGGCTTTTGGAAGTTACTGTTAAGACAAATCATTATTTTCTCGAAAAAACAACGGAACTGATTCAAGATACTCATCCACATGATAAAGGAGGTCTTGAATGTGCCAAAAATATAAATGACTCATTTTCGACCAAAAACGAAGTTACGGTCTTTTGCCTTTGCACGGCAGCATAGGTGCCTTTCACCCAGTTACGACTTGATGAACCACTGAAACGATTTTGGAAACATTATTTTAAGGTAAAAAATCTTCCTTAGTGTTGCTTTAATGGTGAAGCTGCTGCAGGAAAAGCACACAAGACAAACTAACTTGAAGATTCCAGGTTTTGTTTCTCAGCACATTAAGATTTACTACTCACTGTGATCTCACACTGTGTTGATGTGGTTTCTCCACTGCATGGATCTTCATGTGTCGCTTCAGGTGAGTTTTAACAGAGAAACTCTTTCCACACTGATCACACGTGTGCAGCTTCTCTCTGCTGTGGATCCTCTCATGTGTTTTCAGATGTATTGACTGACTGAATCTTTTGTCACAGTGTGAACACTTGTAAGGTTTTTCTCCAGTGTGGATCCTCTCATGTGTTTTCAGATGTATTGACTGACTGAATCTTTTGTCACAGTGTGAACACTTGTAAGGTTTTTCTCCAGTGTGGATCCTCTCATGTGATTTCAGATGTGATGAGTCACTGAATCTCCTGTCACAGTGTGAACACTTGTAAGGTTTTTCTCCAGTGTGGATCCTCTCATGTGATTTCAGATTTGATGACACACTGAATCTCTTGTCACAGTGTGAACACATGTAAGGTTTTTCTCCAGTGTGAATTCTCTGGTGCTGTTTTAAATATTGCGCTGTAGTAAAAGTCTTCTCACACTCAAAGCACATGTACTCTCTCACACCAGTGTGAGTTTTCTGATGTGTATGTAAATGTTGTAGCAGTGAAAAACTCTTCCCACACACAGAACATGAATGCGGCTTCTCCTTCGTATGAACTGTCAGGTGTGTCTTCAGCTCTGATGCACTAATAAATGTTTTGCCGCATTGATCACATGAGAACGGCTTCACTCCGGTGTGGATCATCATGTGAACTTTAAGGTGTGGTGATTGACTGAAACTCTTTCCACATTGATCACATGTGAATGGCTTCTCTCCTGTGTGAATTTTTATGTGTCCTTTAAGGTATGCTGATCGACTGAAACTCTTCCCGCATTGATCACATGTGAACGGCTTCACTCCGGTGTGGATCCTCATGTGAAGATTAAGGGATGAAGATTGACTGAAACTATTCCCACATTGATGGCATGAGAACGGCTTCTCGCCGGTGTGGATCCTCATGTGTTGCTTAAGGGATGATGATTGACTGAAACTATTCCCACATTGATTGCATACATGTGGCTTCTCTCCTGTATGAACTCTCATGTGAATCTCAAGATGTTGTTTGGTTGCAGAACTCTTTCCACACTGAGTGCAGGTGAAAGATTTCTTGGCTCTTCTTTTCTTTATAAATGTCTGTTTAGTCTTTGAGCGACTCAAAGGTTTTCCTCCAGGTTTGACATGATGTTCCTCCTCCACTTCACTCAGTTCTTCAATCTCCTCGATCTCTTCCATCGGGTCTAAAATAATAAATAAAAAAAGTTTTTTTCAGTACATCAAAACAATTCCAAGTGAAAGGACATAACAGTGAACCATGATGTACCAAAGTTAACAACTTCTATAAATATTACAATCATTTTTATGCCTTTTTATAAATTATACATCCCTGAAAATGTACATGAATGAGGTACATTGATCTTTAATTATTATTTTTAAAACATTATCTACAAATACCATATTTCAGTAGTGAGAAATATTAAGTATATTTGATCAACGACAATTATCTAATGTAATATTAATACATAAAAAATATGCAATAGTGTCATAATTTTGACACCAACATTTAGATTGATATTTAATTCATTAAACTAAAAACGTAATTATTAAAGGCCAGTAACAAAAAACTTTTCCTTCCACTGACGTCCAAGTGAATTTCGATGTGAGAAAAAACAAATTTTTGCAGTAAAGTGCAGTAGATTGTTTATTTTGGGAATTATTATTTTTCACAGAGTGTGACCTCATTTCACGACCGGTGCAGTGTGTGCAACATGCTAAAAGTGTAGACTGACCGGTGACCGCGGGCTTTAACTGGTTTTAAACTAACAGTTTTTATTAGCATTATCTAAAATGTCCAAAATGTTTCACTCAACCCTGTTAACTTCTGGACTGAATTTCCTCTAAACAATTTATTAATTGTGACACCCAGGAAGTGACATCATCTGTGCCAGTGTTGCCAGATTGGGTCGTTTTGGACAAAAATTCAAGGGGGGGTAATCCAGCACCCGAAAAGCGTACCTTCTATGCGGGCATCCATTGCTAACCAAGCCTTCACCTGCTGTTAGCATTCCATTGACTCCCATTCATTTTGGCGTCACTTTGACAGCGAATAACTTCACATCTGAGGTGTTTAAAGACTCCATTTGTTCATTGTTTATTTCTAAAGAAACACGACAATGTATAAAAGGCTCCATTACCTTGTATCTTACGTTATGGCCCCGTAGAAGCAGTTTTTGTAAAAATAGGCTAACGATTGCATCATAACCACGCGACTGTCGCACAAAAGATAAATTACCGTATGGACAGGAGGAGAAGCTCGCAGGCAATCGGGGGGACGTGGAGGCAAAATGACTAAATAATTAATCAGAATTCTTATCAAAAGTTGCTCCTGCTCCTAGCTCATGGACAGCTCCTACTCACACTCTCCGTCTCTGCAAGATTTGGAAAGGAATGATTCAGATTTCTCTCGGCACAGCTACTAGAAGACTTACAACTGTCAGACGGGTTGCTCACATCACATCTAAGTCAAGTCAAGTCAAGTCAAGTATATTTGTATAGCGCTTTTCACAATACAGATTGTATCAAAGCAGCTTCATCAAGCTCAGTTTGACTCTGCGCAGTACACTCAACCATCAGGAAGTGAGTGCTTCTAATTGACTTCACTTTTCTCCGTTGAAGTCTATGGGGTCGCTGTGTCCATTTATTTTACTGTCTATGCAAAAAATTGGGTGGGTGGACAAAATTTGGGCTGGTTTGGGGTCAGTTTGGCAGTTTTCAAAAATCTAAATTTTATAGTCTAATTGTTTAATAAACAAAACTCTAGCGTGTATGTATTCCATAAAATCAGTAAACATGACACTGTACTGGCCTCAATAAATTCACATTCAATTATCCAGCAAGTTAAACTATTCAAAAATATGTTTTACTGTATGAATGGCGTGAAACTGAAAAATACAAATCCATGAACTGATAAGTTATATATGTAACCGGTACAGAAAGTGTACTGTTAAATGTATTTATTGTTTATTATAATTCACACAAAATTGTTTATTTTCAAATGCTTGATAGACCTGCCTGAAAAAATTTGTGATTTCCCCTTTAATTGATGTGATGTCATGATCCATCTTAATTACCTGTTTTGTCCATAGACAGTAAAAGAAATGGACACAGCGACCCCATTGGATTCAACGGAGACAAAGTGAAGCCCATTAGAAACTTTTACTTCCTGGGGGTCCAGCGTACTGCGCAGACTCAAACTGAGCTCGACGACGTAGATGTGACGTGAGCAAACCGTCTGTCTTCTAGTGGCTGTGCCAAGAGAAATCTGAATCATTACCTTCCGAAACTCGCAGAGACGGAGAGCGTGAGTAGGAGCTGTCCATGAGCTTGGAGCAGGAGAAACTTTTTGTAGGTGTTCTGATTAATTATTTTGTCATTTTGCCTCGACGTCCTCCCGATTGCCCGCGAGCTTCTCTTCCTGTCCATACGGTAATTTCCTACTGTGCGACAGAGAGTCGCGTGGCTGTGACGCAATCGTTAGCCTACTTTTACAAAAACTGCTTCTACAGGGCCATAACGTAAGCTACAAGGTAATGGAGCCTTTTATACATTTTCGTGTTTCTTTAGAAATAAATAATGGACAAATGGAGTCTTTAAACGCCTCAGATGTGAAGTTATTCGCTGTCAAAGTGACGCCAAAATGAATGGGAGTCAATGGGATGCTAACTGCAGGTGGGGTTCCGTTAGCCAATGGCGGCGTCCGGGGGTGCTTCAAAATAATACAAATCGCTGCACCCTTGGTTTTGTCTCCTCCTCTTCCCTTTTTGCAAGGTTAATGCACTGGAGAGGTGAGGTTATTTTGGGCTCCTGACAATCTTTTTTAATCTTAATTGTTGCTTCTATGTCTATATTTTCACTCTAATTTATGTATATAATATTATTTTACCTATCTGTGTGGTTATTTTTGTCATTTCATCCCGTTTAAGTTATATTTTGCATCTGGGCCTAAATGTGGAAATGAGCGCACATGTGATTAAATGTACATCACATTTGTTTTATAGAGAGTTTGTTAAGGGCGATTCACTCAGAGGCTACTTTTATTTGTTTTAAATCACAGATTAAATCCAGTGAAACTGCCGCCTGTTGTCCCGTGTCTGTCTCCACAACACTACACAACGCAGACAAGTTTTCTAACTGGTGTCGATGGCCGCGCATCACGCAAGAGTGTAGTTAACAATTCATGAGTAATGATGTTTTATTAACAAAGTTCGGGAGGAGCACGTTCAGATAATTAAACCCAATTAAACACGTGGAGCACATTCAGACAATCAAACCTAATTAGACACGAGTGGACCACACTCTGTTAATCAACCCAATCAATGAGGTAAGAGGTGTGTGTATATATATATATATATATATATATATATATATATATATTTATTTTTTTTTTAGGGGTGTAACGGTTCACAAAATTCACGGTTCGGTTCGGTACGTTTTCTATACAGCAAAAAGAAAGAAATGCCAGAGAAATTTCCTTGATTTAATTTTCTTAATTCTTTTTTTTAAATTAAAACTAACATCATAAAGTATGATATTTGTTTTACTTTGAGCAATTCTGGAGCTATAATTGACTCTTCTTAGTAGCATATAAAACAGAACAGCTCCTTGGAAAAAATGAACTTTAATATTGTAGTAGTTATAAACAAAGGTTTATTTTAGTTCAGAATAACATTTGAGGGCAGCAATTTTAATTTTATATTAAATATAAATTATATTTATATATCGGTCGATCCCTAGTTCAGATTAACATTTGAGGGCAGCACTTGTATTCATAATGTCAAAATAAAACTGATGTAATGTTACTTGAAGGCATTATAGCCTACTATTCCTGCCAAACTTCTATGGTTGCAGTTAGTGTTACTACAGTAAATCCATGGTGAATGTTGCTGATCTGTGGACACTGGATAGTTCATTCATGGCACAATGTTTCTTCCTGGTTTCCACGTCTGCGCTGTTTGATCCGTTAATAACGGAGACATGTGAATGTTTGTCACTAGATCTGGCAGCGCGATGTTATTACTTCTGTGGCGAATTCAAATACTTTCTTTACTGGATCTCTTATTAGCGCTGTGTAGTAACAGTGTCGCATGATCACGATCGGCTCGCGCTGCACTGGTCCAAACTGATAAACGGTCCTTCAACCACACAATAACGAGTAGCTCAGTTTCGTTCCGCTTGACATTTGATGTTGGGCAATGTTGTGGTCGCGCCGGCGTCTCTTTATGAGCGCGCTTGCCACGTGCAACGCGCCTACATTTGAAATTTTGGTCGGCAGGAAAAATGCTCTAACGAACCGTTCGGTTTGAAAATGCGTACCGAAAACCGAACCGAAAGCCTCGTACCGAACGGTTCAATACGAATACGCGTATCGTCACACCCCTAATATATATATATATATATATATATATATATATATACTGCAAACTTACCTCCGTTCGTTGACAGTTTAACAGCATCCCTCCACCACCCCATCTCCTCACTTCTAGTCCTAAATAGTCTTACAACAACGGGGGAGTACTCTGGGTTCGGGCAAAATTTCCGAGCTCAGAGCCCTCCCCCAGACAGCACGCCAAATACGCATAATCTTTACTCTGTTTAATTGATGTAAGTGTGAACTCGTGAAAGTCATGCCCTACTGGTCTGGGACAACATCCCATCCAAAATGTGACGTGCTACCCCAATCATACGCTTGGGGAATAAAGATCGAAGTGCATCTCTGGTCTTGTAAAAACTTTTCCACACCATCCTCCTCAGGAGAACTTATCCCCATTTCTTTACATACGCCAATGAAATTGGTTCTGCAATCTGAACGTAGTTGCTTGGCTGTACCACGAAATGATAAGGTGATGAAAATGCATGCTCAATGCATTAATGAAGCTTGAAGAACTAATTTCCTCTACCACTTCTATATGGACTGCCCTTATACATAGGTAAGTAAACAATACTGCCCATCTCTTACTGTTTACATGACCTCCACGTGTACGCCTTGCTGACACTTCCCATGGACCAAACATGTCCAGTCCAACATAAGAGAAAGGAGGCTCTACTTGGAGTCATTCTGCTGCTGGCAGATCAGACATTTTTTGCCCTTTACTTTTCCTCTGAGCTTCCTATAGGTAACACATTGGTTTAGTACCTTACTAATGAGCCTTTTTCCTCCAACAAGCCACCTGCTCTTATAGGTCCTTCTGTAAAATGCCTTCCCTGATGTTGAACGTTTTCATGGTATTATCTTACAAGCAGAGTTGCTATATGATTCTATGGCGAGTAGGATTCTTTCAGCTCAAGACTGGCATGGCGAATATGTCCTTTAATTCGGAGTAGACCATCACTATCAATGGTTGGATTCAACTTGATTGGCTTTGTTTGAAAAAGTTACGTTTGATCGGATGCACTTCCCCTGAATAAACTTCCTGCTGCACATTTCTTATAATTTCCTTCTCTGCTCTTTCCAGTGAGTCCACAGAGATCCCCTTCTTGCAGTTCTGCCAACCAGCACAATCTCCATCTTCTGGTGAATGAGCGAAACAGTAAGCAATATGGGTAAGGTGAGCTACAGCCTTGACTACAAACTTCCATCGGGAAAAACGCCCCCATCGATTTGAGCTCAGGCAATTTTCAGACACACGTGGACAGTGTTTTCACCTTAGGACAAATTTTGATTCTTGGATTGTGAAATGTCAAGACATCCGACATAATACTCCATCTTACTCCAAGACTTATTATTATTACTATTATTACTTATTACTATATCTTACCAAGGCAGTTCATCCACAAAAAGATCGAGATTCTGGAGGTATTTGGCTGAGTCTTTAACTGGAAACGCAGCCGCAGTTCAGCCTATACCACGGCGCTAAAAGCAGGGTTCGTACACATTTTTACCATTACATTTCCATGACTTTTCCAAGACTTTTCCATGACTTAAAGGTAAATATTCATGACATAGTTTTCCATAAAACATCTGTGTATACAGTACATGTTAATTAACTCCTTGTGGGCGGGTAACGTTAGTAGCGGATGAAAAATCTAAATGTGCTTGAAGAGCTCTTTTCCAAAATGCGATAAACGCCATAAAAAAATAAAAATAAAAATAAACGAGATTGTTAACAGATCATTAGAAGTCCTCAAAATTAGTCAAACTAATCTTATATTCTCTCTCTCTCTCTCAATTTTAATTGTTTATTAATAAACAAGTATTTTCTGTGTCGACTGCAAAGACGAAGTTGACTGACTCGCGATCTTCTTAGTAGTGAACACGCCGGAGAGAAATGCACATTTCATACGGATTAGGCTACATCGTTTTATTTTGTTTTGAATTGTTCTGTTTAAAAGTAGATATTTCTGTAGATAATAGATATAGGCCTATTTCAGTTTTGTTTAGGTCTGTGAGGCGAGTAGGCTACCTTTTACGCTGAGTTTCGGTTAATGGATGATCCAGTTCACTCCGGCGCCTCTGTGTCGTGATTATCTATTTTCTGCTATTTACTTTTATTTAGGCTATTAAGCAATTGGTTAATGAAACATTTTAAAATCAAGATACAATTAATACAAAACGAAATTCGTTTAGGAAGGCTTTGTGCTTTCTGTTTGAGGTCTCTGTGTAAGTTTTAAAGTCTTTTAGTGCCGCTCTCAGAGGACTCATTACCGTAATGGAGAACGGTCACGTAACATTGTTTTTTCCTCATAAATGTGAACACGGAAAATAAAAGACCAAATAAATTTTTTAAAAGAAAAAAATCATATATATTTTAAATGTTTAACAAAGAGGCAAAAAGTCATAAACAAAAATCAGAAAATGTGTCGATATTTTTTTCTTTTTCGCACAGCATTTGGTGTAGCCTACAGTTCAAATTTAAATGTTGGCGTTCAACTTTGCGTTTTAAAAATAGCCTACTTACAACAACCCTTCATTTTTCGTTTTTCATTTGGGGGTTAAAGGAAAAACGAGTGGACACAAAAGAACACGGACCTTTTGGACAGAAAGAATACATGAAAGCCAGGGTTCCTTATTAAATTCATAAAAGAAACAATACAGGGATAGCCTACTCTCAAAGAAATGCCACAATCAAGGGAGAAACATGAAGCAACTTAGCATATAGCCTATGTGCCGTTCGCATAAGGGTCTTTCCCTGACATTAATACTTGGATAAGACATTAATAATAATAATTTGTAGGGCGGTGGGTGAGATATAAACCTACTAACGTCCTCCGTTGCCATGATTTTTGGAATGACTGATCGCAAAAAAAAAAAAAAAAAGTTTTAGTCGGTTAATGGAAACGCCATCCTTTTGCAATAGTTATTTATCGATATTTAGAAGGAAAAAAAAGTTTTGCTCAAATCTGTAATGGAAAGGCACATACGAAGCTATATGAAAATGCAAAGCAGCTTATTTTAATTTGAAGCACTGAGCTGATGACAGCAACACAAGAGCCACACAGGTGTGGCTACTTAGTCGCTGTCCTCAGTGCCGTAGAAAAGCGCGGAATGAGTTCCCCTTCATGTCCGTTTCAGCGCTTTTCTGCGGCACTGAGGACAGCGACTAAAACTAGATGGGCCAAAAGAAATGGGTCCCCTTTCATGTCCGTTTCAGCGCTTTTAGTTAATGGAAACGCGTCATTTCGCCTCTGACGCGCGTAAATTTCTAGACACGTCAGGCGCGAATTTGACGCGCTATTCGCGTCCGGTGTGAACGCACAGTAAAACGAAAAAAGTATTGCAATTTGTTTCCCCAATTTTATTAATTAAACAAATTCAAGTACACAGATATTTTGAAAAACAAATTTCCATGACTTTTCCAAAACTTTATGAGTTTATTCATTTTCCAAAACTTTTCCAGGCCTGGAAATTGCCATTTTAAAAATCCATGACTTTTCCAGGTTTTTCATGACCGTACGAACCCTGTAAAAGGTTGATAATGTCAGCCCGAGATCTGTCGAGGGACCGATTGGAGTCTATTTTTAAGGTGATTAACTGGTTGATTTGATCAACTTTTGTCTTTAACTTTCATTAATGTTAGCTTGATAGTTAAGCTAGCTTTAGCCACTAGCCAGCATATGCAAGTGATCATGCAGGCGCTTCTGTTTTATACTGGAGTGTAAAGACTTCACCAGAGGGTTAGTAACTACTATATATTTTGTAACTAAGGGTATGTTTACACAACAACCATATCAAACCTATTTGATGTTCACACAGATCTGCGAAAATGACAAAAGAATGCTGTATTATGCATGCTACACCAGTAATGTAGTTGGCGATGTCACTTTGTCAAGAAACATCCCCCAAACATGTAATACGCAAGCTCGTTCACAAAATCACGTTCTTGTTGTTTACATGGATGGATATGGTAATTGCATCATTCTCACCCTTGCACTTCAAAAGCTTGTGTTTTCATGCCCCCAAAACCTTGTGGTCGTATAATGAACGGCCAAAACACACAAAAGCTTTTCCATTTTCAGTGGTGTCCTGTAAACGCACCATTTGCTCATAAGACAGAGCTCTCCTTATAATGCAGTCTTTTATCTTCATTGCCAGGCCAATATCAGCCTTAAAATTCGTTGGCATTTGTCAGGTAAAGTTGAATCTTACTTTTTTGCCTCGTAACTTACGGTAAAAATAGGCCTACTTTTCCACTGAACTATATACTTAATCATGAAATAACTTGATACATATTTTTTTATGTGTAAATAACATTCAGAAACTGTATTTGAAATAAATAGCAATCAAGTTGTAAATATGAGTGTGAAGCTCAGGATTTTCTTTAAGCCCCAAGTTTACGATTTGGGGGTATGTCAGTGGGAAACGTGGCAGAATCACATTCACATAGTAGTATATAGGGAGTCTTAGCCTCAGACGGGACCGTAGGCCATCAGTCTGAATGTCTTGCTACACGAGACTACAATATATATATATAGACATTTAGTAGTGACATTAATTAATTGAACTTTATTGCATCCTTCTCTTTAGGTTGAGCCAGATAGTTTTTATTTAGAGGACGAAATAACAGGAGAAACATTTTTTTCCAGATCAATCTGGACATTTTCAGACCACCCTGATGAGAGACAGACGATCATTTGCTGTGTCAGGGACAAGCAAAGAACAAGTTTTGACACCAGTTGCAGGCCCCTGTCGCCCAAAAGGGAGCCCTGTCTTTAGACACTTATCTAATACATTTCAAAACCAAATCAGCACAAATCAGCTGGGACAAATCAGCAAGAAAACAAATTTATGTAGCAGACATTGACAGCAGGAAAATATCTCCATACAGTATGTATTATTAACCAGATCTTTTAGTTCATAAATTGTACTTCAAATGCTGTAGCTTATGTTAAACTGAATTAGTGGTTCCCAACCCTGGTCCTGGAGTATCAAAATCACTGCACGTCTCAAAGTCCTCATGAAATCAATATGGAACATATTTAATCGTTTGAATATCTGTAACCACGCCCCTCCAACCATGCACTTTGCTTATGTCATCCACACACAGACGCAGCCGTTCTCATTTTTAGAAAACCATATATTATTACAAGGAAAAATATTAACACACGATCATTGTTGTCCATGAAGATGAGAAAAAATAGGCATAAATCTAGCTTACACATTTACCCAAATTTTTATACGCCTGTTTAACCAAAGCTAATTTGGGTGGGTTTCTCATTTACAAGCACCATAAACGGTATTTATTGTCTGAATTTCACTATAAAATAGACAGAACCTGATGGCTGAGAATTTGTTTCATATCAAAAGTAACCTGCTCTGTCTGTCGGGTGTCAGTGTCCTCTTTGCTCCGTGATTTTTCTCTGCGTGAGAAAATGGATGTGTGGCATGAGAGCGTGTGAAAAGTGTAAATTGCGTGAGTCTCACACTGAATGCGTAGAATTGGCAGCCTTACTTTTAGAAGGGGGATAAATCCTTTATTTTACTGTCTATGGATAAATCGTCGGCAGCGTTCCTCCTTCCGCCATGATCCTCCTCCATGTGAGGATTAGACTAGAGTGCGCGCGGCGCCGCATGCACACAGTGCTTACATGTGGGGATTGTTTACATCATGCGTGTTTCGCACAGCATATATGCAGTGTTTGTTTAAGCGGTTGATGGAAAATAAGCTAATGCGCGTTCTATAAATATAAATTCTGATCTATTATTTTTCACTGTATTTTGAAGTGCCCGCGATAACAATATCGTGCATATTCATTACCGCGATTTAGCACATTACCGAATACCGGCACATGTCTACTTCGTCATATTTAATTGTCACATGTACAACTGCTGGTCCCAGCAATTGTCGTCCTGTTATTCCTGTACAAACATGACTCTGTCCAGTTAGTGGCTTGTTCTCCGTCGATACAACAGTTCCTTTGTATTTGTGGACAATGACACTAGTCACTGCTCTCTCATGTGACTTTGAGCGAGCCAGCGATGGACAGGGACTTCTTTATTTCAGTACAATATTTTTAGATGGTCCTATGCTTTAGCAACCCAGCTAGTTAATCAGTGGCATTATTATTCACAGACTTCTTATTGTGACCCTTTCTGCGTTGACGTCGAGTTTGAGGTGTGAAAGAAGCGAAGGAAATGCCACTCTCAGGTGGACCATCTTCACCCAATAAATCAATATATATACACACACACACACACACACACACATACATACAAATATCATCATATTATAATAATACAAGTATATGTTGTACATTTATAAATATAATAACTGTCTGAGGTGTCTTAAGAGAATAGCTGGCCTGGGGAAGTTTAGCTTCAGTGCCACTCACACACACACACACACACACACACACACACACACACACACACACACACACACACACTATACAAACTGTATTTGTTTTTGGTTTGGTTAATAATTTGGTTAAAAATGGGCAGAAATTCTGTTGAATCTTTTTCTGCTTTGAATTAAATGCTCAAGTTCTTTATATTTGTCACCTCATTCTTTGTAACTATAGCATCTGTGCCAACAAGGCCGTAACCAGGGTTTGAAAATTAGTGAGGTCCGGGGTCAGGTGTTAAGAATTGTGCTATAACAACACCCACAAATGCAACTCATTATAATACACTACATTAGGGCTGCACGATATATCGCATGACATTGTTATGTGCATCTCGTCAGTAAAGCCGGTTCCTTGATTAGTAGTAAATCGCCATCACCTGCTTTCAGATGGAGCGGCATTTACTACACAGCGGCGTAGTTAACTGACAAGCTGAGCCATATCGCATAATTATCGCGGACGTATCGCCTGCGATAATTAATGCGATATGGCTCAGCTTGTCAGTGAACTACAGCTCTGTGTAGGATTACTACCGGTAATCAAGGAACCGGCTTTACTGACGAGACGCACCTAACAATGTCATGCGATATATCGTGCAGCCCTACCCTACATACAGCTTAAACTTTAAAATAGACAGACTTTCTTTTGTCATTATTTTAGTTTTTTTGACATCTCATTTGTCTCATTCTGATCTCTATCCGCTTCCTCTATGTTGCTCTCCTCTTTGTCCTCATATCCATCTTCCTGATCTTTCAATGTAGGCTTTTTTTTTGCTGTTGTTTTAAGAAATTTTTTTTTAAGAAAAATTCTGTAATGTGATGTGATCGCTACCAATACATTACTGTACCGAAAATGTGCCGTCACAACCAAACCATGCATGTTTTGTCTAAGAATAAGGTATATTGAATTATCAGCTAAGATGTTATTACAGTGATTGTAATGAATCCTTAACTATGATATCAGTATGATTAAAATGCCTTTTACAAAGAAAGATTGGATTCAAAATACAACAAATCTGGTAAATTACACTTGCAATATTGTCAAAATTGTAACAGTTATTGATTTACCTGTGAAAACTTTTTTTTATTTTTTTATTGCGAAGGTAGATGTAAACAATATATGAATAGATCAATATAAGCCTTCTTATGAAATTATTTATTATTGTGTTTCGGTAGTGAGAAATTTGGGGAGAGGAAAAATATTCCAAAACTTTCTGAAAATACAATATGATAATTAACTGCACAATTACTAGAAATGTGTACCTTGGATATTATACAATTTGCATAAATTTGTGAAAAAAAATAAATAAAAATTAACTAATGTTTTTATGAGGACTTTGTGTGAAAGGTTAACCAAACAGCATGAGCCGTCTTCCAGCTGGACAATATTTTGGATATTTTATTCTGTAACATACAGATCTGTAGGCTATTATGCTATTGTTTTTGATAGTGTTGTACATTTCTTACAGATAATCACGATGGTCATTGCGTTTGTCTTGCCGAATGTGGTATCTTCCTGTCAGTTTGTATAAGCTTCTTTTTTTTAATTAAAGCCGGCAGTGCAATGTTGCCAGATATTGCTATGAAGAACAAGAAGAGAACAAAAACTCCGAAATAAGTTAAAAGCTTGTATTTTGGAAATAAGATTAATATATCACTAACCCTAACATGCAACTTCCCACTTTATTCACTTTCTAAAGTGTCACAATAAAGGGGAACGACTCCAAAAAGACGTATAATAGGTGGATCTGGCAACATGGAGGCTGCAATCGCGCTCGCGTGCAACACGCCCCCTGTTCTAGCTTCTCATAATAAATTGCAAACACTCATATGAAGTTGTTTAAACGGCTAGTTAATCATTCAGAGAGCTTGAAATGTTATTTAAAAATTACCGAGGTCCGAACCGGTGATCATAGCTGGCTACGGCCATGTGGGCCAACCAACCCCATTGCAACAAGTGCCACTAACCCCCATACTTGACACAACATGACTTTAATGATGAATAAAACATTTGTAGGAATCATTTGTGAACATTAAATGTATCTGTTGATTAGCTGAGATCTCAACCTTTCAGTTGTTACTGGTTCGACTATTTTAACATATAGCATGACTGAGAAATATGACAGAGAGTGAAAAGTGTGCCATCCAGCCCCGCTCTCCCCTAACTGATGATGTAAGTAAAACAAATATGACTGTTATTCAATCACATTGAAACTTAAAACTAAAACAAATTATATAACCATTAAGAGTACAAAAATACCTTTAAAGAAGAGTAGTAAGAGGCGAAATGAGCAAAACACACCGGAAGTCCTGCTCTCTCACTCCTGCATGGACAAACACACGCGCGAATGAAGAGATAGGCGTATCACGAGCGCGACTTTCAACGAGAGAGATCGCTAATTACACGGTTTACACTGTGAGAATGTTACAAAGAGACAGTAAATAGCACATGTGTATGAGAGAGAGTAAGATACTGTGCTTCCCTACTGCTTTCACAGTGAGACTAAGCGCGAATCTTAAAGGGGCAGACGAAGAGAAAGCAGTACACTTCCTAACGGCAGTTTCACAGAGAATGAGGTCTCTGCAGAACAACAAAAGGCGTGCCTCAATTTTGGGGCGTTTTCCAACTGGGTAGGCATTTTACTATGGAAGCATATGGGTAGCAATATTCAATTTGAAATGTAATATGCAAAATGACAATGCAATATCTAAAATGGCAATGCATTTCTGTATTTTAATTTTAATTTTCCAATACATTTGTGCAACGTTTGGTGCAAAATGAAAATGAAAATTCAATTATATAATTTACATTTGCCATTTCATACACTAGTTTTAATATGTAAATTGAATACATATTTTAACGCTTTATAAGTTGCAAAATTAAAATGTATTACAGAAATGATTAGATATGTTTAACATGTTCAAGCAAAAACTGTAGCAAAATTGTAATTTAAATGTTATTTTTTCTTAATTGCATTTACACTCACAGTTAAGACACTTGCGATTGCATTTCCATTAAGTGTCCCGCAAAGAATGTAGCAAAATTCAATGTGCAATTTGAAAATGCATTCTGAGCCAATCACGTGCCCACCCCGCCCTGTCAATCACTGCGTGAAATTGGCCCCGCCCCCCAACGCAAAATAGGCTCAATAGGTGGTTTGCAGTCACGTGATTGTGATGACACGCGAAATTCAGATGGAGGGCAGGAAGTGAAGAGCGGAATGGACGAGATGGCGGAAAGTCCGTACTGGACTACTTTTGACGCTATTACAAGAGAAATATACAACAAAAAAATCGAAACATATGTTGGACGTGATCCTTACGTTATGAAGAGGAAAGATTTGCCTGTAACGTTACGAGTTTGTCTTCAGTTACAGGGGTAACTTACAAACTCAAAGAAAAGAAGAAACAATTACTTTGACTTTACAAAGTTCAGGAACTGGTACGTTACACAAACATAGCCACATAAGTTAATTCACCTTTGACAAAGTGATCACTGCACACACAGGCATTTTCCGACGTAGGTTTGCAAGCCATTTTTTTCCGGCGTTTTTCGGTCAATTTCTTGCCTTTTTCCCCCTTATGAACAACAACTTTTGGTACTCGATAAAAACTCCTCGTGGTTTCATCGATTTGAGCAACCATAAACGACGCAAAACATAGGCATTTTGAGTTTGTTATAGTGGTTCTAAATGTAGCAAATCACTTCCTGCCCTCCATCTGCATTTCGCGCCATGGCAACGCAGTGAGGTGACGTCATATGCAAACAAGCTATTGTTTTTACTTCGTTTGTGCTGTAAATTTTGTTTGTTTGTGCTGCTTATTTTTTTTAGACAGTAAAAGAATATTTATAGGTAATTCTGTCACCCAGCCCGCCACATGCTCCAAATAAAATAGATCTTGTTCGGTTTGTGCCGGTTTTGTTTGTGCTGCGTCAGTTTTTGAAATATTAGACCGAATTATAGACGATGACGTCACCAGCCCCCCGACCTGCTCCACATTCACCCCAAATAGTCTCATATGTTTGTGCATATTTGCGCCGATAAACGTTTATTTTGTGCTGCTTTGGTTTCTTAAATATTAAATAATATGTATTATTGGTCATTCTGAGGTCACTCAGCCCCCCGACCTGCTCCACATTCACCCAAAATAGTCAAGTTTGTTTGTGCGATCGTTTGTGCCGGTTAAAGTTTTGTTTGTGCTGCTTCGTTGTTTAAAATATTAGACACTGAATTATAGACGATGACGTCAACCAGCCCTCGACCTGCACCACATTCACCCAAAAAAAGGCTAGGTCAATGAATTTGACCCGTCAGATTCCGTGACCCTGTGTATTAATACCTGATCAATATGCTTTATAAAATAGAAAGGGGATTCGCATGTCTGCCTCATATTTTATGATTATACAGCTGCATAAACAGAGATGGTCACACACATCACATTCGTCACTTTATTGAACATTACAGTCAGTTATTAAAGAGCGTCCACGTCTTTCGGTAGCTATTAATACCGAATACCAATGGAGCTTTGTCATATTATGTGATCACAGAGTAATAGGCCTATGCATTTGTAAGGAAAAACTATAGAATCTCCAATTATTGGGTATTAAAGTTAATAGTAATAAGAATAAAGATAAGCATGTATCAGACCATGAGAATATTTTATACAAAACGAAACCATCAACACAGTCCAGCATCAGACAACAGCTGCTCAGCATAATGTTGACGCCTGATGATAAGGCAGAACATTCTCCCAGACCCAGACGGTCCAACATCGTACTGCTTCTATCACCTGCAGACGCGTAATAATCTTCGGAAACACTACCATTTCTCTGTTCACGCTCCACTTCATCTGCTAGTGAATGTAACACTCGTATCAGCTCTGCTGCCGCCGTGTTTCCTTCCAACACCTCAAAATACGCACCATAGCCTATGTTTACCTGTTGCCAAGCCCCGCCTTCACACAGTGATTGACAGGGCGGGGCGCACACGTGATCAGCTCAGAATGCATTTTCAAATTGCACATTGAATTTTGTTTCATTGCGGGACACTTAATGGAAATGCAATCGCAAGTGTCTTAACTGTGAGTGTAAATGCAATTAAGAAAAATGAACATTTAAATTACAATTTTGCTTGAACATGTTAAACATATCTGTAATACATTTTATTTTTAATTTGCAACTTATAAAGCGTTAAAATATGTATTCAGTTTGCATATTAAAACTAGAGTATGAAATGGCAAATGTAAATTATATAATTGAATTTTCATTTTCATTTTGCACCAAACGTTGCACAAATGTACTGGAAAATTTTAATTTAAATACAGAAATGCATTGCCATTTTACATATTGCATTGTCATTTTGCATATTACATTTCAAATTGAATATTGATACCCATATGCTTCCATAGATGCTCGAACAACACCATTATGGCAGTAACATGATTTATTCATCAACAGCAAATGTGATAAAGGCAATGCTTCATGTACAATGTTACCATTTATGTGTGTTTAAAATCTGCAAAATAAAGAGAAATAGGACTATCACATATGCAAAACCTCAGATGATCTCATATAGATCATTTAACTGAGAGAGTTACTCAGGAGAATAGAGAAAGCTCAGATATGCAAGACTCTGAAATGGACTTCAAGTGCAGCATTCAGTGTGATTTCCAGATGATGGTGATTTTGCAGGATGATTTGAACACGTTCAGAGAATATCTCTGTTCTCAGAACAGGTTAAAGCGCTGATAAAGCTGTGAAGCAGATTTGAGGAAGTGAAACATTGAAATGTTCAGCGTTTCCTTGTAGCTCAGAGTGTGGTAATGGACTCTCTTGTCTAGTGTTTAGTGCAGTTATCATCCTAGGTCCCCCCTATTCTATATTTTTCTGTTTTAAAAAAAATTGAAAATCAGTAAACACTAGACAAGAGAGTCCATTACCACACTCTGGGCAATACTGACCAAGACATAGTCCTGTTCTGAATCGTCTGTTTCCACATTGTCTGGTTCAGAGTCATCCTGATAGAAATCACTCTCTGATAAAAAGATATGTACCTTTAAGGCGGCAACCCTCCGGTCTCTCTTGTGAAGGCGATACAGAAGTAACAAACTGCAGTTCATCGACTGGCCACTAGAGACCGGCTGCAGAAGAGAGTCAATTCCACATTGAGGAAGTGTCTAGAGACTGTGAAACATGGTGTTGAAATGTTCAGCGTTTCCTTGTAGCCCAGAGTGTGGTAGGGATGGGGAAATGAAGCCTCATGAATCACTGAGGCTTTCCCCTGACTCTTCCGGGAAAAGATTCAAAGCTTCGAGAGTGTCGATAACAGCGCCATCTGGTGCTTATTTAAAATGAAGCAGCCAGAAGCCTGTGTTAGAAGCTCTGGCAGATGAAGCAACCACAACACACTCCATAGTTTCAATGTTATGTGTAGGGCAGAGTGGGATAAAGTGAGAATTTTTTTACATTTGTACCCCTCTAAGTGAGCTAAAATGATATATCAGTCAAATTTACACATTTCCCATTAATTCAGGATGTTTCCTATCAATGGAAATTATTAGAATGTATTCAGGACGAAGGGCAGTGAACATATGATTGTTTTTAAAAAAGTGGTCTTGTGTCTCACTTTACCCCAGCTTAGGGGTAAACTGAGACAGACCAGATAAATCAAGGGGGTAAAGTGAACCAGCTGGGGGTAAACTGATCCACTTATTTTTTCACTCTGAAACTTCCATAACAACACATGTTGTAACAGTAAGAATCTTGACAGCTAGCTTGACAACCACACATTCCAGAACTAATGTCGGACTAGTAACAGAATCATGGAGATTGGTCAATTAAGCAAATTTTTTGATGACCCACCGGTGCGCATCCAAGTGAAGGTGCAACACCCTTGGCGTCCTCTCCGATTTGCGCGTTGACCTCGGGAGACTCAGATGGCCTCTCTTGTCTAGTGTTTAGTGCTGTTATTGTAACGATAACCAGCTGGAGTGCCCTTGAGAGCCACCAGAGGGCGCTCCATAATAGACTATGATCACTTCCTCACAAACTACATTTCCCATAACTCACTGCCCGGACTCATCAGCACTCATCTCATTCACCTGTGTCTTATCACCTTGTTTCACTCACACCATAAATACCTGGTTTTCACATTCACTCAGTGCGAAGTCTTGTTTTACTGTTACAACATTTCTGAGCGTTATTTTCCCGTGTTTGATTCTTGTTTTGCTGACCTTGGACTGTTTCACCGTTTCCTGATCGTTTCTCTGCCTGGCCTGACTCGGATTGTTTATTGGACTCTGATTATTGCTGCCTGCCCTGACCTCTGCCTGTTATTTGGATATTCTCTGTGTTTCCTCCTTTGATCTGTTCGCTGTTGATGACCCTGCCTGTACGACTACTCTGTAAATAAACTGCATTTGGATCTTCACCTTCGAGTCTCGGAGCCGTTGCGTAACAGAAGACTTCGCCACACATAGATCCAGCAGCTGAGAACTCACCATCATGAATCCAGCAGTCAAGATTATGCGTCTCCGTCAAGGAGATCAAACCATCGAGAGTTACATTGTTGACTTTCTGGAGCTTGCTCACCTGACTTCTATGGATGAGGTATGCCTTATGATATTTTTTCGTGGAGGGCTATCCGAGCCGCTCAGCTCCGCTATGCCACTGCACAATCCCCAATGGACTTTAGGATTTTATATTTATTTGGCCCTGCAACTGAGTGGTTCTGCCTATGCTGTGGGGATCACGGAGGAGAAGCATGGTACTCCCACATTAGCCCTCATTCCTCATCCTCATCCTCATCCTGTCACGTCCTCCGAGGCTGAGCTTCTCCACGACAGTCCAGCCGAGCCTGCACTTCACGCCAGTCCAGCCGAGCCTGCACTTCACGCCAGTCCAGCCGAGCCTGCACTTCACGCCAGTCCAGCCGAGCCTGCACTTCACGCCAGTCCAGCCGAGCCTGCACTTCACGCCAGATCTGCCGAAGCCAAGGCAGTACGCGTCATGCCCGCCGCGCCTGAGACAGCAAGCGACATGCCCGCCAAGCTAGAGCCTTCACTGCTGTTCCCGCCAGCACAGAGCCTTCACTGCTGGTCCCGTCCAGCACAGAGCTTTCACTGCTGGTCCCGTCCAGCTCAGAGCCCTCTTCATCGCTGGTTCCGTCCAGCTCAGAGCCCTCTTCATCGCTGGTTCCGTCCAGCTCAGAGCCCTCTTCATCACTGGTCCTGTCCAGCTCAAAGCCCTCTTCGCCGCTGGTCCTACCCAGCTCAAAGCCCTCGCCGCCGCTGGTCCCGTCAAGCTCAGAGCGTTCTGATCCTGACCCAGAGACTGAGCTTCACGTCACTTCTGCCGATCCAGAGACTGAGCTTCACGTCACTTCTGCCGATCCAGAGACTGAACTTCACGTCACTTCTGCCGATCCAGAGACTGAGCTTCACCTCACGTCTGCCGATCCAGAGACTGAGCTTCACGTCACGTCAGCCGATCCAGAGACTGAGCTTCACGTCACGTCCGCTCGCCAAGAGTCTCGTCCCGCCGAGACTGAATCTGTTCCTGAGCCTGAATCTGATCCTGATACTGAGCCTGAATCTGTTCCTCTTCCTCTTTCTGCGCCTGTGTCTTCGGACAAGATGGCCGACTCCACGCCTGTGTCTTCGGACAAGATGGCTGACTCCACGCCTGTGTCTCAGGACAAGATGGCCGACTCCACGCCTGTGTCTCAGGACAAGATGGCCACCGCCGAGCCAGTGTCTCAGGACAAGAGGGTCTCCGCCGAGCCAGTGTCTCAGGACAAGATGGTCACCGCCGAGCCAGTGTCTCAGGACAAGATGGTCTCCGCCGAGCCAGTGTCTTCAGACAAGATGGCCGCCGCTGAGCCGGTGTCTGTTCCTGTCCCTGAGCCAGTGTCTGTTCCTGTCCCTGAGCCGGTGTCTGTTCCTGTCTCTGTGTCTGTTCCTGTTCCTGAGCCGGTGTCTGTTCCTGTGCCATGGTCGCCTCCCTGGCCGCCTGAAGGGTCGTCTCCTCCCTGGCCGCCTGAAGTGTCGTCTCCGCCCTGGCCGCCTGCACAGCCTGCTCCGCCCTGGCCGCCTGCACAGCCTGCTCCGCCCTGGCCGCCTGCACAGCCTGCTCCGCCTGCACAGCCTGCTCCGCCCTGGCCTTCCGCCCTACCGCAGTCTCAAGGTCCTCTTCCGCTCCACGGACCTGGCCCTCCATCCCGCCCCCGGATCCGCCTCCGGGCCACCTCCCACCTGGACAGTTTTGGAGCGTCTGGAAGCTGCTCTTTGGGGAGGGGCTATGTAACGATAACCAGCTGGAGTGCCCTTGAGAGCCACCAGAGGGCGCTCCATAATAGACTATGATCACTTCCTCACAAACTACATTTCCCATAACTCACTGCCCGGACTCATCAGCACTCATCTCATTCACCTGTGTCTTATCACCTTGTTTCACTCACACCATAAATACCTGGTTTTCACATTCACTCTGAATGTTTTACTGTTACAACATTTCTGAGCGTTATTTTCCCGTGTTTGATTCTTGTTTTGCTGACCTTGGACTGTTTCACCGTTTCCTGATCGTTTCTCTGCCTGGCCTGACTCGGATTGTTTATTGGACTCTGATTATTGCTGCCTGCCCTGACCTCTGCCTGTTATTTGGATATTCTCTGTGTTTCCTCCTTTGATCTGTTCGCTGTTGATGACCCTGCCTGTACGACTACTCTGTAAATAAACTGCATTTGGATCTTCACCTTCGAGTCTCGGAGCCGTTGCGTAACAGTTATTATTAAGAACGTCCTTGGTCAGTCTTTTTTTGTCTTTATTTTTTTTTTATTGAAAATAAGTCTTTTTTTTTTTTCTTTTTTTTTTTTCAAATAGCTTTGTAGTTACTGCTAAACATACAGGTTTTAAAATAGAGGAAAGCACACAAAATTTTACCAGTCGGATGTTTTAACCACTTTAAAATGGCTTTTTTGGTCACTTATATCTGAATATTTATAGAAAACAACATAGACATCAAGAGAATATAAATATAAGTTCACTCGAAGCAGAAAATCCATCCTTCTGTCCTTTTAAATGTCTGTGTTAAAAGAGCACTTTCAGTCGTTTAGTGAAGCTGATTGCTGTAGCTTATATCCGACTTAGGCATGGGGTCAGAGATGAGGAACGATCCCAGCTTTTTCCCTCTCAACTTCCAGCACTGCACCTTTCAGAGCCGAGAAGCAACATCCAACCAAATCATGGAAACCTAAGGCCTTCTTCTCAGTCAACAAAACAAAGATCGAAATTCCTATAACTGGGATGAAATCCCGACTCCAGAAGCTCATACCATCTTAAAGCTGTAGATGACCGATATATATTTTTTTTATTCGACGCTATTAATATTTTGTTCTCAAATTCAAGTCTAGAAGCTCTTGAATTTTGCCACTCTTTTACCTTCATACAAGTATTCATTTAAAACGTGAATTCTAACTTTGAAACTTTCCTGCTAACAAGAGCAAGTTTAGTTACGTCTGTTTTTACAGGAATGGAAGAGACACTAGATTGATTCTGGCCTGTATGAAAACACATCAGGGCTTCAGTCTCTAACTTTACTGTAGCTGTGATGATATAGATGAGATTCTGTGCTCTGACCAGATGATGATTCACATAAATCTCATTCATATTCACAGGACATTCAACAAATATCTGCTCGTTCACACACAAATATATAATTCCTCCAAACACCAGAGAGATAAAAACTTCCCGTCTGCTCCTGATATGATGAGCTCATGATCTGTATCATTAATGTTTATTTGTGAAGGTCTTGTTCTTGTTCACAGAGGCGTAAAGTTCATCCTGCGGTTGATCTTCTCTTCCTCTGATGGCAGCATAAGTCACTGTATCATCATGATCCTGAAAGAACAGATTCTGTCCATCAATGTTTGAACCACAGCGATTATTATTATTATTATTATTATTATTATTATTAGAGCATGAGCTTAATTTATCTGAGAGTCAAACTCATGTGCTGGTATCTACTCACATTGAGTGATTTTACTGGCTTTGTATTGGAAGAAGTGACCTCAGAATAAGTCACATCATCTGTCTGCTCCTAAACATCAATGCAAACGTGCAGAGAGTCAAGTTTAACACACAGAACAGACATATCTCTCACTATAATATGTAGAATAACACAAAAGCTTTTAAATCACATTATTGAACAGACAGTGAACGTAATGTTTGATGATTTAGTGGACTCACATTGGCTCTTGCAGCGGGAGGAATGGACATGTTGATCGTCTCATACGTCCCTTTATGATCATTCTCATCTTTGACCTTCAGAACAAACAGTTAAACTGCATGAATGACACTTTATTGAGCTTTAAAGACAGTAATCAAATCTAAATCACTGCATTACTGAACTCACCGCAGAGTCGCCAGTCCCTCTTTTATTATCTGAAAACAAGTGCCTCATGAAATATGAGTATTTATGATCAAACACACATGAAAAACACAATGTTAAGCATTAAGATTTTTCAACAATCAGATTTTGTTGAAGCATTCAAATGAATAATAAAAAATGATTGTTGACTTGATAACTCCGTGAGATTGACATTTCAGGATTTCTCAGCAGGAATAAACTTCTGTTTGAGAATTTCATATAATCCACATGTTTCTATGATACTTACAGTCTGAACATGATGTGTTTGTTTGCTCATCTGAACTGTTTTTAATTGTTGTAAAGGAGTAAATCTGAAAACTCACCAGCTCTTTTTCTGCAGATCAGCCAGAGAAGAGCAAGAAGGAGAACAGCGACTGCAGCGACAGAAATCACTATGACTGAAGAAGAGATTGAGGACAGAGTCAGAGACGGACAGGGCAGATTGGGGACAATTATAGACAAAGACAAAACACTGTGATTATGTACCTTGTGTGTTTTTATTCCAATGATCCTGAGAGTCTGTGCCTGGAGTTGTCATATCAGCTTGAGCTGAAAAGGATGAATGTTAGTTGAGATGCATCATAATAATATCCAGAATGAGGAGAAGAAGAGGTGAAGCGTAGCAAACCTAGCAGCTTAAACTTTATTTTACTAAACTAAAGAGAGAAATCCAACATGAGAACACACAGCAAAATCCCCAGAATCCTACATATGGTCCCACTCTAAAGAGTGTTAAAGTAACTCTGAATCAGAGTTAAAGTTAATGAGATGATAAAGTGATTAAAGTGATGATTGAGCATTAGTGATGAACACCTGCTGTTAACAAGCAGAATCACTGAAGAAAAGAGAAACACAAGAACTACAACTGACTTCAGCCACAGCCTTATGCTGAGTTCACACTGAACGATATTAGCCCTGATTTTCGCTCACCAACAGGTTTTGTGAGATCACCGACAAATGCCCAAAATCACTGGCAAATCGGTGCTCGTTCACTTTAGTGACAATCACGCAGTGTGAATTATCAAAGACGCAATCTGAGAGAATTGCAGACGAGTCGCAGACGCCCGTGAGATATTTGGCATGCTAAATATCTGGACCTGTCGGTGATTCACAATCCTGTGGTGTGAATGTGTTCTGACTGAAAACTACATCAGCGATGACTGACAGCCAATGAGAGACGAGATACAGGACAGCGGAGGAGTTATAGACGACAATATCAGCATTTTAATAGATATATTTACAATTACATAAAACAGAAACAAAGGACAAACATTTGCTTGACCAGCAGCCATAGCAACACATTGCAAGATGATTGGCAGGTCAGTTTGCGTGACAGGATGCATGTAACTAATCGACAGAGAGCAACCATTAAAGATGCAATTGTTTGATGTGATAATTTGTCCCAAAACATGTCTACTCTTCTGCTACACACTAAAAAGTATGCACCTTTTCTTCAAAAAAAGACTGGATGAGCAGTATTTTATGTCTGTTTGGTGTTTTTCATGGATCTACAATGAATGCGCTGCATGGATGAGCTCAACATATCGTCTTCATGTGATGCTTTCTGGGAGAATCGAGTGAAAGAACCGGAGTGTTATATGAACACTACTCTCACCATTTATACTAAACATGTCCTAGAATATGCATAAGTACGCTAATCGGGACACACCATAAAAGTCCATGAAATGAAACTAAAACAACAACTCAATGTGACAATCATACTGTAGAATATGACAGTCATATTTTGATGAGTAACACTGAAGATAACTCTAGCATTATGCACTGAAAAGCACTGATGTGAGAAAGACAGTGATGATGTACCTTTAGAGACGTGTGTGTTTCTAGTTGAGGGATCCTGAGAGTGTGTGATGTGGACTGGATTCACTGCTGTCGTTGAATCAGCTTGAGCTGTGAAGATGAATGTTAGTTCAGATCATTAATACTGTACAATATGACCATCATATTATAACTATGATCATCACATTACATATGTAATGACCTGATCAATATCAGTCCTTTTGTTATTTTGTTTATTTCTGAATTATGTGGGTTATTGTATTTTGTTTGATAGTGTTTAATGCATATGCAAGAAGATTTATCATTTAATTATTTCTGTGCTGTTCAGATGTGCCTGGTAATTTAACAGTTGAGTTGTTTTCTTTAAAATGTTTTAAGGATGGTTCATTTCATAAGAGAAGCTCACTAATCAATCTGTTAATGTTAAAGATTTAGTGTTCTAATAAAGTATCCTGTTGAACTATGTGAAATCCCGCGAGAGACGAGAACGGAAACAGGAAGGGGAGAGAAAAAAAACGAAACTGAGCACGAGGGCTAGTCTGCTATTAACAGAGTTTGTGGGCTTAACGCTTTAAGTTGGACTATAATTTGTTTATCAGAAACTGCGTTCTCTGCGTAGGAGTTTGTGACTGAGGGAAAGTGAAACACCACCGGAGTTGTGTGTTTTTGGACTGTGACACGAGCTTAGGCCTGTTAGCCTCTCTGGCTAAATTAGCTCGTGGTTTTTCAGTAACGTTACTGTCACACGGTCGCGGGAGTGACCGCATACACTTTGTCTGCTGGACGAGAGGAGACGATATCGGGAAGAGAATCCTTGCTGTGCCTGTGCCGCTTGCAAACGGAGTTCGCCTGACAGAGAGAGTTACAGACGCGGTAGGATCTGAGCTTTTCACTACACGCCAGGAGGTATTGTTGCTTTCTTCACTTTATGAGCTCCAACCTTAAGCGCGCCAACGAACTAACTTAATGCAGGCCTGCTAAAACAACTGAAAAATAAGAGTGCACTCAGGTTATCACAGACCATTGACTTTATTACCTGGGGTTTCTTTTTTCTTTCAAATTGGGTTTTATTTTCATATTTGCTCTTTGCTGTTCAACTGTTATGTGAGTTTTGCATAATACAAAAGGAGGAAATTGAGCTATGGCGTTCTTGTTGTTTATTCTTTCACCAGCCATTGTATTTGTGTAGCTCGGTGTTTTCTGTGTTAATATTCTATGTTTTAAAACCAAGAATATTCTTTCAGGTACCCATTGATAAGCAGAGAGATAGTGAGAATCATAGTGTTCTTAGACAGGGTTATTATACAATGGAATGTCTCTTTCACCATTTTACCAAGCATTAGGATTAAGAGGGTTTAATACTTTATACGCTGCTGTATAACGTACTTGCCTCATCACGAGCCTATGGTGAAAAGGGTTACATTTTTGGGGGCTCGTCCGGGATGTTGTGCGCAGATTTCAAACTGCTATTGTAATCTCATATTTGAGTGGTCTGTACTGCTAACAGTTTAATTTTTTTCTCTTTCTTTCTCACTTATCAATTCTAAGCACACAAAATGGATGTTGATGAGATTGAAGCTTGGTGTTAAAGGAAGCAAATAGCTCGTGAGAATGCAGTAGTGTTAAGTGGTTTCGATGCCAATATCACAGATGATGTTCTGCTTCAAGCTTTGAGTCTTGTTAAAGCTTTTGGAATTGCTAAAATAATGGATCGCTGTCTAGATGTGGCTTCCAAAACCCAGTTTGTGCTGATTCAGACATCCACTGATCTTACTAAGCAGACTATACCTGACTGTGTTGGGCTCCCTGGAAAAGCTGGTCCTTGGCCTGTTCATGTGCTCCCTGTTCTCGCGGAAGGTGAAGGTTTTGAAGCCAAGCTGTTGTCCTTTTTGAAGCATGAAGGAAAGACTATTACTGATGTGAAAGGCTTGCTTAACCCTTCGCCTCTTGACATGAACACTGCCCTGATCAATGCCATAAGTTCCCTGGTGGACAAATGTAACACTGCACCTGCTGATACTCAAAGTTATAGGAAGCTCCGCATGTTTTCTGGTGTGAGACCCACCCCCAGTGGGGAAGAAGAATATGACGCTTGGGCAGAGCAGACTATGCATTTATTGGAGGAATGGCAATGCAGTGACAATGTGAAAAAACAGAGGGTAGTGGAAAGTCTTAAAGGTCCAGCTGCTGACATAGTGAGGTTTCTACGAGCACAGAACCCTTCTGCTACTTCATATGACTACATGCAAGCTCTGGAGACAGCTTTTGGAACAACTGAAAGTCCATCTGATCTTCTTATTAGATTCCGACACACACTTCAATGTGAAGGTGAGAAGCTGTCCGCCTATTTGATGAGGCTAGATAAACTGTTACACTGTGTTTTCAGGAAAGGAGGGGTGCAGCTGTCGGAAATGAATCGACTTCGCATCGAGCAGATTGTGAGAGGTGCCTTGCCACAAGACATGATTGCCCTTCGCATTCGCATGACACATAAGCTGCGTGAACCACCTACCTTCAGTGACTTATTGAAAGAGGTCCGAGAGGAAGAGGACATGCTTCAAAGTAGGAATGATGTCAAAAGCCCAGTGACGTCACTGACTGTTACTCCTGTCCCCAGGACCACTCCTGAAACTAAAGTTGATCCTGAAGTGGAACAACTCAGAAGAGACATTACTGTTATGAAAGCAGAAATGATTAGCCTTAAAGCTGCTACAGTAACATCCCCGCCAGATACCCAAGGTCCACAATTTGAAATCCCTGCCAAGGCTAGACAAAGGAGGAGTGAAACACTGCAAAGAGCTGGCACTGAGGAAGATAGACCAGGGATATTTTGCTATAGATGTGGGGAGGATGGACATTTCAAAAGGGAATGTGATGGTGAAGAAAATCTCAAGAGGGTCAACAAGCGTCTCATCAAACTGACAAAGAAGTCGGGAAACTACCGCGGGAACCAGTAAAGGAACGGCCTGGCTTCCCTGTGGTGAAAACACGTTCCACCAAGTGCTTTAAACCAGATGAGAAAGTGAAAGACACTATACCTGAGGGCTTAGTGGGGCCAAGTTCTGCTGTACCAGTGCAGATTGAAGGCATCTATGCTAAAGCTATACTCGATACTGGTTCTCAAGTGACTTTGCTGTACAGATCCTTCTACGACAGATACTTGACACACCTGCCATTGACACCTATCAGTGCCTTGCAGATATGGGGCCTCAGTCCTGCTGATTACCCATATGATGGTTATTTGTCACTTAAGCTGGAGTTTTTGGAAGCTGACATTGGAGTTACTGAGACTATTGATGCCCTTGTGTTGGTGTGTCCTGACCCAGTTGTGAGAGGTGAAGCGTTCATACTTGTTGGCACAAATACACCCACAGTGAGACGACTACTGAAGAGCTGTAAAGAGAGAATAGGAGAGAATTTAGTCAGCTTTTGCATGCACATTCATCCCGCTTTCAAAAGGGCTTTTGAACAGCTGTTAGAATGCCTACCTGATGATGATGACAACCACAAGAGAGGAACTGTGTGGTTCACACAAAGTAAACCCATTACTGTGCGCCCTGGAGGGGTAGCTCGAGTGACAGGTGTGCCAAAGTTTCGAGGGATTCCACGTGCTCAAGCCATTCTGGTGGACTCACCTGAAGAACCCGGCGATGATCCAAGGTTTTCAGGAGAGTTTTTGGTCAGACCAGAGTTGCAGGTACCCACTGTTGTAATGTCAAAGAAAATCACTGTGCTGGTCAGGAATGTATCGAAAAAAGAAGTTACCTTGACCCGAGGAATGCCGGTTGCTCACCTGTTTCCAGTAGATGTGGTGTCCTCGTCTTCTGTAAGCCAAAAGCCTAACACTGAGTCAGCAGGAAAATTGACCCCATCTTCCTTTAACTTCGGAGATTCACCAGTCCCTGAGGAGTGGAAGGAGAGATTGGTGGGCAAAATGATGGAACGACATGAGGTTTTCTCTACCCATGAGTTTGATGTTGGTTGCTGTAAAAGTGCACATCACGCTATCAAAACCACAGAGGACAAACCTTTTCGAGAGAGGTCTCGCCGACTTGCGCCTGCTGATCTAGAGGCATTGAGACAACATCTGTCACAGCTTAAAGATGCTGGGATCATCACCGAATCAAGAAGTCCGTATGCCTCACCTATAGTGGTGGTGAGAAAGAAGACAGGTAAAATAAGGATGTGTGTGGACTTCAGGACCCTAAATCGACGCACTGTTCCAGATCAGTACACAGTACCGAGGATCGAAGACGCACTGGCCTGTCTCAACGGAAGCAAGTGGTTTAGTGTGTTAGACCTCCGGAGTGGATATTATCAGGTGCCTATGAGTGACTCCGATAAAGAGAAGACGGCCTTCATCTGCCCAGCGGGTTTCTACCAATTTGAAAGGATGCCACAAGGAGTGTCAGGGGCTCCAGCAACCTTTCAACGAATCATGGAACAAACTGTTGGGGATATGAACTTGCTGGAAGTCTTGGTATATCTGGATGATCTCATCGTGTTTGGAGCAACACTCGAAGAGCATGAGGATAGGTTGTTAAAGGTACTGGACCGCTTGAAGGATGAGGGTCTCAAGTTGTCGCTGGATAAATGCCAGTTTTGTCAACCGTCAGTGACTTACGTGGGGCACATTATATCTCAAGACGGAGTGTCTACTGATCCAGAGAAGACTGAAGCAGTAACCACATGGCCCCGGCCAAACACTGTGACTGCTTTGCGATCATTTCTTGGCTTCTGTGGATACTATAGACGCTTTGTGAAAGATTACTCCAAAGTTGCCTATCCGTTGAACCAACTGTTGTCCGGTTACCCACCAGTTGCCAAGAAATCCAAAGAAAAAAAGGATAACCTCTACCTGAACCCATCAGAGCCTTTTGGTAGTAGGTGGGATGACAAGTGTGAGACAGCCTTTGTAGAGTTGAAGCAGAGACTTACTCAAGCCCCGGTGTTAGCTTTTGCAAACCCTCAGCTTCCCTATGTGTTACATGTGGACGCCAGCCAAGAAGGGCTAGGTGGCGTGTTATACCAGGATCAAGGTGAAGGGTTAAGACCCGTTGCTTTCGTCAGTAGAAGCCTAACCCCATCTGAGCGACATTACCCTGCTCATAAATTAGAGTTTCTGGCTTTGAAGTGGGCGGTAGTGGACAAACTGCACGATTACCTGTATGGGACAAAGTTTGAGGTGAGAACAGACAACAACCCGTTGACCTATGTGCTGACGTCGGCCAAGCTGGATGCCACAGGTCACCGTTGGCTTGCGGCATTGTCCACGTATGACTTCAGTCTCAAGTACAGGTCAGGAGTTCAAAACATTGATGCAGATGCTCTGTCTCGTCGGCCACATCCTACGCTCACTCAAGTACCGGAACGGAAAGACATATCTGCAGCCGGTGTGAGAGCCATGTGTCAGATGGTTGAAGTGAATAAACGTAGAAATCCATGTCCTAGTAGGGCAATTGACCAATTAGGACCCTCTTCACATGCTATCCCGCAAGCCTACTGTAATATGTCTACCTTGAGTGTAAAGGAGATGCCCATTCTGAGTTCTACTGAGCTGTCAAATGCTCAGCAAGAATGTGCTGGCATTGGTGAGATATGGTTAGCTCTCAACAAAGGAGATTTGACACGAGTTGACAAGACAAAGCATCCAACCTGCTCTCTGTTGTTGAGAGAATGGGATCGGTTAAAGATACGGAAAGGAGTCATGTATCGAGTCACAAGTCCTCCTGGAAAACCCCCTCGCTGTCAGCTAGTTTTGCCAGAAAAGTATAGGAAGATGGTAACAACCTCTCTGCATGATGACTGTGGTCATTTAGGCCTTGACAAAACCTACGGCCTAATTAAAGATAGATTCTACTGGCCACGGATGAAGTCAGATGTCGAAGACTACTGCAAGTCCTGTATCCGTTGCATAAAGAGAAAGACGCTACCCAAGAAAGCTGCTCCGCTGTCTCATTTGCAAAGTGATGGACCACTGGACCTTGTCTGTATGGACTTTTTGTCCATTGAACCCGATTCAAGCAATACAGAAAATGTTCTGGTTATTACTGATCACTACACCCGCTATGCCCAAGCTTTTCCAACGAGAGACCAGAAAGCCTCTACGGTGGCGAAGGTGTTGATAGAAAAGTACTTTGTCCATTATGGATTGCCAAAGAGGATGCACAGTGATCAAGGGAGAGATTTTGAGAGTCGGCTTGTACATGAGGTTCTTGGCACACTTGGGATTGAAAAATCAAGAACTACGCCCTACCATCCTCAAGGAGACCCCCAGCCTGAGAGGTTTAATAGGACTTTGTTAAACATGCTCGGGACTCTGGAGCCAAGTAGTAAGAAGAAATGGAGTCAGCACATTGGACACCTTGTCCATGCCTACAACTGCACTTCGAATGAGGCTACTGGGTTTTCGCCCTATTACCTTATGTTCGGGCGTGAGGCAAGGCTCCCAGTGGATTTGTGTTTTGGGACATCCAGCGATGACACACGGCAGGGAACTTACCTAAAGTATGTAACTGAGATGAGAAAGGAGTTAAAAGCTGCCTATGAACTTGCTGAGTCCATTGCTGCCAAGCAGAACGAAGGAAATAAACGGAGGTATGACCAGAAGATTCGGTGTTCACAGCTGTTGCCTGGAGACAGAGTCCTGATAAGGAACCTAGGGTTGCAGGGGAAGCATAAGTTAGCAGACCGCTGGGCTTCAAATCCTTATGTGGTGGACAGTCAGATGCCAAACTTACCAGTGTTTCGGTTGAGACCAGAAGATGGAAATGGACCTATCAAAATTCTCCACCGAAATCACATCCTGCCTCTTGGACAAAATGCATGCCTGGATCCGACACCTGATGTTGACCCTGTACCTGGTGTGAGAGTCCTTCGAAAGAAACGAAAGAGACTTCATAAACTTCGTAACCGTGTGTCAGAGAGAAGCAAGGTTTCATCGGAGACATCAGAGAACAAAGACAAAGAAGAAAAGCCAGATAATTGTCATGGGAAAGAGTACACAGATTCTGAGGATGAAGAAAGTGAGATGTGCTATGACTTATCTGCCCAAGCTAACAGGACTGGAGAAGAAAAAGAAATGTCAGAACCATTTAGCTTGGACCTGGATATGGTGTGGGATGAAGTGACTGAACGTCAAGAGGTGACACAGCCAGAAGCAATCCAAGAGGTTACAGAGGAAACAGTAACAGACAAAGGAGGGTCTCAACCAGAGTCTGCTGAGATGACAAGTCGAGAAACAGGGACACATGAAACAGGTGAAATGAGAGAAGAGACTCCAAGAAATGAAGTTGTTAATGAGGAAACTCAAATGTTACCAGATGGTACAAAGCCTGAAACTCTGACCAGCAGAACTCAGAGAGTCAGAAGAGCTCCATCCATATTAAAATATGACACACTAGGACATCCAAGTGTTATAAAAGCTCCTATTACAAGATATGTTTCTTGCCTTTATAAATGGATAAGTGCCCAGTGATCTTTTAGGTGTAAGCCACTTAAGGTTATACTCACTAATATGTTGTGTTGTGTTTACATTGCTAAAGCACCAAGTCATGAGGGCATGTCTTATATTGGTGGGGGGAGAGTGTAATGACCTGATCAATATCAGTCCGTTTGTTATTTAGTTTATTTCTGAATTATGTGGGTTATTGTATTTTGTTTGATAGTGTTTAATGCATATGCAAGAAGATTTATCATTTAATTATTTCTGTGCTGTTCAGATGTGCCTGGTAATTTAACAGTTGAGTTGTTTTCTTTAAAATGTTTTAAGGATGGTTCATTTCATAAGAGAAGCTCACTAATCAATCTGTTAATGTTAAAGATTTAGTGTTCTAATAAAGTATCCTGTTGAACTATGTGAAATCCCGCGAGAGACGAGAACGGAAACAGGAAGGGGAGCGAAAAAAAACGAAACTGAGCACGAGAGTGAGCACGAGGGCTAGTCTGCTATTAACAGAGTTTGTGGGCTTAACGCTTTAAGTTGGACTATAATTTGTTTATCAGAAACTGCGTTCTCTGCGTAGGAGTTTGTGACTGAGGGAAAGTGAAACACCACCGGAGTTGTGTGTTTTTGGACTGTGACACGAGCTTAGGCCTGTTAGCCTCTCTGGCTAAATTAGCTCGTGGTTTTTCAGTAACGTTACTGTCACACGGTCGCGGGAGTGACCGCATACACTTTGTCTGCTGGACGAGAGGAGACGATATCGGGAAGAGATTCGCTGGCTGACGCGGACGGTTTCGTCATTGGGGACTGTTTGACTGTCGGTGCTGGGCGGATGAAGCTGTTTAACCCTTGCTGTGCCTGTGCCGCTTGCAAACGGAGTTCGCCTGACAGAGAGAGTTACAGACGCGGTAGGATCTGAGCTTTTCACTACACGCCAGGAGGTATTGTTGCTTTCTTCACTTTATGAGCTCCAACCTTAAGCGCGCCAACGAACTAACTTAATGCAGGCCTGCTAAAACAACTGAAAAATAAGAGTGCACTCAGGTTATCACAGACCATTGACTTTATTACCTGGGGTTTCTTTTTTCTTTCAAATTGGGTTTTATTTTCATATTTGCTCTTTGCTGTTCAACTGTTATGTGAGTTTTGCATAATACAAAAGGAGGAAATTGAGCTATGGCGTTCTTGTTGTTTATTCTTTCACCAGCCATTGTATTTGTGTAGCTCGGTGTTTTCTGTGTTAATATTCTATGTTTTAAAACCAAGAATATTCTTTCAGGTACCCATTGATAAGCAGAGAGATAGTGAGAATCATAGTGTTCTTAGACAGGGTTATTATACAATGGAATGTCTATTTCACCATTTTACCAAGCATTAGGATTAAGAGGGTTTAATACTTTATACGCTGCTGTATAACGTACTTGCCTCATCACGAGCCTATGGTGAAAAGGGTTACACATAAAAAGTTAATATTTTTGCGGTCAAGTTTCAATTCCTTTATTATTTCCTGCATCACGTTTTGGACTGTTACTTCACTGCAGTTCATTAGTTTGAAGCAATGCTTTGAGTTACTCTTCTGTGAGAGACAAAGAAGCTTTTGTTCCCTCAGTTTGTTCTGGTTCAGTGATACTGATAGACCTTAGAGTTACTGACATTATGAGGCTCTTCTAACACTGTTTTCTCACCTGAATACTTGACAGTGTATCTGACTGAGGTCTTGACTTGATTTCTGCGAGTAAGCTGACATCTCCACTCTCTGTTGTTATCTTCATTCAGGAGTGTTGTAGTCAGAGTGGTGATACAGTGATATTGATCTGATGATGATAATATCTGATATCTGGAGTCTGTCTTCAGATCAACACCAGCCTGATTCACCCACAACAGCTCAACTCCCTCAGAACGGACAAAATGATCACAGGAGAATCTATATGAATACAACTGACAGGAGAGAGTCACGGAGTGGCCTGGACTGATCTCAGTCTGTGAGGATGAAGAAGAAGATGATGATGATGATGATGATGATGAAACTGAACACAAGACACAAATCACAGACTCTTCAATCATCATCTGAGTTTAAAGGGAGAATTACTTTTTAAATTGACCACACAATCATAAACTTACCATGAAGAACATACAGATAAACATTTGCATCAGTTCCTTGTTGTCTGTCATTCACATATTGTCGGCAGCCGTATAATCCATAATCTTCTTCTGTGACGTTCTTGATGTTCAGAGAGCAGTCAGACTCCAGACTCAGTCTCTCATGTCTCTCTGTGTCGCTCTTCTTTATCCCTTCAGTAATCAGTTCAACTGTCTCTGAATGTCTGAAGCTGTTATAGTTCCATGTAGTTGATTTGCAGTCAGAAAGAGCATTATTACAGGACAGACGCACATTTTCACCAGAACTGATGAGCACATGAGCATCATCTACTCCACTGATACCTGAAACACAGTATATCTCAGTGATCATTATGATATATATTAATAAATTGATACAAAACCTACCAGCAGAAAAAGCAGAAGACTCATATAGGCCCCTCTCTTGCACCCAGCGCAATTGACTTTGTACACCGGTGCATGTATCATTCCTATTTTGCACCCGCGCAAAGCTGTCACGGTTCATGAATCGGCTGTCTCTCACTGATGTGTCTGCGTGAGTGTAATTGTGTGGGTGTGGTTACTCGTTGTGTTGATTAGTGTCACCAGCTGTCTTCAATCCCAGGTTCCTTTATATGCCCAGTAACTTCCCTCTCATGTTGTCAGATCGTTGTGGTTGTTCCTCGGTGAGTGTCCTGTTCTCGTGCCTCGTCTGCTACATTCTTCGTCTGGATTTCGTCAGTTCCTTCGTGTCGTCTGGTTGTTCCACGGTTCCTGAGTTTCACTTCGAGCACGCTGATCACCGCACCACCACCGGATCGCCATCTCGTCCCTGCTTCAACTGCCACCTGAGTGTTTGTCCCCGATCTGTGTCATAACATCTGACCACTTATAATAAACTGAGTTTTTACTTATCCTCCTGTTATTTCCTCACAAAAGCGCGCTTTTCCCTCCACAGAAGCACGTCGCTAAACTAGGGAATGAACTTGCGCTCCCTGGGCGGTTCAGCGCAAAAAAGGAGGCGTGTTCCGGCGCAAACGTTCCCTCATGCTATTTTGCTGGTTTAGAAAACAATTGCGCCACTAACCAGGAAAAAATAGTTTAAAGTCAGTGGCGCGTTGCGCATGTTATTCATATGCTATCTAAATATTTTCTCACAAATGTCTTGTATATTTTTCTAGCACAAACACAAGTACATAATTTTAACAAAACGATACACAATTGTAGTTTAAGTTCGTGCTGAAACTATATTTACATTTTTTGAAATAATCCATTAAACCTGCTGAGAAACGAGGAGCGTGAACTAGAATGAGCACGCGCATGCCCGGGAAACTCATGAATATTCATGTAGGCTCCGCCCACTGCCTCTACAGATGCACAACTCACTTTTGCCCCACATTTCACGGTGCACTTGGTGCAAAAGGGAGAGCGCGCAAAACTTGTCACTTGAAAGCGAAAAACAGTGTTTGAGATTCGTCGCAGCAGATTCAAGCAGCTGTAGTTATGTACTTGTGTTTGTGCAAGAAAAATATACAAGACATTTGTGAGAAAATATTCTACAAGTGTGCAACTCTCATTGGATGAATTCACATACTGATTTGCAGATGAGCCAAATTTCTCCATGACTTCACATTTTTTGATGCAGGTGTGTAAATGCGTTTTGCACCATATTCACTGCAGCAACTGTAGCAAAAATGTAAGCGTATGAGTTTCTTAATTTGTGATTTGTAGAATAGGATTTGTGCACCTGCAATGAAGAATTTGAGAAGGTGTAACTGTTGTGTTGTGTTTGTGGAAGATAAAAAAAAGTCTACAAGTTTGCAACTCTTAAAACATTTCTCTCTGTGACTTCAAATTTACTGATACACATGTGTGGCTATTCTCTACAACTACAGATTTCACTGTCACAGGCGTCCAGTAGTTTTGCACCAAAAATACCTCCATAATAATTCTTCATCATCAGATGTTTGAGTGACACTATGTCCAGTATCAGGAATAATACAGTATGATCTGTGTGTATCAATACACAACTCTGAGATCACAACGTGAATGTGTGCAAGAATAAACTGAGCATGTTCAAATGAACTCTTTCCAGACTAATTCCACTAAATGTCTTTAGAGAAAATACAGATTTCTTTACCTGTGAGAAGTGAAGAGAGAATGATCAGTCCCAGCACACACAGATCACACTTATCAGCCATTTTGTGTTTCTGTCAGTCTTTCTCTTCATTATATATAGTTACAGCTCTTCCTTTAAACATCATCAGCTCCTCCTGTGGTTGGTAACTTCCTCTATTCTGATCAAATGAGTGTTGAAATTCTGTGAACCACAGCCTCAACACACATCTGCTCTGAACAGTTTATTGGCTACTTTTGCACACGAGAGAATTACTGTTAGTCTCACTTCTTTCTTTTAGCAGTTTCCCACATGATGTTAAAATGATGCATTATTAGTAATAAGATTGTTTTGCTACTGAAAAGGTTTCCACTATCCATGACTAACCTAGAAGTGCTAGAAGAACTAACTAGCACTATGAGCACTATTCTCTCTAGAACATTGGATGTTGTTGCACCTATTAGATTAAAAAAGGTCAGAGAGAAAATTAAAGCACCGTGGTACAACAATACTACGCATGTTCTAAAGAGAGAAACCCGTATTTTAGAGCGTAAATGGAAACAAACTAATTTAGAGGTCTTTAGAATCGCGTGGAAAGACAGTACGTCACGTTATAAAAAGGCCCTAAAAGCAGCCAGGGCTGAGCACCTCCGCAAACTAATAGAAAATAACCAAAACAATCCAAGGTTTTTATTTAACACCGTGGCTAGACTAACAAATAAACAGACATCAACCGAACAAAATATCCCGTTACAGTTTAGTAGTAATGATTTTATGAAGTTCTTCACTGAGAAAATAGAAAGCATCAGAACCACAATTGTAAACGTTCAATCTTCAGTTGCGCCTTATAATTCAGCCTTAATTATCACCCCACAAGAACAATTACAGTGCTTTACAACTATAGAACAAATAGAGTTAAATAAACTTATCACTTCCTCTAAAACAACAACATGTTTATTAGATCCGATACCAACTAAACTACTGAAAGAAGTGTTACCTGTAGTGGAAGAGCCTCTCCTCAATATTATTAACTCGTCTTTATCTTTAGGTCATGTTCCAAGAACATTTAAACTGGCAGTTATAAAACCTCTCATTAAGAAACCACAATTAGATCATAATAACCTAGCAAATTATAGACCCATTTCAAATCTTCCATTTATGTCTAAAATATTAGAAAAAGTTGTGTCCGCTCAATTGTGTTCTTTCTTGCAAGAAAATGATATCTATGAGAAGTTTCAGTCTGGTTTCAGGCCGCATCATAGCACTGAAACTGCGCTCGTTAAAATCACAAATGATTTACTTTTAGCTTCTGACCAAGGCTGTATCTCAATACTAGTTTTACTTGATCTTAGTGCTGCGTTCGATACTATAGATCACACAATACTCTTAGATCGACTACAAAATTATACTGGTGTTCAAGGACAAGCATTAAGCTGGTTTAGATCATACTTATCAGACCGTTACCATTTTGTCTATTTAAATGGAGAAAAATCGATCATAACTCCAGTAAACTATGGAGTGCCGCAGGGATCTGTGTTAGGCCCTCTATTATTCTCAGTATATATGATGCCACTTGGAAATATTATAAGGAAACATGGAATTAGTTTCCATTGTTATGCTGATGACACTCAAATATATATTTCATCACGGCCAGATGAAAACGCTAAATTATCCAAATTGACAGAGTGTGTTAAAGATATAAAAGATTGGATGACGCGTAATTTTCTTTTATTAAATCCAGACAAAACAGAGGTACTACTTATCGGTTCAAAAAACCGCCCACAAAACCTCTCGCAATACAACTTTAATATAGTAGGATGTCCTGTTACTTTATCCTCTACAGTAAAAGACCTGGGTGTTATACTCGATTGCAACCTGTCTTTCAAAAATCATATTTCATATGTTACAAAAACCGCCTTTTTCCACCTTAGAAACATTGCTAAGCTACGTAATATGCTATCAGTTTCTGATGCAGAAAAGTTAGTTCATGCATTCATGACCTCGAGACTAGATTACTGTAATGCTTTATTAGCCGGTTGTCCTGCATCCTCAATTAACAAGCTACAGTTAGTCCAAAATGCCGCCGCTAGAGTTCTTACTAGATCAAGAAAATATGATCATATAACACCGATTTTATCATCACTGCATTGGTTACCTATAAAGTTCCGTATTAATTACAAGGTATTGCTACTGACTTATAAAGCCCTAAACGGCTTAGCTCCAGTCTATTTAACGGATCTTCTATCGCCCTATAATCCATCGCGCTCTTTAAGATCACTAAATTCAAGGCTTTTGGTCATACCTAGGATATCCAGAACCACCAAAGGAGGGAGAGCATTTTCACATTTAGCTCCAAAACTCTGGAATAGCCTTCCTGATACTGTTCGTTGCTCAGACTCGCTCTCCCAGTTTAAAACTAGATTAAAGTCGCATCTCTTCAGCCAGGCATTCATATAATATTTTTAATCTTACAGTTCAAATTACAATCCGGCCTCTAGTTAATAAACGCCAGAGGAGAACTGGCCCCCCGACTGAGCCTGGGTTCTCCCAAGGTTTTTTTTTTCTCCATTGGGTCACCTGATGGAGTTTTAGGACACTATTAGGTCACTTGATGGAGTTTTTCGGTTCCTTGCCACTGTTGCCTTTGGCTTGCTCAGTTGGGGATATTCTGGGGATATCTAATTTGATTTTATCAATAAATTCCACTAGAAACAAACCTTGTTGTATTATTTTAATTTAATACTGTGAAGCTGCTTTGATACAATCTGTATTGTGAAAAGCGCTATACAAATATACTTGACTTGACTTGACTTGACTAACCGTTTTTAAAGTATTTTGAAATGATTAACATCAGCTCCAGTTTGGTGAAACAGAAAGTATTTGCACACACTTCATGAGCGTCTGTAAAGCAGATATTAAATGTCTTCAGGAAGAGTTTCTACACATGGATTGTAATGTTCTTCTTTACTCTCTCCAGCCCTGAGAAATAGATCAGATCCAGACTCCTTTTTTAACAATACAAACACCAAATGCCAGTCATTTTCCCTTTAGCCGGTGGATTTGGCAGTGGCACGAGCCGCTCTGACAGGGATGATTCTCGGTCAGCTGGTTTTGTGTGCTGTGACACAGACAGAGACATTTAAATCGATTCAGAGATGCTTTAAAGGCTATTTTGAATTTAATTTGCTGTAAAATGCGATGTTGCAACCCTGACTCATGTGAAAAATGTACCTGTGGCAACATTTTTGTAAGACGATAAAATATGTTGTGTTGTGCACGTTTCACAACAGTATCAAAGTGAAATGTCCAGTGAGTGGCGCTAAAAGCGTGTTTACTCTTTTTCCGGAACAGATGAACGTGAATATGGCAACGTTTTATTACGTCGAAGTTTGTACGTATTATTATTTGTACGTATTGAGTTTAAATGTCCGGTGAGTGGCGCTAAAAGATTAATGCTCCATCACGCTTTAAAATAACGTACACCTACACTATACCCTAAACCTACCCGATAGTGTTAACAAAAGCAAATGCGACATGAAAACGTAATTGTAGCCATGGTGTTTAAGATTATTTATGAACTTAGAGCTCTTATATCATGACTCGTCTTTCACGGGATTCGAACCCAAGGTCTTCCAGCTGAGCTACTGAGCAAGCTTTATAAGTTATTGTAGCAGGTTACTTGGTCGCCATGGTTTCAATTACTCTCTCTCTGGACCAGTCAGGATGTAACTGCATGCTATATAGGCAGGGTGTGTGCCCTTTTTACACCCCTTACTCTTTGTTGCCGGAGGCACATTTCCGCTCTGGATCCTTTCGCGTCCGTGGTGCAGTTATGGTAATTCGATAGGTAATACAGTGTGGCTAATTTGTTTGTTACCTATAGGCCTCGTTTGTGTTAGGATGGGAATTACAGCGTGCAGTGTCTCCCTGTCACAAACCCGATCCTTCCTGTAACGGAACCGGGTTGAGTTTTGCTGCTGGTAGGTTGGTCAAATCTTTCTCTTCTTTGGATATTTGTTTTGACTGAGTGTTTAAGTAATCGGCCGTCTTATTGTAGGCTCCGTGTAGCTGTAGCTACACTATACACTAGTTGGTGTATTGGTGTGAAGCTCCCTGACGGGTATGTATGTATACTAGTTGGCATCGCGTGTATATTTTGTTTAATCATAAACCGTTACTAAATTTGGTTTGTTTGTGTACGTCAGGATTGTAAACTGCTTTGCTTGCGCTGGTATCTGCACTAGCCCTTCCCTTCCCCCATCACGCTGCTGTTTTGTCTCAACCGATTTCTGTTTCAACCATAGACTGTTCAACGGGTTGTAGATACATGAGCTCACTCCAGGCTTTGAACGCCTCTACGTGTCTTTCAGCGCCAGAATTCGTTGCCCAACTGGGTGTCTGGCAGGGCTGTATTTGAGTAATTGTGGCACGGATGATAGCTTTGTCTTTCTTTGGCTCGTCCGTGCCTATTGATATGTGTGTGGAGATTGGGGTTTATGTTTCTTTTGTTTAAGTTTTGGATAAAAAGATTTTTATTTCTGTTGAAAGTTTATGATCTGTTGTTAATTTTGGTTATTTTTGTAAGGCTCTAGGCAGCTTGAGTTTTTTATCACTGTGTGTGTGGGAGTGTTCACGTGTGGTTGGGGAATCTTTTTTTTTTTAGATCCCCCACCCCTTGACTATGTCGCTCCACTGGTAAGGCCTCAGCACTCATTTCCCCTATTTTAGTGAGTATGGTACTTTTAACTTGATGTTGTTTTAGTAATTGTATAAATAAAATTGCCTTTTAATGCAACTACGTCTCTGGCTTCGTGCATAAGTCGAACCTGTGTGCTTTCTGTATTTTGGTGGGTTAACTATCGAACTAGTCAAATTCTATTCTCGGGGTGAAATTCCCCGGGTGGCGTAGCCGGTGTCTTCCTTGAGTCTGGGCGTTGAGCGGTCAAAAGGCGCTCCACGCCAAAAAGAAAAGTCGCACTCGCCACATTATCATAAATCAATGAGCCAGTGTTGGCCAAATTTAATGAATACCTTGGTTTATCATTATGAGAGTCAGTATGTGTCATCGGCACCATGCTCTGAAGATACTCAAGATATTTCTTCCTTGTAAAAATATAATGAAATTAAAAAAAGATAATATCTTTTATTTTTTCCTTTTGTAATGAAATGGGTCTTGACAGATTACTTGAGTCACACCGAGAACAATAGCCGCGTTTCCACTGTCGGGCCAGGGCCGGGCCAGGGCTAACAGCGAGCCGAGCCGGGCCAGTGGCCTCGGGCCTCAAGCACCGTGCTTGCGTTTCCACTGCCGGGCCATTAGCCCTGCAGCGCTGCCCTAAACCCCGCCCATAACACACCTTCTTGGATCAAACGTCATACAACCCCACCTATTTCAGCGGGAATTATGAAGTTCATTCAGGCAGGACACAAGCTAGCTAAAATTACTGAACGATCAAGATGGAGAGCACCGAAGCGTCTGTTTGTTTGCTCTTTTTGGTGTTTGCTTGGTGGAAGATGAGGCAGCAAAGCCAAGATAAGAAGATGGAGGTTCAGTGGCGACAACGCCAAAAGCTTATGTTGGCTGCAAGACGAAAGAGAGCGATCCAACGACGTGCGATTCGGTTACAGCGAATGCAGATTCGCCAGCAATGGATGGAAACGGTAAATATTTCCGTTTATAGTATAACTTAGTTAATTCGTATCTTGTAGTCTATGTGAGTTGTTTGAACACGGAGTTGTTTTTATGAGCTTTCATTAACTGTCTTTACGTTACTGTCTGCTGAAAAGACACAACTATTTTGCTAGCTTATCATATCTTGCTTGCTCTATTAATATAATTAGGAGGTAATGTTAAACTTTCATTGCATTATTCGTCTAATAATACATCTATTTATACCCATGATTATGTTTATGATTACAGAAACATAGTCTTTACGTTAACTTACTGTCTGCTGAAAAGACACAAATATTTTGCTAGCTTATCATATCTTGCTTGCTATATTAATATAATTAGGAGGTAATGTTATAGTTTCATTGTATTATTTGGCTGATAATACATCTATTTATACCCATGATTATGTATATGCATATGTATTTCAAATAATTAGGGAAGTAGCCTAATGTTTATAGTATCACTTTGTTCATGTTAGTTCACAGTGCGTTAACGGATTTTAACAAATAAAACATTGGAGTGTAATAAATAATGTATTAGTAAATGGGTTAGAAAATATTTATAAATGCTGTAGAAGTGCCTTTCATTTATGTTCATGTACAGATCTGTAACATAATTATGGAATTAATGTTTACACTTCATTCTATTATTTTCCAGATGATGCATCACTACTACACCGATATAATGCGGACCGCTGAGGTGTGGGCCTATCAGCGAACAAGTGACTGGTGGGAGAACACTGCTCAAAGATTTACACATGAGCAGTGGCTGGGCGACTTCAGAGTTTCCCGAGAAACATTCACATACATTTGTACAACTCTGAAGCCTGCACTACAGCGACAAGATACAACATGCATTGTATAAACTAGCATCAACAACAGAGTACAGGACGGTAGCCAACCTGTTTGCTGTCAGTCGGACTTCTGTTTGCCGCTGTGTGCATGACTTTTGTAAGGCTGTAATTGCAATACTTCGGCCCAAGTTCATCAAAACACCAGACCAGGACAAACCATCTGAGATGGCAGATTACTTCGAAGAGAGGTTTGGAATTCTATTCTAATTCTGGGTGCTCTTGATGGTTCTCACATCCCTATATTAAAACCTCCACAATATCAATCAGATTTCCACAACAGAAAAGGTTGGCACTCCATAATTTTACAAGCAACTGTGGATGGCAAAGGGATGTTCTGGGACCTGAATGTTGGACAGCCAGGGAGAGAACACGACGCTAGTGTCCTCAGAAAGTCACGCCTATGGGCTTGGGCCACAAACAGTAATGGTTTTTCTGGCAGAGTAAAAAACAGATGTGGAACTGATGTTGGCTACTTCATTCTTGGTGATTCTGCTTACCCATTGCAGAAATGGTTGCTAAAACCATATCCTGATACTGGCAGGCTTACAGAGGGCCAAGAACTTTACAACATGCGAACAAGTCGAGCCCGTTGTGTGGTTGAACATGCGTTTGGGAGGTTGAAAGGAAGGTGGAAGTGTCTCAGTAAGCGAAATGACTGCAATGTAAATGTTATTGTTGATATGGTGGAGACATGCTGTACACTGCACAACTTGTGTGAATTGTACATGGACAGATTTATACCAGAGTGGTGTGATCGTGATAGAGATGCTGAACGTTCACCTTGCAATGTTGGTGATGAGCGTTCAGATGCAAGAAGTGCTCTTCTGTATGGAGTACAGAGTGATCCTCCTCTTATTATGGTTAGATCTTCAGGGCGGATAGAATAATTACATACTGACAAGAAACTAACAAAATGTTTAATACTTCTGTGGTGTATTTTGTATATTTTTTTGCATACCGGGTGTCGACGTTAGCAGTGGAAGTGTAGTAGACGGTCCCTGCTCCACTTCTGAGTCAAATAAAGCACTCTGGGATGACGATTCTAGCACACAAAACATAAACACGCATATGAGCCACTTATGCAATATTTTATTTGTTTTCTTAGGAAGTTAGAAAACTTAGATTTTAGGAAGATAGCATGTATTAACTCACCGTCCGCGGCTGCCATAGTGTCCCGACTTGTCTCTCCACTAACAGAGGGACGGTGACCCAGCACGCCGTCCATCAAGTCGAACCATGGAAATTTCCTTCTCTGGGCACCGCTTTGTCCATTGTGCGTTTTATTCGCTTTGTACTGTGCCAGCAACTTTTTAAATTTTTCCTGAACTTGAAGCGTTGTTCGCTGAATGCTTAGCTTAGCAAGTTCAGCAACGATGTATTTTATAACGTCCTCGTTTCTGCACACGTCGTCAAATTGACGTTGTACCCTTTCTTCTGCCCAAATGCTCAGAAGAGCTTTGGTATCTTCGACAGACCAGTACAGGCGATTCTCCATTTCGAGCAGCGTTTATTTTTCGCGATATAAAAAAGTGAAATGTCCATCTTGCCGCAGACTATAACTTTCCCTAACACCGATAAACTCCGCCTTTTACCTTGACCACGCCTCTAGCCCGAGCTGGCCCAAGGTATTCGACGGGCCAGAAATCCTGGCCGTTGGCCCCGAGTAAGCCCCGATCAAGCCCCGGAAGTGACAGTGGAAACGTGACTGGCCCTGGCACGCACTAGCACGGCCCGGCCCTGGCCCAACAGTGGAAACGCGGCTAATGAGAATACAAATATTTGTAGTTGGGTAAAAATGAGAAATACTGACATACAATTTAAAATTTAACTTGGTGAGACAAATGATTAAGTGATAAGTGATAAAGTAAATCCAAAGAAAAACAAAACAAACAATCACTGGATGCAGTTCACAGTTATAATTAAGTCTAGATGTAAAGACTTAACATTGTATGCATTAATTTTGTGAGGCAGAATCAGATAGATGCAGATTTGACTTTGTGTGAAGATCAAATGATGTGTCTGCATTTAGCTGTGGCTGTGTGTAAATTCATCATGCCCCAAAACAAAGGTGAGGAGTTTTGCAATTGTGATGCAAATTTGGTCCTGTTGTAACAGGGAGCCAGCATGAGAATGTAAGTGTGAGGTGTGATCTGACTCAAAATCTCTCAACACCAATGTTTCAGTTAAGGAGCATGATAAAGTACAAAGTACAGAGTTACTGAATCCTGTTGTGAGAAAAGCATTTTCATGGTTAATGCAAATTGTGATTAACATTGTGGCCACATGACAATTCTATGCTCCTTTACATGGTTTTACTGCAGCTATATGGAAAGAGAGAGAGAGAGAGAGAGAGAGAGAGAGTGTAAGAGGAAGGAGGAGATAAAGAGAGAGAGCCCCAAGAAAGGGACCCAGAGAAGAAGAGAGCCCGAGCATCAGAGAGCCCGAGCATCAAAGAGGCAGAGCAACAGTTTCAATCTTCTTTTATCCTTTCCTGACCATGTGACTAAAACCCAGATGTGAGACATTCAAACTGACCAATCAGATAATTACACTTCCCCCACTGTATTAAAGGTGTGACAATTCATCGACCCCTATACAAACATGTTGGCCTACAGGCCTTCATCACTATCAGAAACCCCTGTGCCTTTAGGAACTCCAAATGGTCCTTGTGGCGGAAAGAGGGGGTGGAAACAGTAAAGCAAATATCTTTGTTCGTTTAAAATATCTTGAATTATTTTCAACCCTACAATACTGAAGACAAACTGTGTAAGGATAGGAACTGTCCAGGATTGGCATTTATTGTTTTTGTCTATTTTTCTGTTCTTGCGTTTTCTATGTCTTCACTGGTTAACTTTTTCTTTTTCCTGTTATTTTAATTGTGGCTTGTTTTATACACCAACGATGTGTGAATCTGAGGAATTGGTTAATTGCTTTTTCATTGTATCAGGTGTTGTGCCGAATTTTGACTCCCTGCCAAAATCTGACTCCCCTTCGCGTGCATGCGCATGACGTCACTTCACTAGCCGCGGCGGTCTTTTTCAATGTTCTTTGCCGGAAGTTTACACGTGTAATTCCTGTAAAACGTGATTTTTTTTTTTTTTTTTTTCTCTTTAATAATGGTTTCGAAAAAAGGCCGCGGCTAGTGAAGTGATGTCATGCGCATTCACGCGAAGGGGAGTCAGATTCTGGCAGGGAGTGGAAATTTGGCACAACAGGTATTAAGGGCGAGTACATCCCACACAAAGCTTGGATGGTGTTTATCCCACAGCTCTTCAGAACTAGTGTTTGAATCTGAACCATTTCTAAGGACTTTGTCTTTAGGTACCTAAAAGCTGTAAAGGGACTTTTTTTTTTTTTTAGCCTAAACATTTGAGTCATTTGGATTTGTGCAATTCACTTAAGTATTTGAACATTGAAATTAAGAACTTATTTGTTGTTATTAATACTGAACCATTTAATAGTTTGCCCAGTAGGCATTGTTCAATGTGTTTGTTTTTGGACTTTTCATGTCCATTGTGTTCAGTTTCCCACCACTTCTTGTTCCCAGTTTCACCACCTTCATTAGTTCATTTGGTTCAGCTGTGTTGTGTTAGTCTTCTTCTTCTTCTTCTTAGTGCATTACTGCCATCATCCGGAGCGTGGAGCTTGGACCAGAAACATTCCTATCTCTTAACATTTCTAAGCACACACAGGTATTTACGAGCACATCTTTTATTGACTGTCATAAATTGTATTTCCGTTTAATGTTTTAATTCAAATACATAGTTAGTTTTGTACAGTGTTGAATCAGAATGGGATAAATTGTAACGAGGAAGACAATCTCACTCTCCCAGTGGCATTTGAGTCTCTGTCACAGTGTCTGGTTTGTGTATCCCGGGTGCCCACTAGAGGTCTCTTCCCCATACTGTCACCACTATATCATGAACTGCATTTCCCACAATCCTTGTCTGGACTCATCACTGTTCATTGCACTCAGCTGTTTCCCGTTCCCTTGTTAGTTTCTGTTTATATATACCCTGTTGGTTCAGTGTTTGTCATGGAGTCCTTGTTATTCGTCACACCACTTTGGAGGTCTGTTTTCTTGCCTGTTCTTGTTTTGTTTCTTGTTTTGGACTGCCTTTGTATGGATTTTTGACCCTTTGCGTGGAGCCATCAACCCGTCGCTCTTCACCCTCAGGAAAGTGGTGGATGCTTTGAACAGAGCCAGGGGCCGTGTGCATTACAGAGACAGTAAACTCACCCGTCTGCTGCAGGACTCTGTGTGGTTCCATAGATTCTGCCATGATCATCAACATCGCACTGGAGTTCAGATACTACTTTGACATCGCCTCAGCCCTTAACTTGGCCACCAAGTCCAAGTGTATTGTCAATCGACCCTTTGGCCCCAATTGGTGAGCAGTGCTGTTTTCTTGTGCATGTTTTTCTGGATGATGAGAATAACAGTGTGTGTAATAATTCTAATCATTTGTCCCTTCTCTTGTAGCTCCTGGAGAGAGATCCAGAGAGGACCAGGAGGCTGGAGGTTCTGTTGAGCCCCAGAATGAGGAGGGAAAGAAAGCTGAACAGTCCCCATCGCCGGCCGTACATCCACATGGGGTAGTGGTCCAGCTCAACGATATCAGCTGCCTAACAGCCGAGATCCATTTCCTTTTTTTGGGCAAAGTCAACCCTTCCAAAGTGATCAACCACTGGCACATTTAAAAAACAAACAAACAAAAACACCGGGTGCTTCAACGCAGAGGGTGTGAGAGCCTTACACCGATTTATGGGAACGGTTTTGTCATGGGTGGATGGGGGGTACTTTCTCAACATCAGCTTAATTCCGGCCGACCCGAACAACGCGCACCCAATGTTTCGCAGCGATCTCATGTTGAAAGCTCACGCCGTCGGAATGATTGATGCCCTGTACGATAATTTCTTGAACCGGCTGAAGGGGCTGTCACCGTCGGACTCTTCGAGACCTACCATTATGAAAAATGACCTGGGAAATTTGACCAAACTGAACGTTTTGCACTGCGACCAACGGTTCATTCTGGAACTCTTCCAGAGTTCCATCAACGACGTAAATTCGGAAATTGGCGCTCACAAAATTTGGGCAGAGGGACCAGCGCCCGTTTGACCTGAAAAGGTTGGTGGACCGTTCTGGGGTCAAGGACGTCTCCTACCACGTTGCCTGCAATGTACATTCGCTTGACCCATCCATTAAGCTCTTATGGTCAGCAGGGGGACCCTGTTTCCCGTCTACACCATGACGGAGACGGCCAACTTCCAATCCTGTCTGGACCACCTCCCAATGGACGTCGACCAGAGGCTCCTGAGCATCATGTATGCTGGACACGCAAAGCTGAACTTCATCCAGCTGTACGCCGTCACGCCTCACTGTCACGCTTCGGCCTCAGCGAAGCACCCCGTGAGCCGGGTCATCACGATGTGAGACATGCACATAGAGCGGCATCGCCAGATGATCAACGCTTCCGCAGACAGGTACTTGGGACACATGGTGGAGCTCGCCCAGAAGATGGTAACTGACACGTACGCCCGTTTGGAGGGCGTCTTCCTCATCGGGCCCAACTTCGATCAAGTCCTGGATCCCAGAGTTTTTTTCAGCGAACACATGCTGAACAACCTTCTTGAGACGGCGCCAATGTTGGTGCCATTTCGCACAACAGATGGCAGTGGTATGTCCTCTGTGGTCCACTCGGTGGCCACCTACCTGACCGGCGCTCTACGCGACCTTCTGAATCGGGCTACGAAAATAGCTGCAGCGCTTTTCAAATCGAGCTCGCCGTCGAGGAGCTGTTTTTCGGTCATCCACTGTGCCGAACTTCGCTGCAGTTCAGCTCTGCCCTGGGCGTCAGCTCGAGTCGTCTGAACAGCCTGATTTGGATGAGGGGCTTCCTTTGCCTGGGGCCCATCGGGAGCGCCAGCGTCGGGCGAGTCTCCTCCTCCTCTGGACACCCGGACAAAGGACGGAGTCCAAAAGGCACGCGTGCAGAGGCTGTTCCCACTGACCGACAGCCTGCTCGCAGGTCCTCAGATCATCGGGGAGCAGCTGGTGAGGATCCTGCTCTGCAATATGCACCAAAGAGACGACAATCTGCCCTGCGAGTCACTGAAAGTGCGCACGTGTCCGTTCGGCCGGCTGGTGGACTTCAGGACGGTGTCCGAGTTCGCCCGTGAAGTCGTCGGTAGGAAGGTCGCGCCGTCGAAATGGTAACGGCAGCCTCCCATGATCCCACGCACTGCCTCAGCTTGGCCCTGTCTGGATACAGATTCTTTCCCAACATCAAATACTGGGACGAGCAACGCCACCTCAAAGCGAAGTGGAATTTCAAAGATTACGTTGAACTGCATCAGCCTGCCGAGATTCCATCCGCCGCTGCTCACGCAGCCTCTTACGTGGGCGACGTGTGTGCGAAAATCGATGAGTTGGGGCTTTCCTATTTGCGGAATCTTACTAAATACCGGGAGCACGGGATGCCCTGGCTGGAGCGGTGCATCAAACTGCTGCCGAGGGAAATGCCCAAGGACAGGACCATCAAGATCCTCACTTTACTGAGCTGCGTCGGGCTCATACAGAACGGTGATTATGTCTCCTTTTCTCCTCTGACAGAGTTGGAGCGCACCCTGCCAGTAACGCAACGCCACCTCCAGGAGCTGCAGGTGCTCTCGAAGCTGATCCTACTGCTCAGACCATTAATATGGCGCTTTCATGAGAGTGTACCGTACAAACTGGTCGTGCCAACTGCTGTGCCGAGGACACCAGCCCGCCCGCGCCCACCTTCCCCAGTTGAAAAGATCGAACCACTGGACGTGGATGAGCAGGAAGAGATCGTGGAGCAGGTTGTGGAAAGGATCGAGCTGACATCTGTCCCAGCAAGCTCTAACAGCAGTGTTCCTGAGATCCTGAGACGTATCCTTGTTGTGGTCAAAGAAGATGGACATCTGGATTTCTTTCCGGGAGAATGCACTCCAGTTGACGAGGAGACGTATCGAGTGAGATATGAGCTGAGCATTTGCCTTTGTTGTGGAGACTTTTTTTTTTTTTGACTTACCGTTACGCTATGTTGGAGATAGAAGGAAAGGAATCCTTCATGCACTTTACTCAAAAGACTGTGAAGGTTACTGCTCACCAGAATGCTTCATCTGTGACGGAAATGTGTATATAATGTTAATAATTTTAGTGTATTGTATCCCATAGCTTTTGCTGGTGTACTTTAATGAGATGAGGCCAGTGAACACGTGTCATGAGAAGCCATGAGAAAGCCTTTTTCATCCTCTGGTGGTCACCAGCATCTCACAAGTATACCTAAAACAATGTGACATTTAATAAATGTGTACATAAATCTTTAAAAAAAAAGTTTGTATTTGGAGCTCCGTCGAATTGATTCATAATCCTTGATTTTCTTCTTTACACTCATTTACAAACGAACATTTTCTATTTTTACAGCGTGTGAACATATCTCCGATACTCCGGTGCTGTCGTACACATCGCCTGCAACAACGATCATCGTGTCTGGACCGCTTCCCACGTACCGACTAGGACATGAAAGGTTCAAGTAGATTATTTGCTCTAAATGAATGGTTAATGACATGGTGTAATGAACAGAAACTGCTCTTTGTAAATAATTGGAATCACACCATATGACTAGTAAGTCAAAGTCCAAATCACAGTCTTTGCTGTCCCAACTTAAGTGATATAAGTACCAATGTAGAGCATTATATAGAAACTGTCTATTCCTCGTTTAGTGAGGTCAAATATTAAATCTACTGTAGGATCTAGGAAAAATCTCATTTTGATTAAACCAGAAAATCTCAATATTAGTGAACAAAAACTATTTCTAAAGCTAGGTCTTCTAAACATTAGATCGCTCACACCTAAGGCGGTTATTGTAAATGAAATGGTCACAGATAATAGTTTCGATGTACTTTGCCTTACTGAAACCTGGCTTAAACCAAATGATTATTTCGGTCTTAATGAGTCTACTCCACCAGGATACTGTTATAAGCATGAGCCCCGTCTAATTGGTCGTGGCGGCGGTGTTGCAACAATCTATAGAGATATTCTTAATGTTACTCAGAAAACAGGTCACGGGTTTAATTCGTTTAAAGTACTTGTGCTAAACATTAGATGTAATAAAGAAATCCCTATTATCTCTAGCCTTGGCTACTGTATATAGACCTCCAGGGCCCTATGCTGATTTCCTAAAAGAGTTTGCAGACTTTCTCTCAGATCTATTGGTCAATGTCGATAAAGCATTAATTGTTGGAGATTTTAAATGATGCGTTAGGGGCTGCGTTTACAGATTTATTAAACTCCTTTGGGGTCAAGCAAAACGTCACTGGTCCCACTCATCGTCTTAATCATACACTAGATTTAATTATATCACATGGAACCAATCCAACCAATACAGATATTATACCGCAAAGTGATGTCACTGACCATTACATGGTAACTTGCATACTAAGTACTGCTGAAATTTGTCATGTTGCGCCACGTTATCGACCAGGCAGAACAATCCTTCCAACCACTATAGATAGATCAGGTAAGCTATTTGAGAATCTATCTCAGCTGCTCAGTGAACCCAAACAAACAGATGAACTAGAGGAAATGACTAACACTATGAGCACCATTTTCTCTAGTACATTAGACATCGTTGCACCAATTAGATTAAAAAAGGTTATAGAGAAAACTAAAGCACCATGGTACAACAGTGCTACGCATGTTATCAAGAGAGAAACATGTAATTTAGAGCGTAAATGGAAACAAACTAATTTAGAGGTCTTTAGAATCGCGTGGAAAGATGTCACGTTATAAAAAGGCCCTAAAAGCAGCCAGGGCTGAGCTTCTCCGCAAACTAATAGAAAATAACCAAAATAATCCAAGGTTTTTATTTAACACCGTGGCTAGACTAACAAATAAACAGACATTACCTGAGCAAAATATTTCGTTAGTTTAGTAGTAATGATTTTATGAATTTCTTCACTGAGAAAATAGAAAGCATCAGAAACAATTGTAAATGTACAATCTTTAATGGTGTCTTATGATTCAACCTCAATTATCGCCCCTCAAGAACAACTACAGCGCTTTACAACTATAGGACAGGAAGAGCTAAATAAACTTATCATTGCATCTAAACCAACAACGTGTTTATTAGATCCAATACCCAGTAAACTACTGAAAGAACTGTTATGTGTAGTGGAAGAGCCTCTCCTCAATATTATTAACTCGTCTTTATCTTTAGGTTATGTTCCAAGAATATTCAAGTTGGCAGTTATAAAACCTCTCATTAAGAAACCACAATTACCGGTAGATCATAATAACCTAGCAAATTACAGTCCGATTTCAAATCTTCCATTTATGTCTAAAATACTAGAAAAAGTTGTGTCCGCTCAATTGTGCTCTTTCTTGCAAGAAAATGATATCTATGAAAAATTTTCTCGGTCAGGATTCAGACCGCATCATAGCACAGAAACTGCGCTCGTTAAAATTACAAATGATTTACTTCTAGCTTCTGACCAAGGCTGCATCTCAATACTAGTTTTACTCGATCTTAGCGCTGCGTTCCACACTATAGATCACAAAATACTCTTAGATCGACTACAAAATTACACTGGTGTTCAGGGACAGGCATTAAGCTGGTTTAGATCGTACTTATCAGACCGTTACCATTTTGTCTGTTTAAATGGGGAAAAATCGAAGATAACGTCAGTAAACTATGGAGTGCCGCAAGGATCTGTGTTAGGCCCTCTGCTATTCTCAATATACAGTGAGGAAAATAAGTATTTGAACACCCTGCTATTTTCCAAGTTCTCCCACTTGGAAATCATGGAGGGTTCTGAAATTGTCATCGTGAGTCCACTGTGAGAGACATAATCTAAAAAAAAAAAAAAATCCAGAAATCACAATATGATTTTTTAAAACTATTTATTTGTATGATATAGCTGCAAATAAGTATTTGAACACCTGTCTATCAGCTAGAATTCTGACCCTCAAAGACCTGTTAGTCTGCCTTTAAAATGTCCACCTCCACTCCATTTATTATCCTAAATTAGATGCACCTGTTTGAGGTCGTTAGCTGCATAAAGACACCTGTCCACCCCATACAATCAGTAAGAATCCAACTACTAACATGGCCAAGACCAAAGAGCTGTCCAAAGACACTAGAGACAAAATTGTACACCTCCACAAGGCTGGTGAAAAAAGGTCCACTGTTGGAGCAATCATTAGAAAATGGAAGAAGCTAAACATGACTGTCAATCTCCCTCGGACTGGGGCTCCATGCAAGATCTCACCTCGTGGGGTCTCAATGATCCTAAGAAAGGTGAGAAATCAGCCCAGAACTACACGGGAGGAGCTGGTCAATGACCTGAAAAGAGCTGGGACCACTGTTTCCAAGGTTACTGTTGGTAATACACTAAGACGTCATGGTTTGAAATCATGCATGGCACTGAAGGTTCCCCTGCTTAAACCAGCACATGTCAAGGCCCGTCTTAAGTTTGCCAATGACCATTTGGATGATCCAGAGGAGTCATGGGAGAAAGTCATGTGGTCAGATGAGACCAAAATAGAACTTTTTGGTCATAATTCCACTAAACGTGTTTGGAGGAAGAAGAATGATGATGAGTACCATCCCAAGAACACCATCCCTACTGTGAAGCATGGGGGTGGTAGCATCATGGTTTGGGGGTGTTTTTCTGCACATGGGACAGGGCGACTTCACTGTATTAAGGAGAGGATGACCGGGGGCCATGTATTGCGAGATTTTGGGGAACAACCTCCTTCCCTCAGTTAGAGCATTGAAGATGGGTCGAGGCTGGGTCTTCCAACATGACAATGACCCGAAGCACACAGCCAGGATAACCAAGGAGTGGCTCTGTAAGAAGCATATCAAGGTTCTGCCGTGGCCTAGCCAGTCTCCAGACCTAAACCCAATAGAGAATCTTTGGAGGGAGCTCAAACTCCGTGTTTCTCAGCGACAGCCCAGAAACCTGACTGATCTAGAGAAGATCTGTGTGGAGGAGTGTGCCAAAATCCCTCCTGCAGTGTGTGCAAGCCTGGTGAAAAACTACAGGAAACGTTTGACCTCTGTAATTGCAAACAAAGGCTACTGTACCAAATATTAACATTGATTTTCTCAGGTGTTCAAATACTTATTTGCAGCTGTATCATACAAATAAATAGTTTTAAAAAAATCATACATTGTGATTTCTGGATTTTTTTTTTTTTTGATTGTCTCTCACAGTGGACATGCACCTACGATGACAATTTCAGACCCCTCCATGATTTCTAAGTGGGAGAACTTGCAAAATAGCAGGGTGTTCAAATACTTATTTTCCTCACTGTATATTTGGTAATATTATAAGAAAACATGGAATTAGTTTCCACAGTTATGCTGATGACACTCAATTATATATTTCATCACGACCAGATGAAAATGCTAAATTATCTAAATTGACAGTGTGTTAAAGATATAAAATACTGGATGACGTGTAATTTTCTGCTATTAAATTCAGATAAAACGGAGGTATTACTTATTGGTCCAAAAAACTGCCCACAAAACCTCTTACAATACAACTTTAATTTAGAAGGATGTCCTGTTACTTTATCCTCTACAGTAAAAGACCTGGGTGTCATACTAGACTGCAACTTGTCTTTCAAAAATCATATTTCATATATTACAAGAACAGCCTTTTTCCACCTTAGAAACATTGCTAAGCTACGTAACATGCTATCTGTTTCTGATGCAGAAAAGTTAGTTCATGCATTCATGACCTCGAGACTAGATTACTGTAATGCTTTATTAGCTGGTTGTCCTGCATCCTCAATAAACAAGCTACAGTTAGTCCAAAATGCAGCCGCTAGAGTTCTTACTAGATCAAGGAAATATGATCATATAACACCAATTCTATCATCTCTACATTGGTAACCTATTAAGTTCCGTATCAATTACAAAGTATTACTACTGACCTATAAAGCCCTAAATGGTTTAGCTCCAGTGTATTTAACGGATCTTCTATCGCCCTACAATCCATCGCGCTCTTTAAGATCACTAAATTCGAGGCTTCTGGTCATTCCTAGGATATCTAAGTCCACTAAAGGAGGGAGGGCATTTTCACATTTAGCTCCTAAACTCTGGAATAGTCTTCCTGATATTGTTCGAGGCTTAGACTCGCTGTCCCAGTTTAAAACTAGATTAAAGACGCATCTCTTTAGCCAAGCATTCACATAATGATTACCTTTTATACTACAGTTAAATCGGATCAAATGCATTAATATTATGAACAGCAGCTATGCTAATTATTTCCCATCGGCTTTTCTGTTGTTATCTCGGGACGCTAGTCCCGAGGTAAATAGAGTTCGTCAGCTCCAGTTTGTATCCAGCCTCTCATGGAGACTTCAGATGCCCAAACACCCGTGAAGAGACGACTCGACGCCTGTGAAGAGACGACTCGACGCCAGCGATGTTATGCCCTAAATTAATACATGATTAACTAACTTTATTTTTCTATGTACATTTCTGAAATGCACTTTCTGTAAAGCTGCTTTGAAACAATGTGTATTGTGAAAAGCACTATACAAATAAATTTGAATTGAAAACTTGAATTGAATATCTCACATCTGTCCATTTCTTTCAGCAACACTCACCAGTAGTCATTATTTAAGCCTTTAAATTTGATTTGCACTTTTCATTTGTCATTACCAAAACACTATGTCATTACCAGAACAGTATGTCATTACCGCCACGTTGCTTAATTTACAGCAAACATACCTTTAAAACTGTTTTATGTTAAAGGTCCCGTTGCATGCGATTCCATGTTTCAAACTTTAGTTAGTGTGTAATGTTGCTGTTAGAGCATAAATAATATCTGTAAAATTATAAAGCTCAAAGTTCAATGCCAAGCGAGATATTTTATTTAACAGAAGTTGACTACAAAAAACGGCTCGATTGGACTACACCCAGAGGTGGAAAGAGTACTGAAAATTTGTACTCAAGTACAAGTACCGTTACATTGCTGAAATAATACTCAATTACAAGTAAAAGTACTGGTGTCAAAAAAGTAATTAAAGGTCCCATGACATGAAATTTTCACTTTCTGAGGTTTTTTAACATTAATATGAGTTCCCCTAGCCTGTATATGGTCCCCAAGTTTCTAAAAATTTCAATCGGTGTAAATCGAGCTTTTGCTATCTTTCTCTGCCTTTGAGAAAATGGAGGTTCATACGCGCTGATCTTGAATCTCCTCCTTATGACGTCATAAGGAGGAAATGTTACCTCCCCTGTCTCTGCTTTGCCCGCCCAGAGATTTTCCGCCCATGAGAAAATGCGCTAGGAAGTAGGAACGCGCGCGCGCGATTTTAGTTTGTCCACGAGACGAGAGATATCATGGCTTTTGAGCGAGCGAAGCATAACAATTGCTCAATAATTGGATGTACAAATGAACACCGAAGGGTCAATACAGAGCTGGGCTTGCTGAACGTCTGAAACTAAAGTCTGGATCACTCTCTTTGGCTCAGCTACACACCTCGGACAAGTAAGTCAACTAATGATATATAAGTGTGTTGCTTTACTGTTTATGGTTAACGTTACCTAGATTTTACACGTAGAATGTGGCTGTAACATTAGCTATGCAGCTATGCAGTTTATGTGTGTGAATACACACACTGTAACGTGAGTGTTGTACACGTCTTTGTTATTTGGATAACCGTTTTCCTGTTGGTTATATGGCGCGCGCGATATCCGCATTTCAAGATCGCAGAGCTTGATGATATTGTAATAAGATAAATACAGACGTTACAGATCTCTCATGAAAAGGCAACAGTAGGTTCGCGTTAGCTACATGATAATAACTAAACCATCCGAATAAAGTACCGTATCCAGACATAATATTTTAAACTGACCATTCGGAAACGTCCTGCTGGAGCCGCTGAGTTGCAACTTCTTCATCCGTTGCTTCTCCATCTGGATCAGATTCTGGGTCAAACTGAAATGCTTGAAAGACTGCGTGTCTTCTTGCCATTGCTATATCCAACGTAAACATGCACGCCACGATCCCGTTGCGCAAGATGGTCAAGGCCACACCCACCCTCCACCTCGCGCCGCCTTTCTCCTCCTCATTAGTATTTAAAGCTACAGACACCGAAACGGCCTGTCTGAAGGAAGCTCATTCTGGGACTGGCTTGTAGTGGCTATAATTCTGCACCGAGGCTGAATTTTTGGAAAGAGATTTCAGATACAGTACTAGGGACCACTAAGGCCTATATTAAAGCCTACAAAAAGTAGCATGTCATGGGACCTTTAAGTAAAAGTACAAATTACTCTTCTCAAAAACTACTCAGAGTACTAGTTACTAATTACTTTTTAGCTGGCGATAGTTAATGCATTACCAATAAAAATATTCAACAAAATCATAGATTTATGTAGAAAATAGCTACTTTTAACACGTTTTTTACCTTATTGTCAAAGGACATTAATTAGTGGATACTGGAATTTCTACCTTCAATATGACACCTTGAAATATGTCAATATTCAGTAGGCCTAGCCTATCATTTTTAATACCATCGGGAAAACTACTACATACTAAATATTTTAATATCTACATTTTTGTCCATCCATTTTGTCAAGGCAATCATTATTTTCAAGCATTGAAAAGCACAACACTCATTGTAACAGTAATCTATTTGAATGGAAAAGTTTAATTCAAGTCTTCTGAAGAGACACGTCCACTTTATAAGGTGAGATTTTAATATAGGCTTTTGTTTACATATTTAAACATTGATCAATAACCATTACAATAATCTAATATTTACTCACTCAGTGTATTTGTCTTTACAATAGGGTAACGTGAACTGTTGCAATAGCTCACACACAGCACAAGGAAGCTTGATTTCAATTCAAACTGAATTTAATTTGCAAAAAGACTAGATTTTTCATAACTTTTGACAGCGTTTAATTCAAGAGCATGGAGAGATTGGAGCTGGACGTCATTTGAGTCTGCAGTGAGAACCACTTGGAGAGATTCGCGATTGCACATGATATGACACACAGTCCGAGTCCAGTTGAGTCCATATGAGACTCAATATCCGAGTCCAGTTCGTTCGTACATTTGAGAGCTCGCGTCCAGTTTTCTGCGATTACATGAATGTGCCCTCGCGACTCGCGTTATAATATTGTTCGTGACATTTGCCATTAAAATATGCCATAGAAACTTGCAGGTATTAATAACATTATGAGTAAGGCCTACCTGCAATCCCGAGGCGGGTGTGTCAAACTCGCTGTCGTTGAGATGAGAGAATGAGAACGCGCAGCTGGTAAAATATAGATATTTTGACAGTACTACTATGTAGTTTGTTGTTCCAAACTTTCAGTCCAGCCATTAATCACTCTGAGCTCCTCGCCTCCTTCATGATCAGCTCTTCAAAACCTGCTGCGACTGCGGCGGCTTTCATTCAGTCCAAATATCAGGGGTTTTATTGGTCCGTTTACGATCGAATATTTTTATTGGCTACCGAAATGCCATTCAAAGATTTGAATATCAATTCAAATTGTACTCAGTAACGAAATGTGATTTTACAAGTAGCGAAGTAGATTACTTAGCTTAATATGTACTTGAGTACAAGTAAAATTACAGATTTAAAAATATACTCAAAAAAGTACAAGTACCCCAAAAAACTACTTAATTACAGTAACGTGAGTAGTTGTAATTCGTTACTTCCACCTCTGACTACACCCCTCTACATCCTGCATTAGTGACATCACCAGAACCGTTTCTTGACTAACCTCCGCCCACAGGAATGCTCCCTCAACTCTACTGGCTACTTGCGCACTTCTTATAACTTAGCCTAGTACTGTGTTTACTCAGCTCTTACGGTGATTTTCTGAAGTAAAACTGACGCTTCATCTTTTGTGTGATGTACAATAAACTTTATTAAACTCATCAGTACATGTTTGATCATCATTCAGACAGCAGACTTGTAGGCTATTAATAAATAATGGATACATAGCCTACAAGCAGATGACAAATACGTTATAATAACCGTAATTAAACTACTAAACCATACCTGTTTCATCTCTATACAGCAATCTGACTCTGTAGGCATTATTGTCCGACTCGAAATGAACGCCGTTACTGAGAGTTTCTGATATTATCATCATTCCGTGAGATGAATTTTTCCTGACAGACTGAGCACGAGCTCATGAAGCTCCGCCCCCTGTGTCGTCCAGCAGCACCTCATTTGCATTTAAAGGGGACACACTGAAACGGCTCGTTTTTCTGAGCCCCAAAAAATGTCAATTTAAACATGCTGTAAAAAATGATCTGTTGGGTATTTTGAGCTCAAACTTCACATACACACTCTGGGGACATCAGAGACTTATTTTACATCTTGTGAAAAGGGGCATAGAACGGGACCTTTAAAATTAATTTCAAATTAATTTTCCAGAAATTAAACAAAAGTGTGCTTTGAACACAGAAAAACACATTTTGATGGTAAGAACAGGAAAATATATTTGCTGAATGGAAACATTTTGTTTTTTATACGTATTGTTGAAGGTTAACAATGTTTGCAAGATAAATGAGTTTAAATGATCTCCTTGATACATTCTTTGCATTATGAGACTTTTTGATGTTGTGATGGGAATGACATTTTGCAGTGCCAGTTGGCAAATAGATATAAAATACTCAAATTATATTTAAGCTCAGTCGTGGCCATTATTATATCTTTACATCAAAGCATGTAAACATTGTCTTGACATAATTCTAACTAAATTCAACCAAATTTCATTCATCAAAATGTAAGATGGCAAAATAGCCCCCAATTGAAGAATCACCCATACACACAATTTATTTATTTAAAAGCTTTGAGTGTTTTATGGGACTCTGTTTGCTGTGATGAGTGTAGTCTGGCCACGATCGCCCCGAGCTGTTCTCCTCCAAAAACTCAATCTTGCCTAGGGCAACCAAAGGGCTAGAGCCGGCCCTGGTTGTGGTTCTTCATCTGCCAGAGCTTCTAACAGACTTCTGGCTGCTTTATTTTAAATAAGCACCAGATGGCGCTGTTCTCGACACTCTCGAAGCTTTGAATCTTTTCCCGGAACAGTCAGGGGAAAGCCTCAGTGATTCATGAGGCTTCATTTCCCCATCCCTACTGCACACTGCCAGTTGAAAACTAACTCCTAGCAAGATCTGTAGCAGATAGAGAGAAAGAGATGTTTCTGACGCACACATACACAGAATAGCCTCTGAAGACAAAAGACCTGATGATGCACCTGTGGCTCATCTATTTATAGCCTCGCGGGTGCGCGCCGATGACGTCATCGACCGAGGCTATATTACCTCCGGGCATGGGCGGCGCTAGGGAGGGGCTAACAGGTGCCCCCAAGAAAGACCAAAGCACCCCGATAGCACCCCCAAAATAATTTCTGGAAGCAGTTATATTCAGGCTGTAGTCTATATGGAAGCCCTGAACCGCATAGTGAAGAAGAAAAAAGAAAACTTGTCTTGTTATTTTGACATGATATATGTTATTTCGACATAATATCTTGTTATTTCGACATAATAACTCATTATTTCGACATAATAAGGGGACATTCTAATCTGCATTAAGCCACATTAAACGTTCTTATAATGGTTTTCTATGGGAGGAAAATGCTTAACGTGTAATTAAACCAGTTGCGTTCATATTCTGGGCTCATCTGATTTTTTGTACATAGCATAGCCTACTTTGTTATGATTTTAGTATCATAATGATTAATAAATGCACGCACAATTATCCGTGAACTTGATTTGAACAAATGCCTTTCAACTTGTGTGTGCAAAATTCAGAATTAAATGAATGTGCAGCAATTTGTACAAATAGAGAGTCTGTAGGCCTACTATACTGGTGTAGCCATTAAAAAAGCACATTTAGTTTCATATTTGTTAAAATATTATAATGTTATTTTTTTCCATCTATGTTGATTATAGAAAGGTTTTCTACAAAACAAAACTTAAATCAAGTTTATCTAAAAACAAATGTTCGGAGACTTTACTTGCAGTGTTACCCCTAGAGCCCTGATTTCTGAATAGAGATACAATTTTGGCAGAAATAGAATTCATGACAATACAATATTCTTTAAGAGCAATTCAGGAGAAAAATAAAATACAAAGTAAGAAAGTTAATACACATGTCTTTGCTAAAATGTATTGTGCTGTTGTTGTTAACAAGCCGTGGTTCATTTGCTCTGCCCTTAGGATTGCAAATGTCCTCCTGAGACAGGTGAGGGTGTGAGTGGGAAACCCACTACTGAAACTTGGCCCTGGTTTGTCCTCATGGATGAGGTGTTGGGACAGAGGCATTGCACCAACCCCCATGTCGTCATTGCCTCAATCCCTGAGGACACACCAGGGCCGAGTTCAGCAGTTGGGTGCCCACGGTGAGGAGGAGCCAGGGGGGGCAGCACCACCCGCATCACCAGAAAAACCAGCACCACCAGCACCACGAAGGCAGCGAGACAAAGGCCAACTACAGAGGGAGGCAGAGGCGAGGAGAGCACAGGAGGATGGACAGGATGTTTTCTCTTCTTGAGAGAATGATTGAAAAATATATATTCTATTCTTGTTTAACTTTTTTCACTTTTATTTTTTAAAAGGAAAGAAAAATCTGCCTACATTGTTTTTATGCAACTTTAAATGTGTAAATAAAAGAGAATGAATTGTTCTGGTCATTGTTTATTTTTGTAATGACAGTAATAATTTCCACTTGAAACAAACTCTTCTATACTTTTTTTATTTTTTTTAAATTAAAATTGGTAAATGAAAATCATTTGTTCCACGGGCTACATTAAAGTACTTTTTCCAACTATGAACAACATACGTTAAACATATCAAAATCAACATAAACATTTACATTTACAATACATAAAATAAGAAAAAAATGATGTAGACTTTTATTGAGCTGAGCAGGGAGACCCTGGTGGAGCCGCTGGACCGGGATGGGCTGCCCCTGGTAAGGCAGGAGGCTGGTGGGACATCATCTGGGATGGTCTCCAGAGTGTTTGAGTGCATATTTAGGCTCCCATGTTACAGGTTTTTTTTTTTTAAAGAGTATATTTCTGAAAAAAGTACTTGTAGTGAATGTGAAAGACCTAATTCACCTTTGTTATTAAGTGTAGTTCTGTACACTGTTTTTCTGTATAACTGTTCAGGGATCGCGGTCCCTTTAAGATGGGGGAAGGCGTGATGACGAGGAACGCTGATCAGCGCCATTCTTCTGTGGTTTTGTTTACCTTGAAAAATAAATGACACACACATTCGTGTGCTCAAAGTGAGAAGTTGTCTCTTGCAAATTACTGCAGTTTCCACACTGGTGACCCCGACATTTAGTCTGCTGGATGTATCCAGAGACACGACGCAATCATGACCGCGAACGCTGCCACCCTCAAACTCCCCGAATTCTGGGAATTGTCAGCATCTGCATGGTTCGCCCAGACTGAAGCGCAGTTCGCGCTGCGTGAGATCACCGCGGATACGACTAAATATTACTACGTTGTGTCTGCTCTCGGAAATTCAACAGCATCCAGGGTGGTTAGCCTTCTTACAAATCCTCCCGAAAATGAGAAGTATAAAGCACTTAAAACCCACCTGTTGAAAACGTTTGAACTGTCGGACACTGAGAGAGTCAGCAGGCTTTTCTCACTTCAAGGACTGGGTGACAGCAAACCATCCGAGCTCATGGACCGTATGATGGATCTTTTGGGCGAACACAGACCTGACTTTCTTTTCATCCAGCTTTTCCTGCGTCAGCTGCCTTCCCAAGTGAGAGCTGCATTAGCCAACACCACAAACACTGACTGTCGTAAACTAGCTGAAGAGACTGATACATTTTTCCTGGCGAGTCAGGGACATTGTGCGGCCGCGTTTTTTCCCGCGCATATCTCTTCAGTGACACATGACGACTCCACACTCATTGCTGCGACTACTTCTCGTCGGCAGCAGTTTTCTGGCAAAGTTTGGAACCAAGGCCAACAAATGCCGTCGACCATGCAGTTTCGGTGTTTCGGGAAATGCCAGGGCCAGCGCTCAGTAGTGGCCATGAGTGTCGGCCGAGGCTGCTTTTCATCCGCGATAGCATCTCCAGTCGCCGTTTTCTGTGCGACACGGGCAGAGTGTGAATTACCCCACCAATAATTGGGGGGTACTGCTCCTTCACTTCTTCTATGACCATCATGGTCCACTACCATATCAATCCCCACCGTGATCGCCAAGTGCAACATGTGTTGTGCAACACACATACAAGGTCTAAACATGCAAAAAAACTGATAATCAGTAGGCTACAGAATATCTCATTGTTATTATATATCCAAAAGAGAACTGTTTTGATCAACTCCCAAAAGTTAGAAGTTAAGTGCACTGAAATACCATTCTAATTACTGGTAAAAGTAATACCTTTACAAGAAGCCTATTGCCTATTTCAGGGTTTTTCCTGGCTCAAAATGAGGCGGAGGTGGTAAAATCCTAATAATGTATTTTAATAACAAGATAATTAAATGTGTATTTTTTTTGTAGATCATCATATAGCCTAATGTGTCTCGCACATTTTTTTGTTGGTGGTGCCTGGTACCCCTAGGGGGGTCCGGGGGCATGCCCCCCCCCCGTAAGAAAATTGTGTACATTTTAAAGATAAATTCATTAATCTGGTGCACTTTGAGTCAACTGAATCCACTATTAAAAATAAATAATCCACCCGCAAACCGCCCATATTCTTTGATTTAGATATCTGCATCTGATCATCACATTACAATTATTCAAATTCTTAGTGTTAAGCATGATAATATGGTAACATATCACACTGAAGTAGGCTGATTTAAAATGAGCATTTATTTAAAATAAAAGTTCTTCTTTTGGCAAAATTACATTTCCTTAAATGATGTTTTATTAACAAAGTTCGGGAGGAGCAGGTTCAGATAATTAACCAAATTATGCACAGCTGGAGATTAATCAGTAATTAACTCAATGACAGAGTATAAATTCACAGCAGACCTATCTCTGTTCATTGAAAGTTTGTCAGCATCCCTCCTCCACCCCATCTCCTCACTTCCAGTTCCATCTACACTTATCAACTGGGGGGAGTACTCTGGGTTCGGGCCTAACTCCGAGCTCGGAGCCCTCCCCCCGGACAGCACGCCAAATACGCATAAACTTATTGTACTAATTATATGTAGATGTGAACTCGTGAATAGCCTAAACAGAGGCTTTACTCCCTTCAAGCTTAAATTGTCAATGTTTCATTACATCACTGTTTGAAAAAACTCAGAATAATTTTTTGTACCTTTATAAAGGGCATTTTCCCCTAATTTTATTAAATGTATGCTCCATCTTTCATTTCAAATTCTTAAATTTGATAAATATATTCAATTAAAATAATTAGACACTAGGCTGTTAACAATCAAATTAAATAATTTACATTGAAAAATTATAATTGTATTAAATTAGATTATTTTAAATATTTTTTAATATACAAATAAGGAATGTTGAAAAGAATGATACTTTATGAAACTAGCATTTTGTCATTCAACGTTGACACTTGCTTGAGAAGTTGAAGTCGTTCTCTATCTCCGTTGCTTAGCCATGGTGGTTAAAAATGGTACGGTCCACAACAGGGGTGTCTGAAATCGCATTACATTAAAATGTTCCTACAGTGAAAATAGGAGTTGACTTGTATTGTAACTGTAATTATATTTTTTCACAATATCAGAAAAAGTATCTGATCCCCCCAAAACTGATATTTCTGTCCCTTTGGTATAGTACCTCCCAGTACCCCCTGTAATTCGAACTATGGACACGGGAGCACAAAGGAGCGTTCTGCCTGCATCCCGTTTGGACATGGTGACCGACAGCCACGGCCCCCCTATGGAAGCTGCCAACGGTAGCCCCATCCGTACATATGGAACGAGGTATGTCGAACTGTGTTTCGGAGGACAGCAGTTCGGTTGGGACTTTGTTACTGCAAAGGTTGCCGTTCCCCTCCTCGGCGCTGATTTTTTGTGTGCACATGGACTGTCGGTAGATGTTAAGAACCGCCGTCTGATTGATGCTGTCACGTTTTGTTCTTATACGTGCACGCTCAGCGAGGCTGACCCCGTCCGACTGTCTAACATGCTCTCAGCTTCCGATGACTTCCAACGTATACTGGCCAGTTTCCCAGCCCTCACTCAGCCCACTTTCTCTGCATCTACTGTGAAGCATGGTGTGGAGCACCATCTTGCCACTGCTGGTCCACCCGTTTACGCCCGCGCTTGGCGCCTCAACCCGACCAAGCTTGCCGTTGCAAAGGCTGAGTTTGCAAACATGGAACGCCTGGGCATAGTACGCCGATCCGACAGCCCATGGGCATCACCCCTCCACATTGTCCCCAAACCTGGCGGCGGCTGGCGCCCGTGTGGCGACTACCGGCGGCTTAATGAGGCAACGGCACCTGATCGATACCCAGTCCCGAACATAAAGGATTTTTCAGCACACCTGGCTGGCAAGGTAATTTTTTCCAAGGTGGACCTCGTCCGGGGATATCATCAGGTGCTGGTACACCCACTGGACATTCCCAAAACAGCAGTGATCACGCCGTTTGGTCTGTTTGAGTTCCTGCGCATGCCGTTCGGCCTTAAAAACGCCGCCCAATCTTTCCAGCGCCTCATGGACTCTGTTTTGCGGGACCTGCCTTTCCTTTTTGTGTACTTGGATGACATCCTGGTAGCAAGCACGTCCAAGTCTCAGCACCTGGCGCACCTCCAAACCCTTTTTGAGCGGCTTAGCCACCATGGACTAATTGTCAACCCCGCCAAGTGCCAGTTTGGTCTCTCCACCATCGACTTCCTAGGACACAGAGTCACTAAGGACGAAGCAGTTCCTCTCCCATCAAAGGTGGAGGCAGTCATACAGTTCCCACGCACACCCACTGTCAAATCCCTGCAGGAGTTCCTCGGCATGGTACATTTTTAATACCGCTTCATCCCTCGAGCCGCTCAGCTCATGGGGCCTTTGCACGAGGCCCTGAAGGGTAAACCCAAACATGCTGTGGACTGGACTGAGAGCAGAGTCAAGGCTTTTGATGCCATTAAAACAGCACTAGCGAACGCCACCATGCTGGCGCATCTTTCTCCTACAGCCCCCATTGCCATCACCTCGGACGCCTCGGATTACGCTGTCGGCACTGTTTACGAGCAGTGGGTAGGCGGGGCCTGGCAGCCGCTGGCTTTCTTTAGCCGTCAGCTGCGCCCTTGTGAGCGGAAGTACAGCACTTTCGACCGGGAGCTGCTGGGTCTCTACCTCGCCATTAGACACTTTCTTTCCCTGCTAGAAGGCCGACATTTCACCGCTTTTGTGGATCACAAGCCACTGACTTTTGCCATGGCCAAGGTGGCTGAGCCGTGGTCCGCCCGCCAGTAACGGCATCTGTCTTACATTTCCGAGTTCACCACGGACTTGCAGCACGTTGCCGGTAAGAGCAACCACGTGGCGGATTGCCTATCACGGGCCGTGGCAGGGGCAGTCCATCTTGGTTTAGATTACAACCGCATGGCCGCAACTCAGACCACAGACCCATACGTGCAACATCTGAAAAACTCTACTACTGGGCTGCAGATTGAGGACGTGGTTTTTGCCGATGCCGGCTCAACGCTCCTGTGTGACATCTCCACAGGTAGTCCTCGGCCAATCGTTCCCTCGGGGTGGAGACGACAAGTGTTTGATGCCATCCATGGTCTCTCCCACCCAGGTGCGAAAGCTTCACAGAGACTTGTTGCAGCTAAATTTGTTTGGCACGGCCTCAAGAAGGACGTTAGGGACTGGGCTAACACCTGTATTGAGTGCCAACGGGCCAAAGTACACCGCAACACTAAAGCTCCATTAGAATCATTCCCGGTTCCTGAGAGGCGTTTTTGACCACGTAAACGTCGACCTGGTTGGTCCTCTGCCCTGCTCTCAAGGTTTCACATATTTGTTAACCATGGTTGACAGGACCACCCGTTGGCCTGAGGCTGTGCCACTGACATCTGTGACGTCTGTCGAGATGACACGGGCATTTATTGGCACCTGGATTGCCCGTTTTGGTACTCCTTCGGACATTTCCTCTGACCGAGGTGCGCAATTCACGTCTGAGCTTTGGGACGCTGTCGCACAGAGACTCGGAGTGAAACTCCACCGCACGACTGCATATCACCCGCTGGCTAACGGACTCTGTGAACGTTTTCATAGGTCAATGAAGGCTTCCCTGCGTGCCAGCCTCAAAGACAGCAACTGGGTTGACAAGCTCCCGTGGGTGATGCTGGGTATCAGGACTGCACCAAAGGAGGACCTTCAGTCCTCATCCGCGGAACTTGTTTACGGACAGCCGCTGCGAGTGCCAGGGGATTTTGTCCCTAACACCACCGTTCCCTGGTCTGCTTCTCTCCAGCGGTCTACTCTACTGGATAATGCGAGGTTTTTTGCACCCATCCCCACTTCCCGTCACGGCCTCCCTCAGTCGCACATCCCCGCAGGACTTCAAACAGCCGACTATGTTTTCATTCGCCACGATGCCCACAGGATAATGCGAGGTTTTTTGCACCCATCCCCACTTCCCGTCACGGCCTCCCTCAGTCGCACATCCCCGCAGGACTTCAAACAGCCGACTATGTTTTCATCCGCCACGATGCCCACAGGGGACCACTACGCCCGCCCTACGAGGGCCCATTCCGGGTTCTGGAGACAGGGGACAAACACTTTGTGGTGGACAGGGGTGGCAAACCAGAGCGACTCTCTATCGACCGCCTTAAACCGGCTCATTTGGACGTGGCCAGGCCCATTGACCTGGCCCAGCCCCCACGACGCGGACGGCCTCCTGCTCTGCCCCCACCCTGTGTTCCTATCCCACTCAAGCCTCCCACACTCCATGCCCCTCACCCGTGTAATGATGTTACACCGGCTGCATTGGGGTCTCCTCGACCTTCGGTACAGCGCAGTCGTTGTGGCCGGTTGATACGCCCACCTCCACGTTGACTGTTTGGTTTTTCTGTTATGGTGAATTCTGGGGGGACGTGTGTAGTGAATGTAAAAGACATAATTCACCTTTGTTATTAAGTGTAGTTCTGTAGTTCTGCATAACTGTTCAGGGATCGCGGTCCCTCCATTCTTCTGTGGTTTTGTTTACTTTGAAAAATAAATTACACACGCATTCGTGTGCTCAAAGTGAGAAGTTGTCTCTTGCAAATTACTGCAATTTCCACATACTTTTAATAACTACTAATACTGCATTGGGGAAAAACTACTAAAACCTTAGTTAAGCAAAATTAATCTTGCATACTCTAATGTAGGCTACTTCAAGTATCAAGAGTAAAACTAGAGGTATGTATTCTGCAGGGGAAAAAACTCCTTGTCAGGGTTTTTATTATAGTTTTGTATTTATATTATGCTACTACTGCATTTTACTTCTGTATATTTTCAAGGTTGTTACATTATATACTTTTGTGTAGTTTAATGTAAAATCATATGTGTGGGAAAAAAAGTACTTCAGTAGGTTACTTCACATTTGAACATGAATACTACGAAATATGCAGTTCCGAAAATTAAAGAAACAAAATGTAGGTCTATTGTCACAATATTAACAAATTGTTGCTAACTACAGCGTCCTATACAAAGGGCGCATCTGAAGCGCTCGGACCGGTCTAGCCTACGGAGGATTGTTCTTGTCTCCTGGCAACTGTGACAGCTGCCGATGACGAGCGCGAGAAATACTGGACTTTTTTATATTCGGTTGGGTTTTATATTCTAACCGGGCTTAACCGAAAATACATGATCCGGCAGCGCCGGGGCTGAAACATCCTCACCATGATCTCCAGTAAAATATAAAACATAAAAAAAGACAATAGCCAATTCTGGCTCCATAGCTGTTCACTTGATTAGGCTATATCAAATGAATTATCAGGATGGCAGCAGTTCTCTCGCACCGTTGCTTGGTGCCAGGAGCGGTGATCAGAAACACCTGGTTGCGCAATTAGGAAATCCTACGAAGGCTACATGGTGCATCCTTCGAAGGACGCATAGGCTGCATCCTTGAAGTCTTCAGTCCTTCGAAGGATGCAGCCTTCACATTGGGACACAGCAACTGATCCGAAGCACGATTCAAAACACCCATGTCACGTGACTATGGCTAAATAAAGCTTCGGAGTGTTTCACAAGTGTTTCGACAGGTGGCATGGTCCGCCGAATCAGCATTTGATTGACAGGGTCGGGAACAGACCACACAATCGCACATCTGTATAAAAGTGAAGTCAACGCATCTTGACCTCGTGGGTTTTTGTGAGAGGAGTTTTTCAAAGGCTGGAGATTAAATAAATATTTTTTAATAAAAATCTATTAAAAAGTGAGACATTGTGGCTTGATTTCTTTTATTCATTTGTCATGACCAAAATAACACTATGCACAGTGAGGAGCCTGCAGGTTACAAGCTTCACATATTAGAAAAATACAATAATAAAAAAACAACAATTTTTTTAATGGCTCGTTGTCAAGTTTTTTTCAGATCAACACCTGCAAGTGACCACTAGGTGTCACCGTTGAGACGGGTGTCGGATTGTTTCGAAGCCTCGACACAATATGGCACATTTGCTTCAACTGTTTCAGTGTTTCACGAAGCCTCGATCTGCCCACCACTATAAATCACTGTGTTTAGACCTCCAGTGTTAGTCCATTTTTCAGTCCTCTAACCTCCGACATCAGACAAAGTTAGCATTTCAGGTTGGTATGGAGAGCATAAATATCATATATATGGTGGAGAGCACCTTCTAGCTCTAGCCATAGATATCATATATAAAGGCTAGATGTCTCGTGCGCGCTGCTGGCCAATGGAGGTCGACGTCCGCACGTGGCGGCCATCTTGCCACAGTGCGCTCGCTCACTGTTTAATGGTGCAAATACTTTAAAATAACCATAACTTGCTCAATTTTCTACCGATTTTCAAATGGTTTGGTTTGTTATAAACGTCAGAGATGTAGTTATGAGACTACATTCATACACTGCATACATATGAAAAATTATAACATACATGTTCAAGCATTCGGAATTATAGCCACGTTAATAACGTTTGTAAGAAACCAAACCGTTTGTAAATCCGTCAATATTTCAGCGAGATATGAGGATTTGTGTGCATGTTGATCATTCACCTTAATGCACAGAGCACTGAGACAAGATGGCCGAACGGTGATGCCGGAAGTGACTGCGCCATAAGACATCTAGCGTTTACAGGGTTCTCAAGTTTTATCAAAAGCTTGGAGTGAGATCACATGCGGTTAGGGGAGGAGCCCTAATGGAGCCCCGCCCTCGCCCCCCAATTTTACCCATTGTTCATAATTAACCAGCACAAATTGAAATTATAACAATTGATAAATCTGATAAATGACAGAGCAATTCATGTACAAAAAATTATTGCATCACAATAAGTGTATTGTGATTGTCAAAACATTTTAGTAACTAAACTGAATTTTATTAGGTTTAGTGACAACATGTTACAATGTTTACATGGTACAATTTCTGGTAAGCTACGCTTTTTTATTATTTCAATTCAATTCAATTATTGTGATTTGATTTAATATTGACTCATTTAGATAAATATTAGGTAGGCTACACAAGATAGCCATTAATTTTTCTCCAGAAAAAAACAACTCACCTAATGCTGTAAACATACAGAGAGCCCTATCAGCTGGCAGTATTTATTTAAGGTTAAAAATAACTCAAATTAAATATAATGCATTTTTTTTTATTATAATAATAACTTTATTTAATGATATAGCCTAAGTAAAAATATAATAAATATAGTACACATATTTAGCAAAATACTCTCTATAGCTCTTTTTTTCTAGTTTTGGCTGCATCAATAATAATGTATACGATGGGCTATATATTAAATGTTCTAGCCTAAAAATGTTAGACGAGCTTTCTTCCACCTTGCCTTCTCCATCACGACCATAGACAGTATATAAACTATATACAGTATATAAAGTATATAAAAAGTATATAAAGTATGATCACGACGCGTGTTCGCGCGATGTTGTTGGTTACCTAGTCGTTACTAGGTGGCCGAGAATGTTCCATCAACTTCCGTGTGTTCGCGCATCTATGTTGCCTAGTAACGAACGCAATCTGGCCGAGATACGTCCTGGCGGCAGGAAACTTCACTTTGTGTGCCCGCGCCTCGTATACAACGTTATATATAAAGCTTGCAGGACAACTTGGTTGGCATTGCCTTTTCAGCGTGAGAAATACATGGTGTGGCGTGTGAGCGTGTGAACTGGTTGAATTGCGTGTGTCTCACGGCCAGTGCGTGAGACTTGAGAACCCTGCGTTTATATATGATATCTATGGCTCTAGCTACCTCCGTTCCATTTTTTCTTTGCCTTTATACTCACAACTCTCTATGACAACATCGCCCTCCTGTGGACATTACAATCATTTTTGGTGACAACATTCAGTTCGTCACAAATGATTTACCTGGAGTATGTAAAGATGTAAATGTTCAGATGCATGCAGATGATGTAGTATTTTTTACCCACGCTAAGAATTTTGAAAAAGCCTTTGACTTTAAACGACAAAAATCGTTTAAATTTTTTAAAAAAATCTAAAATCCTCCCCTCTCAGAAATACATTTGAATCTGTCATCTCTACTAACAGTTTTGAAAACATCATACACACAGTTTTTTATGTGTTCAATACTAGACCTGTCCTGGTAAGCCAATCCTGTATATTGGTCATAGCAGGATTCTACTCTTACTTTTAAAAGCTATGTAAAAAAGTTGTCTAATATTGTAAAATTGTATTTAAAGAATTTGAAGTGCATTAGGCCATTCTTGACAGCTGGTGCTGCAAGGTTGTATTTATATTCAATGATTTTTTAACATATCCAGTTGTTTCAATAGTTGGTCATTCACAGGTGACACAACTTTATAGAACTTTATAGAAACACTGTATAAGAAGGCGATAAAAGTGTTGGATAAAAAAACCTCTCATTTCATCACTGTAAAAAAAAAAAAAAAACATAATTGAGTTTTGAAAATTTTACTGCGGACGTAAATTAGCAATGTTGCTATAATCCGGCTTGTTTACATTGTGTATTTTGTGCAAATGTTCATTAACATGCTTTGTCCCTGTCAAACAAAAACAAACTGAGCTGAATAAGTGGGTCATTTGCCCTTTCACCTGTGAAATTTCACTGCTGTGAAAATAATACAAATAAAAAACATGCAAACATGAGCAATCCTCCAACACTTAAAACGAATAAATAAATAAAAAAGCCCTTGGGTTTCAAGGTTTGGATCCAGCTGAATGTGCATTTACCAGAATGATCAGAACTAAATCTGAAAATAAAGTTGCATATAAAACACCAAGGGCCTCATTTATAAAACGTTTGTGCACAAATTTGACCTTAAAGTGTGCGTACGCTAAAATCCACGCCAACGATCATATTTATTAAAAAAATGGATGTCTTTAACATGGGAAAGTTCTCAGCTTCACATCAGGGTCCAATCAGACGTGCGCACTTTTCCCTTCCGCAGAGAGTCATTCATGGGTCTGCAGTGAGTGGTGTGTGTGTGTGTGTGTGTGTGTGTGTGTGTGTGTGTGTGTGTGTGTGTGTGTGTGTGTGTGTGTGTGTGTGTGTGTGTGTGTGTGTGTGTGTGGCCCTCAGTATCTGTACACGTGGTATGTGCTGATCCATGAGGACGGGAAAACCCAGGCCGGGAATCTCTTCAGGAACGAGTCCAGCTGCTCGGAGCTCCGGTCTGAACCGGAGAAGTAATGAGCTGAGATGGCCAGAGAGATCAAGCCCTCGTCAGGAGACGCGTCTGAGGACCAGGGCGGCTGAAGACGAGAAACACACATCAACACACACAATAAACACCTCCACGCTCCTCATGTTAAATCTGTGGTTCTTTAGCTCAAGTCCACCTGAATCTCAAACCAGAAGTTCCAGGCAGGAGCGTCGAGGCCATGGGAGTAATAGATGAAGTTTACTCCGCTGCTGTCGTAGTGCAGCTTCCCGTCACCCAATGCCCAGGACGTCAGAGACGCGCCGGCGCTGGGCTGTACACACAGAGACATGTGACTCGGACCTGAGCGAGAACAACAGGAGACGCTGAACATGTGGACATTATTCATCATTAATAAACACAACTAAACCAGTCAAACACACTCACTGGATTATTGAACGCTGCTGATTATTTCATTTTATTCTCTAAAAATCAAGGCAAATATTTGTATGGATGCATGTATGGATGGATGGATAAAAAGTTGAATAAATAGCTAATACAAATGTATATATGCATGTATATTATAAAATATATTATTTTTTTTTTAATTAAAGAAATGCAACAAATTTAAAAAAATATGCTATATATACAAACATTTATTATATATTTTAAACAGCAGGTTTAATTATAAAAAAAAAAAAAAACTGTTTTTGAAGAAGAGTCATCAACAGTCATTCTTTTTGATATTTATTTATGCATGTGTGTGTTTTTATATATTATCATGTGATTACCCTTTTTGGTAACACTTTATAATAACTGCACGCTATTAATCATTAGTTAAGCATTACTAAACTGTTAATTCATCATTTATAAAGCCTTAATATACATTAATAAGCAGTTTATAAATACAGCTATAAATGCTATATTCTTGATTTATAAGCATACTTTAATGTGTTGTATTTTCATTCTAAATGAAGTATAGCATTATTTACAAACCAGTTACATTATTTACCATTATTTACAAACTAGGTATTGTCATTGATTAATAAGATCACTTAGAAAGTGTAAGTAAATGTAGTAAATGCAGGTAGTTATAAAGCATTTAGTGGTCAGTTCACTATTTGTGTGAGCTCATCTAAAGTGAGGACTAGTTATGCCTTGTAAAGCATTTTTAAAGGAGATTTAAAGACTCAGTTTTCTTCTAAACAGAAAAAGGAAACAAACACAACACAGTGATACAGAACATACAAATATTTAACTGAACCTTTAAATCTCCTTTGTAAATGCTTTAGAAGGCATAACTAGTCCTCACTTTAGATTAGATCACAAAAATAGTTCACTGACCACTACTAAATGCTTTATAACTACCTGAATTAACCCTGAACTACAGTAGAAATACATGTTAATAAAGCATTTATTAACACACTAAGTAACTATTACTATATGTCTGAATAATAAGATGTATTTAAACAGTTTATTAATCATTTACTTACACTTTCTAACTGATCTTATGAACCACTGACAACTCCTAAACAACTGCATTGTAAATAATGCTATACTTCATTTAGAAATGATAAATTGTTTATTAATAAAGTATGAAAATACAATTATTAAACACATTATAGATATGCTTAAAAATCAAGAACAAAGCATTTATAACTGTATTTATAAACTGCTTATTAATGTCTATTAATGCTTTATAAATGACGAATTAACTGTTTACTAATGCTTAACTAATGATTAATATCGCGCAGTTATTATAAAGTCTTACCTTCTTTTTTATAGTTATTAAATGTATTATTTGCATATAATTTATACAACTAGTTAAAATGTTAATACTTATATTACCAACATATAAAACTGCAACTAGTACTAAATGTAAATATTAGTCATTTGTATTTGTTGTAATAGTAAAAATGGGAAAATTTGTAATATATAAATTTAAACTAAAAGCAGATTTAATAATTAAAAAACTACTTTTGAAAAACAGTCATCTGTAACTAACGATTTTTTTGGTAATCGAGTAATCGGACGATTATTTCAACGACTAATCGGTAATTAATTTTTATGGGTGGTAATAAAAATGGACCTAAGCAAACAATAGCCTTTTACATTACTTAAAATACATAATTACAATAACAAGGCAATAATAATTGGTTTAAATAAAGTATTAAAAGCAAGTAATAATATCTCTGTAAAAATAGATAATGTAATATACATAGTAAAAACCATCATCTTTTGTACATTAGAAATCTGGCAGACATCACTCCCATTTGGTTCCTGATGAAATGAGGCTGTGGTCTCACCTTTGACCTCAAAGGTCATGTTAACGGTTCCCCGTTCAGTGTCCTGTCTGGATACGAGCTGGAAATCCAGCGGAGGGTCAGGAGAGACTTCAGGAGCCGGAAGATACCAGTTCTCCCTGAAACAACGAGAGAAAGACGTCACGAGGTTCATGAACTACATCCCCCAATCCTCCGACACCACACACTCACGTGATGGAGAACCATGGGAAGGGGCAGTAGTGATTCTGACAGTGTGTGTGGATGCTGTCGTTGATCTCTGGGATATGAGGAGTGATGTGCTGCATGCCAGTGTAATCCAGACTGTTGATCCAGAATCCCGAGTCTGAGCTCTGTATAGATCCATCCAGCGCGTGAAACCTGCGTGTGATGTGCTGAAAACACACACACACACACACACACACACACACACACAATTTTATTTGATGTGGCGTGTCAGATGACTGTACTAGCACCTCATTTAAAGCGGCAGTGCGGAGCGCGAGGAAACATGATTCTCTTCCTCAGTTACAGAGTTAACATGAATGGACACCTGAAGGTATGTTGAAAGATACAGTATACTTACTGAAAGACATCATCATTTGTGTAATCGCTCAATCAGTGTTTCAGCAGCGGAAAGACGTCAATAAAACGTCTTAGTTTGTCACATATAGCATTATATTTACCTCAGGCAAGTCATTCAGTGCCCAGAGCTTGTTGTTTTTTAGAGAAATGAACTCTTGCACTAAATGAATTCACTATATTAGCCTATATATTATATTTTACTTAACCTGTTAATGATATCTTGATTATTTAATGTATGTTGTAAAAGATCTGTCATGAAAATGACAGCAACTGTGTAAATTATTATATTTCAATAACGAATTAGAGTAAAAAATAAGTTAGGTTAAGCCTTATGTGCAGTTTACATGTTTTCATACAATGTGTTGAGTGTTGATTATTATATCTACAAATAAATAGCATCTGAATTTAGGCTAAAAACCTAGGCTCTGTTGTTAACCTTTAAAGTTATAGTAATGTGCGGGCTCCCTATATAGTTTACAGCATTAGCAGATCTTTTTTTTAATCCTTGCGAAACGTTTAATTGTAATTGAATTAATTTAAAGACAAAAGACAATTTGTTCATTAAACCACTGTTTAATAAAATAAATAAAAAGCAATTTTATATTTTCTAAACCCCCCACCGAACCGAACCGTCAGTTTTGTGTATCGTTACACCCCTACTCAAAAGTGTTACAGTGTTAAAATATGAAAGTGAAAGTGAAAGTGAAAGTGACACGTGACGGCCAAGTATGGTAACCCATACTTGGAATTTGACCTCTGCATTTAACCCATCCAAGTTAATGCACACACATTAGGAGCAGAGTAGTGAGTAGTTAACACACAACACTGCAAACGTGGATACACACCCAGAGCAGCGGGCAGCCTTTGTGTGGCGCCCGGGGAGCGATTAGGGGTTAGGTGCCTTGCTCAAGGGCACCTCAGTCATTTCCCACCGGTTCTGGAATCGAACCAGCAACCTTGGGTTACCAGTCCAACTCCCTAACCACTAGGCCATGACTGCCCCTGCCCCTGAGTGTTAAATGAACACAGAAGCAGTGTTAAAGTTCATGAGATGAAGTGATTCATTGAGTGATGATTGAGCATTATTGATGAACACCTGCTGTTAACAAGCAGAATCACTGAAGGAGAACATCACCATTATGGTGATCAGTGTTTGTTTTAAATGGGCTTTTGACCCTTGACTTTTTAACATTAGATTTTTAGTTATAATATCCAGATGAACAAAGAGAAAATATGATCAGGTGGTGTTGGTTGGTTTCACATTATAATAATTTGACCTGAATTACCAAGCTAATTTATAGGCAATTACATTATAGGTTACATTTACCTTATTGATTTCAGCAGCCCTGTGATTCTACAGCATAAGATCCAGCATTTTCAGTATAATTTGAAGGATTTCTTAAAAACTTTTTCATTTAGACACACAGACATCAAGAATCAGCCTGTGATTCTCAACAGTGGTGACCATCAAAAAGCATGTTGCAGTGCATTCTGGGTGCACCAATCAAAATGAATCCATGGCTCCCATCATGCATTGTTGCATGAATAAATTATAAGCTTAATTTTCCTAGTACATTAGTCGTTTTGGTGTTTTATGTGACTTTTTAGTAGCTTGTTGTCTAATGTTCAGAGTTGATCTGTTTATCTGAATATTCTGTTTGTCACCATTATTGAGATTCATACGCTGATTCTTGATGTCTAATTTTAACGTGTTTTATATTTTTTTATTTATCAGAGCAACCTGAAATCCTTAGAACTATATTGAAATTGCTGGATCTTATACTGTAGAATCACAGTGGTGCTGAAATCAATAATATAAATCTAACTCAGAGATTAGACTGTAAATGAGTTTAGTGACTCAGGCTCAAATGATGATTACGTCAAAACACAACCAACACCATCATATCATCTTTTCTCTTTGCTTGTTTGTTGGCTGTTTAAGCTCAGTTACTAATCTAATATTAAAAAGTCAAGGGACAAAAGCCCAACTAAAGCAAACACCGATCAGCATAATGGCGATTCCTTTTTTCTTTTTTTTCTCCTTCAGTGATTCTGCTTGTTATCATCAGGTGTCTTCAATAATGCTCAATCATCACTCAATTAATCACCGCGTAAAAATCCCCAGCTGAATTATCTACTGTTTTTTGACAAACGTTAAGGTCATGTGAGGATTTAATTGCCGTCCGAATCCACATCTCTGAGTTTACAAGAAGAGATCACTTCAAAATTCACTGTTTAAATCCTTTTTGTTCACTGCTGAGCACCGTACGTACGATAACTGCTGCGCTTCACTGTAATTTGCATGTGTTTTAAAGATGTACTTTTTAATTACTGAAATGCTGGAAAGTATTTACAAAAAACAATATTTCATCACCGCTCCACCTCAGCGAACAAAAAGGAGAAGGAGAGAAAAGCCCAAACTTTTGAAATGGGCAGTTAATTTGACAACAATATGATACAATAATGATACAATAAAATATGTAGGCAATTATTATAATTTTTTTTCCTCATGTAAATAAGAGGCTGCATTATCTTGATTCCACTAATTTCCATATTTTAATTTTTTTAAAGTTATATATATTCCATGTATATAACGTTTTATTTTCAGCTATCATACAGACATATAAAAACAAACTTATTTCCAGCTAATGCTTATTTTATTCCCTGTCAGGACAGTATTTTATGGATTGAGTTTGAGTAAACTAATAACGGTACCTGAACAAAGACACGTTTGGGTCGCGGGCTGGACGGGTCACCAGAATACGGGAAGAACAGACCAGAGCAGACCAGAACAAACATCAGCGTGAACACTGACCCCAGAACAGCCAACACACACTTTGTGCTGCGCCACAGATAGATGAAATGCATCTGGAGAGAGAGAGAGAGAGAGAGAGAGAGAGAGAGAGAGAGAGAGAGAGAGAGAGAGAGAGAGAGAGAGAGAGAGAGAGAGTGAGTAGCTGGGATAAGATGTTCCATGTAGGTTTTTTTTTTTAATGTATTTTCTTTAATGACATTTTTGTAATATTGATTTATTTGTGTCAATAAATAATCTCCTTTCTTTTCTGAGTTAGGTTTTTGATCACCCTTGCTTAAAGGAACAGTTACCATGGTTACACATCTTTATAAACCAAGATTAAAAATGAATTAATGTTGAAAAAATGTCAATTTACAAGTTTTCTTCTGTAAATTCTAAAGTCACAACATGATGACAAGTGAGATTGCTCCCCACAATCTTTGTTCACCGTTAAAAGTAAACCCATTCTCCGATACTCCAATAAACCCATTCTCCGATACTTGTCCGAGAGAAATTAGGTTCCTATACTGACGACAAGAATGCGGGACATTCTTAAAGCGCTTTACGTGAAAACCGCTTAATGTGGCTTAATGTACTAAGACAGTGATATTGAAGGACCAAATTCAGTATTTACCTTATTACCAAAAATAATTTCCCATGGTTGTTGTTTTAGTACATTAAGACACGTAAAGCGCTTTAGAATATAGCAGTGACACGTCTGTAAAGCATTGCTTTCAATGAGAACTGAGAAACATTTCATGTCAAACCTCCACTGAGGCAAAGCACATGGGAATTTTCATTACAATAATATATTGGGATATAATTTTGTCATCATGACATATTTTGGGCTATTTTCAATTTGAACAGTCGGCTACATCTAGCGTAGCCTATAAGCGCCTCCTAAACCTTTACAATTTCTCCACATAAAACAATATAAAACACCTAACAGCCAGGCAAAAGAGACATAGTAATTTAGAAGTCGTTTTGGCCTTTATTTATATATACACTCACCTAAAGGATTATTAGGAACACCTGTTCAATTTCTCATTAATGCAATTATCTAATCAACCAATCACATGGCAGTTGCTTCAATGCATTTAGGGGTGTGGTCCTGGTCAAGACAATCTCCTGAACTCCAAACTGAATGTCAGAATGGGAAAGAAAGGTGATTTAAGCAATTTTGAGCGTGGCATGGTTGTTGGTGCCAGACAGGCCGGTCTGAGTATTTCACAATCTGCTCAGTTACTGGGATTTTCATGCAAAACCATTTCTAGGGTTTACAAAGAATGGTGTGAAAAGGGAAAAACATCCAGTATGCGGCAGTCCTGTGGGCGAAAATGCCTTGTTGATGCTAGAGGTCAGAGGAGAATGGGCCGACTGATTCAAGCTGATAGAAGAGCAACTTTGACTGAAATAACCACTCGTTACAACCGAGGTATGCAGCAAAGCATTTGTGAAGCCACAACACGCACAACATTGAGGCGGATGGGCTACAACAGCAGAAGACCCCACCGGGTACCACTCATCTCCACTACAAATAGGAAAAAGAGGCTACAATTTGCACGAGCTCACCAAAATTGGACAGTTAAAGACTGGAAAAATGTTGCATGGTCTGATGAGTCTCGATTTCTGTTGAGACATTCAGATGGTAGAGTCAGAATTTGGCGTAAACAGAATGAGAACATGGATCCATCATGCCTTGTTACCACTGTGCAGGCTGGTGGTGGTGGTGTAATGGTGTGGGGGATGTTTTCTTGGCACACTTTAGGCCCCTTAGTGCCAATTGGGCATCGTTTAAATGCCACGGCCTACCTGAGCATTGTTTCTGAACATGTCCATCCCTTTATGACCACCATGTTCCCATCCTCTGATGGCTACTTCCAGCAGGATAATGCACCATGTCACAAAGCTCGAATCATTTCAAATTGGTTTCTTGAACATGACAATGAGTTCACTGTACTAAAATGGCCCCCACAGTCACTAGATCTCAACCCAATAGAGCATCTTTGGGATGTGGTGGAACGGGAGCTTCGTGCCCCGGATATGTGCATGCCACAAATCTCCATCAACTGCAAGATGCTATCCTATCAATATAGGCCAACATTTCTAAAGAATGCTTTCAGCACGTTGTTGAATCAATGCCACGTAAAATTAAGGCAGTTCTGAAGGCGAAAGGGGGTCAAACACAGTATTAGTATGGTGTTCCTAATAATCCTTTATGTGAGTGTATACAGTGAGGAAAATAAGTATTTGAACACCCTGCTATTTTGCAAGTTCTCCCACTTAGAAATCATGGAGGGGTCTGAAATTGTCATCGTAGGTGCATGTCCACTGTGAGAGACATAATCTAAAAAAAAAATCCAGAAATCACAATGTATGATTTTTAAACTATTTATTTGTATGATACAGCTGCAAATAAGTATTTGAACACCTGAGCAAATCAATGTTAAAATTTGGTACAGTAGCCTTTGTTTGCAATTACAGAGGTCAAACGTTTCCTGTAGTTTTTCACCAGGTTTGCACACACTGCGGGAGGGATTTTGGCCCACTCCTCCACACAGATCTTCTCTAGATCAGTCAGGTTTCTGGGCTGTCGCTGAGAAACACGGAGTTTGAGCTCCCTCCAAAGATTCTCTATTGGGTTTAGGTCTGGAGACTGGCTAGGCCACGCCAGAACCTTGATATGCTTCTTACAGAGCCACTCCTTGGTTATCCTGGCTGTGTGCTTCAGGTCATTGCCATGTTGGAAGACCCAGCCTCGACCCATCTTCAATGCTCTAACTGAGGGAAGAAGGTTGTTCCCCAAAATCTCGCAATACATGGCCCCGGTCATCCTCTCCTTAATACAGTGCAGTCGCCCTGTCCCATGTGCAGAATGTTGTAAAGTTTTTCTTTCTTCAAAGCAGACCAGGAGACGTTGGGATCACGTTCAAACAGAAGAGTTTCTTTATTTGAGCGCGGCTGCGGTTTCGTCCATCATAATCTAAAGTATATAAATTTACATGGTGTCTTATAGGCATTTTAAGAGGAGGGGCTTTTGAAGGTGGAGACAAATCAAGACAAAGCATAGGCGTTTGATTCAATCAAGTCAAAACCAGTTTGGCAGGTTATCCGACTTGCTCAAGAGAGACAGAACCAATCAGCATAACACTATCATTCAAATGATCCAATCAGCCAGCATAAGGCTCCAAGAGCCATTTGGGTCCGAAAGCCATTTACAGACAATAAGGAGAAAACAGGAAAGGCAACTTTGCTGAGCAGAATCATTATCTTACCCTTAAACACTAAATACAATATTCTTTACCGTGATGTTATGTAAGGAAGCATATTTGAAATAGATTCTTAAATTTGAATCCTTCAAGAAAAACACCCCCAAAGCATGATGCTACCACCCCCATACTTCACAGTAGGGATGGTGTTCTTGGGATGGTACTCATCATTCTTCTTCCTCCAAACACGTTTAGTGGAATTATGACCAAAAAGTTCTATTTTGGTCTCATCTGACCACATGACTTTCTCCCATGACTCCTCTGGATCATCCAAATGGTCATTGGCAAACTTAAGACGGGCCTTGACATGTGCTGGTTTAAGCAGGGGAACCTTCCGTGCCATGCATGATTTCAAACCATGACGTCTTAGTGTATTACCAACAGTAACCTTGGAAACGGTGGTCCCAGCTCTTTTCAGGTCATTGACCAGCTCCTCCCGTGTAGTTCTGGGCTGATTTCTCACCTTTCTTAGGATCATTGAGACCCCACGAGGTGAGATCTTGCATGGAGCCCCAGTCCGAGGGAGATTGACAGTCATGTTTAGCTTCTTCCATTTTCTAATGATTGCTCCAACAGTGGACCTTTTTTCACCAAGCTGCTTGGCAATTTCCCCGTAGCCCTTTCCAGCCTTGTGGAGGAGTACAATTTTGTCTCTAGTGTCTTTGGACAGCTCTTTGGTCTTGGCCATGTTAGTAGTTGGATTCTTACTGATTGTATGGGGTGGACAGGTGTCTTTATGCAGCTAACGACCTCAAACAGGTGCATCTAATTTAGGATAATAAATGGAGTGGAGGTGGACATTTTAAAGGCAGACTAACAGGTCTTTGAGGGTCAGAATTCTAGCTGATAGACAGGTGTTCAAATACTTATTTGCATATATATATATATAACAGAGTGAAAAGCAAAGGGATTTGATCGAGACCACAAGCTCAATAACATGGAGCGCTAAACAAGAGGCATATTAAAAAACAAGATGTATATAATTTATATTATTTTTCATAAAATAATAATCTTAAGGAAAATTAGCTTGTATCTGCTGATTCTATTAATCAGTGTTAAAATAAAAAAAAGAAGAAACCGCATCTTCCATATTTAATTTCTGGTTTAAAAAAGGAAAAAATGGACGCAAAAGTACACGAAACCTAAGATGATTTAATCTCTGGTTGTCATACTTAGAATGTTTGAATTTAAATGTTTGAATTTTGAATGTTTACATTTGCATTTACTGTGTTATAGTTAGTCTGTATGACTCACAAAATAGGTAGACAGAATCACGGTTGCCAGGGTAACAATTGACCCCATGAAGAAGTCGGGTCGGATTCCCCTGGTTCCATTGCGGCCCTGGATGGGTGTAAACATCTCGCAAACCGCCCAGATGATGAACATGATGTGGACGTACGGTAAGGCAAGACCCACCAGGTACAGGACGGTGTACAACAGAGATGCTCCTGCACACACACACACACACACACACACGTGCCACTAAATCATGAATGACCTCATTTAAACATCAGAGCCCTGATTTCTGCCCTTTGACCCCATCTTCAGCTAAACTACTGCAGACCAGAGAGCTAAAACACCATAAAAGGATGGCAAAATAAAAGTCCAGTTTTAAAACAGATATTATAAAGTAATTTTGACCAGTTCTACTAAACAATTTAAAAACTTAAACTGTCTTAATTTTGTGCATTTTTAATACAAATATAAAAAAAAAACTATTTTGCTAAAATTTTAAGTCTGTTTTATATTTGCATACAGACATTATATATTACACAAAAAACAATCCAGAATCAAGTAATTGCCTTTTATGTTGACATTGTACTGAAGCCAAAGCAAATGACTGGAATTTCACCTTAAAAATGTTAACTTAGTATCATGGTGATTGTCACTTTCAGTTTCATGTATTTTATTTTGTTATTCTCAGAGTCATGTTTCCTGGTTCCTTATCATGTTTCCCCTGTTTATGTGTCACTTTCTGATTGGTTCATTGTTTGAGGTGTTTCTTTTCATTAGTCTGTGTATTCAATCCCTCATATTTGCCATGTTACTAGGCTTGTTCGACTTGAACCGGCGCTGCACAGACAGATCGGTTTATGACATCAAATTACCGCGAGGGATTAGAGAGCAGACACTCCTTATGCTTTTGAATCACTCTCGGTCTGTGCAGCGCCGGTTCAAGTCGAACAAGCCTAGTAACATGGCAAATATGAGGGCTTGAATACACAAAGACTAATGACAACAAGAACAAGTCGAACAAGCCTACTTTGTTGTGTATTTAAGTTTGAATGCTGGTCCATGTTCCAGAGTTATGGTTTCTAGTCAAGGATCTAGGTCATGTTTATTTTGTGTTTCATGCCTAACTCATGGTTTATGTTTCACATTTGTTGGATATTCACCATTATAATAAACTGTATTTGGGTCCTGTGCATCATGATTTTCATCTGCTTCCATGTCAGCATTGTTACAGTGAGAGCATATCATTTTGTCTACACAGTATTAATCTGTATACCTAACAAAAACATTTTCACTTATTTAAAAATATATTTTTATAGCACTTAAAAACGCAAAAAAATAAATAATCATAATATACAATTAAAGGTACAATATGTAAGAATTTTGCATTAAAATATCCCATAATCTCAAGGCCAGTGTTATATATTTTGTTAAGTTGATTACTTACAATATCCCAAATGTTTCCAACTATTTTTAAATTGTGAGAAAATTGCGATTTTAACCAAGGAAACGGGGCGTTAGAGCAGGGGGGAGCTGGGAGTCGCCAGTCAATTGCGTCATATCCGCGTTACCCTCGGTTTCCGCTCGTACTGTGTGGAGTCCTGGACAAATGCGAAAGTTGTAGTTGTAGCGTCTATCAAGCAACAAACGTTAGCTTGTTTCGTGCAGTCGTTATGGAACACAATTATTCTTTACCGATTGCAGCTGGTTCTGTCGCCAAAGCATGCTTCATTTTATATTTTCCAAATGTAGCATTCGGTAATAGTTATGTTTATGTAAGGGAAGTATTATTGCTTTAGGTTTGTGTTTAGTTTATTGACATTGTTTATCACGTCTGGTGTTTATGGCCATGTAAATAAATATAGCATGTGTTATACATAAAGATTAATCAGTATTTTGGCAAATGATGTGGGTATGTTCGAATGTACTTTTACAACAATTGTTTAGAACACGTAAAACTGCGCAGTGCTATCACAACAATGAATTCGACATACAGTAACATCTATGATAACCAATTTAGAATTAAACCTTACTTTTCTTGCGGTTAATTCATTTTAATGAAATAAAAGTGTGATGAGGTTCAAGAGTCAGGAAGGAAGAAGACAGGGATCGGCGTGACTGGGACTCATACTTTATTAAAATAAAGCAAAAAAAACAAAAGTCACGCACAACGTGCATTCACCGTGGCAACCGCGACGGCACAAAACAGTTCAAAAATGAGAGCTCGGATCCACCGGTTTTCTTTCTCTGCGTCCAATTTTTTCTTCAGTCTCTCTCTCGTTCCAGCGCGCGGCTTATAAGCGGTCTCTCCATGCAGATCACAGCAATAAGACACAGGTGTTCGTCATTTGCACTTGACCTACTTGCTCGTCTCTTCTCTCTCCCATTACAGACCGTGCTGAACCACGCCCCCCTCGCCACAAAAAGCATGTCATTACGCAACATTTATAAAAATAGAACTTAACCTCATCCATGAACATGATTTTTCGATTCCCGTCTGACTGATTTACATCAACGGTGGAGTTTAAAACGACAGTTCCCATCATTCCACGCTCCTTCACATCGTCATCAAGCTACGCCGTTGTTGTTGTTGTTTGGAATGTAGCGCCCTCTAGCGGCAGAAAATTCTTGCATATTGTACCTTTAATATCTTAACCACAACAGCTGTAAAAACAAATATGCTTCAAATACACCAAATAAGCTAAATCTCAGAGGAATAATGTAGAAACAATGTTTTACTGTACTGATGGAGTGGAGACAGGACAAGTGAATGTGAATCAGGTGTGTTTGGTGTGACCTCTGACCTCTGGTTCTGATGAACATTCTGAGAAGCACTTTGCTGACGAGCGGAAACGCCACCATCATCATCGGCACGTACGCCAAACACAAGCCACACACAGTGAGGAAGAGCAGCAAACAACACCACAACAGCAGACTGACGTCGAAGAAGAGCTCGGCCAGATCCACACGACTCGCGCTCCGAACACACTGACAGAGAGAGAGAGAGGAAAGAAAGGCAGAGATGAAGGTGTTTGAACTCATCCCAGTTGCTTATCTTTAACTTTCCAGCTGCCCACCAACTCCTGGACATTTTTTGCACTGCATTGATTGTGGTTAGCGGCTCCACATCCATGAGTGGTCTGAGCGACAGGAAGTTTTCACACTTTTCAATGTACTCCAAAACATCACAGTTTTCACGGTTTTGACCGAAGGTAGGAAACTCCAGGTTGATAGGAGGCTTGGGTGTCGACGGCGATTGACGATCAAATCTCCCCAAAAAGAGAAAAAGTATTATCTGCTGGTTCCAGGCCCCACAAAAACAAAGGTTGTCCTCCAGCTGAAAGAAAAAATAATCTGTAGAGGATAGTCCAGGAAAAATATATATTCCAGAGTAGTGTATCTACTGGTAAAGCAGCTCAAAAGTCTAATACTCCATGACTCTTTTTCTCAGAGATCATCTTTTTGGACCAAAAGCTCTGGAGTTAGGAAGCCAAAAGCGTGCCACCTCACCACACACACTACAATCAAAATGGCCGCCCTTTCCCTCTTATGGGCTTGCCCATCATAATAAAAGTCTTTAGTGACCAACAAAAGTCCCCTAATTCCCCCTAAGTGAGCATCGTGCTGGGCTTTACTGTGGCAGTGTCAACAGTATAAGAAGCTATACAATAAGAAATAAAGCAATCAATCAGTCGAATGTACAAAGTCAATGCTCTAGTAGGCTACAACGGTACAGTTAAATAGCCTAAATATATAAAGTCATGGAAATTCACTTTGCCCTTAGCCGAAACGATATTGATACATTAGATAAACACAAGATGTAAGGGTTAATGCCCAACGAGGTGTCCATTGTCAGGTATTAATGGACAACGGGAGGACGGTTGCCTCCGCCGAAGTCCATTAATACCTGACAATGGACACCTCGAAGGGCATTAACCCGCTTTTACCATGGTCACTTGCCAAATAACACATTTTTAAAACATTAGTTTATATTTTAATTAGTTTTACAATCGAAATCTAAAGTTTTTACAAACAATAACTTGGTTTCCCTGGTTACGTCTGACCGTTTATTTAGCAACCGGAGATATTTATAGTCCGCTCAGCTCGTAGAACCCTTCAGTTTACTGCCTGTTGCTATGGTTACTCACAGCTGATGTAACCAGCGCATTTATTTATTAATTTCGAACGGTTTCACCAGAACTCCTTTACTAGGTGTCCTCTATCACTTTTTAATGGACACCCTGCAGCCAATCAGAATCGAGTATTCACACCCAGTCCATGGTATAAGATAATGTTAATGAGCACTGAGCACCCGCTGATAGCCTGGATCTCACAACTCTGAAAACGTCAGATCAAACTTTCAAATAGGCGCCATCTTTATAAATAAAGCACTGAGCTTTACATTCTCGCCTGAAAACTACATTTTGTGAATACAGTAACAGTAGTATTTTTAAATGACACGGGTTTACTCCTCCGCCACTGACGCTCACTGGTAGGTGCGAGATGCATTCTGGGATACCTGGCTGTTCAAGAACACATCGGGGATTTGAACTGTATTGGTATATGTTTTGTCCCCTCACTCACCCTGTAGTACAGGCTCTTGGCCAGCATGTGTATCAGCAGGATCATGCCGGCGGCGGCGGATCCGTACAGAGAGACGGCAGCGTAGAAGTGTGTGTACCAGAACATGGAGCGACCCATGAGTGTGACGAGCCAAGCCACGCACAGAACCGTCAGCAGAGCCATGACCCAGCTCAGGAGCACCACACACACCGGACACACCAGATCACGGGTGTACCGACAGCCTGCAACAATACACACACGCGCCAGATCACGCGTGCACCGACAGCCTGCAGCAAAACACACACACACGTTACATCAGTGCTTTATAGAGGCTAACATCCAATACATCAGTATGAAGCCGATGACATCACTCATTCATGTCTTATACTCCCCTTTAGATGATGTTCGACACACAACTGAACAGATTCATGATATCACACAGCTTATCAGTTATCAGCGATAACATCATTTATTAAAAAAAAAAAAAACACAGAAACTTCAATAAATATAGACACTACTTGAACAATATTTTCCAAAATATAATATATACAATAAAATATTCTATAATATTTAATAAGTATAATGCATATTATCAGCATTTTAGAAATATAGCGATTATATAAGCCTTCTGATGTTCGATAAAAAATAATTCTTCTTTTAAAAAATGCCCATTAATGTCATTTCTGAATAAAACCATTCAGCGATATCATAAAATAAACTCAACTGATATCCGGTCATGTGACCATCACGTACCCACAGCGCTGCTCAACGTGCACTTCCAGCCCAGGTAGATCACCGTGGCGACGGCAAACACACAGTTGATGATGGTGCCGGTGCGAGCGGAATACGCCACCATCGTCAATCCCAGCAGGTCGAAGAACACCATGTTACCATGGCGATGCTCCGAGGAATCCGCCAGCACATCCGACATCACCAGGTGCTTGAGCACAGACAGGATGTTGTCGCCTAGTGACCGAGAGAAACAGGAAGTTCATCATTCTCAAAACAACTGATAGGTAAAGCGAGGCATCAAAACACACATTCACGCGAGTTCACACTATCATATCATTAAATAGAGTGAAGGTTATGTGTATTTGGCGTGTTGTCCGAAAGGGAAGTTACTTATCAGAACGTGCTCCTCCTGAAATTTATTAATAAAACATAATTTAGTGTCTGCAATTCACACATCTTTATGGATTGTGAGGGAAACCAGATCCAGATCCAGACCCAGATATAAGATACAGATACTTGTAGAATAATATATATATATATATATATATATATATATATATATATATATATATATATATATCATGAGTCTCACCTGCTCCCTGGATGGAGTCGATGTGGATTCGCTCCGGAGTGTCATATTTAGTGTGATAGAGGTAACCGTTCTCTATGAACGCAAGATCAATCCCTGTAGAAGGAGATGAAGAAGAAGAAGAAGTCTTTAACATGATGGGAATCTCACAGTCTCGATAAAGACTCCTGGTTTTCTTATTACCAATGACTTTTATTTTTATATTAACAATATATCACTGAAATACCACTAAATATATCAAATAAAACAGGTATTTTTCCTGTAAATTTAAGTTTAATCTCTAACTTGTTAATACTGTATTATTGTATGTCAAAGCTCTGCCAATCAGAGCTGCTGTTATTTTTTTTGGTTTGTTTTTTACCATAACTTCCACAGATGTTTTACAGTGTGCATTCCATACCAGGAATATTCCCGAAGTCCCTGAAGATGCGGAAGTCTGTGTCTGAGGGAATTAATCCACTCTGGAAAAGCTCCTGACCGACGACTGAGGCGAACGGGTGAACAGCGGCTTGCACATACGCCTGGACCAGCCACGGGTTCTCTGGACCTGACACACACACACACACACACACACACACAGGCACATTTACTCACACTCACGTTCAGATGTTTGACAGAATGATCACGCTCCTTTTTTCCATATCATAGAAGTGAATGTGAACAGAACATTTGTGTTGCACAGAGAAAAACAAACACAACATCTGGGTTTAGATAAGCGATTCTCTACCTTTCTGACTCCATTTAGGAGGAGCCAAACTTATCATCTTAATTTTATAAATTTGTTCATTTAAATACCAATTTGTTATAATGATGTTAATGTTCTTTATTTCTGTGAGTGTGTGGGAAGAACATGTAATGCTATGCCACTCCTGACAGGAAGGGGGCGCTGGAGCGAGAGCATTCAGTCTTTTGACCGTGCGCATGGAGCCCAAAAAACTTGCAAGCGGCCTACAAGTCGTTTGTTTGTTTTATGTAGCAATTCATATTTTGATTGAAAAAACTTCAGTCATTGTTTGAAACATCAATGGGCTTCTCTGGATCTATCATTGCATCAACATCTCTCACAAGAAACAAGGGACAAAAAATTGGAAATACATAAACTTGTTTTACCACTATAATAATATTCCTCTGGTTGATCTGCTGTAATGAAAATGTTTTCAAAACTTTGAATTTCCATTGATTAAAATGAGTAATGAAAACAATAAATTTGTAGGCTTCCAAAAATTTTAAGTATGAAAGCTTATTTCTGCCACATAATCAAAACATTAAAAATGTAATTGCGACTTTTTATCTCACAATTCTGATATTGTAAATCATAATTCTGACCTTTAGAATTAACTGTCATTTAACATCATAGGATAAAAAGGTTACAATAACCTTTTTTGTTTATTATTCTCGGGCGGAAACAAGTTTCCACAGCTTCCTGCTATTTTTAACCAGTGAATTTACAACACTTTTCCAGTCTTTCCTGATTTACTGGAAAAGGATCAAATAAAATAAAAATTACTTACTATTTCTACCTGATAAAATATTGTAGAGGTTGAAAAATGTATATTCATTATAAAATGCCCATGATGTTTTAAAGGGGTTAAATCACATTTTCCTTGAGGTTTTGACATATAAGAGGTCATCATACTATAAGAATATCCTGTAAGTTTCAGAACTGAAAACATCCTTGTTGGTCCAAAAACAGCTTTAATTGAAACTAAGCCTATAGAACGACTCGTTGGTTAGATACCGTTAGCTACAGCCTCTACTGCCTCACCATCGCAACTTTGGCCCCGCCCACTGGTGTGTTAGTGAGATGACGAGAAGAGAAGTGTCACAGATCAGCCAGGCTCTCTCAGGCTACGTTTACAGCTGGCCGGCTATTTTAATAAATGGACATTTCACCCTCTCCGTTTTCAAAAATAACATTGTGCACACCTGTCAGTTTTCAGAAAAGTGTTTGTTTACATGAATCTGTGTATATATGCAGTCAAGAGCATGCCAAACCTGTAGGTGGCAGTGTAACGAGAAGCTCAAGCCCACGTTAGCCAATCAGAATCCCAAAAATGGCAACAACAGCAACGAATCAATTCCTCTCTCTGGTCGCACTTTTAACGCAAGTTCTGTCGCATACTGTGACGTCGGCTGGCTAAAACTTTGTTTTTCTCAGTTTACATACGTGCAAACAAAGTTTTCCAAAATCTCCACTCTGGCCAGAGTTTTTAGAAAGAATCGTTTTCAGAGGTGAATTCTCCGTTTGCGTGTAAACGAAGGGCACAAACGAAGGCATATGTCTCAGTTTTAACCATGTACGTGTAAATGGGCCCTCACTTCCACCACACAGCGATCTCTGTCGCCAGACTACTAATCACCAGCACCTGTCATCAATTACACCCTTATCGGCACACTACATAAGCACACACCTCAGCCTCAGTCAAATGTCTGACCTTAAACAAGGAAAGACTCAGGTTGTTCCAGTTTTTCCACGTCTGTTTCTGAGGAAATCTACGTGCTATACTTAACTTTATGCTTGCTTTGTGTTCTCGAGACCGAGAACCGTTGTGACACGAGATGAGGTGAATCTCTTTAACTCTGGCACTTGTTCTACAGTGCAGATTCTCCTGCTGCAGGCGTTCAGCTATGATACACACAGGTGTGTGTGGAGTGTTTACCTGTCTGAAACACCAACTCTTTCCCTCCCACTCCTGCTGCCTCCAGGTTCACAAACGCTCGCACCTGCTGAGCCCAGGGATGCTGGGTAATGAAGCCATGACTCCCCTGAGAGAGAGACATATGTTAACAGAGTTCAAACTACACTTTAACATGCGTGTGTGTGGCAAACACACTGTGAGACCATGAATGATGAAAGTGGTGTGAGCAATTCACATCAAACCGCCTGAACACATTTCACTAAGATAATCAGATGCTGGCTGAGGTCATCCAGCTTGGACAATTCCTGCCCCCTGTCATCCAGGCCAGCCCGCGTCACCCCCTCTGTCTGCTGGCTATCTAACGTTCTCCGCCAACATCACTCTAAACTCAGGGCTGCAGAGAGGAAGTGGTGCAAATCAAAATGAATTACGATCACAACAAAATGAACAATTCTTCTGACTCTTACAAAACCTTCTCCTCTCTTCTCAACCCGCCTCCATCAACACTAACAGCTGACGATATTGCCACATTCTTCATAAATAAAACAACCACCATCAGCGGCCAATTTGTCACGCAACAAAATGACACAGACATCTTAAAGGAGAACTCCGGTCAATTTTAACATTGAGCTCATTTTTTTGTACATTTGGAGTGCTGTCAATACAGAGAACAACGACAAAAATCGGTGTTGCCTACACCAAGTTATTCTATTTTTAAAATTTGCACCCTATTGACTTCAATGGGGCAAGTAGTAAGCCTGCTTTTTAGCCTCTTAACATCCTTTAAGTGTCATTACAAGTGCACAGAAAATGTGAGTGATTCCTTCCGAGTGAACACGAGTGGATCTGACTGCAGTAGATGTTAGAGATATTAATAAAAATGAAGTTAATTCAGCCAGCGCTCATACCTTTGTTTACATCCTGTTTTCGGTGGAAGGCCATAGTAATCGATTGTCGAGTTCACGCGCATAGGTTTAGTACCTATGATCACGCGCGTGAACTCGACAATTAACTTTTAATTAACAATTAACGGCTGAATTAACTTCATTTTTATTAATATCTCTAACATCTACTGCAGTCAGATCCACTCGTGTTCACTCGGAAGGAATCACTCACATTTTCTGTGCACTTGTAATGACACTTAAAGGATGTTAAGAGGCTAAAAAGCAGGCTTACTACTTGCCCCATTGAAGTCAATAGGGTGCAAATTTTAAAAATAGAATAACTCGGTGTAGGCAACACCGATTTTTGTCGTTGTTCTCTGTATTGACAGCACTCCAAATGTACAAAAAAATGAGCTCAATGTTAAAATTGACCGGAGTTCTCCTTTAACACACACATTCTCCCCTCTTTCTCTCTGCTCTCAGAGGCAGAAGTCTCCAAACTCCTCCTTTCCAATCACCCCACTAACTGTCCGCTTGATCTTATTCCCACTAATCTACTTCAATCCATTTCTTCCTCAGATGTACCTGCACTCACTCACTCATATCAACACTTCTCTTCACATTGGTATCTTTCCCACAGCATTTAAGCAGGCTCGTGTAACCCCACTGCTTAAGAAACCCACTCTAAATCCAGCATTTCAAGAATATTACAGACTGGTATCCCTTCTTCCATTCGTTGCTAAAACACTTGAACGAGTTGTTTTCAACCAGATCTCTGCCTTTCTTACACAGAACAACCTCCTGAACAACAAGTAGTCTAGCTTCAAAAGCGACACTCTACTGAGTCTGCCCTGCTCTCGGTTATTGAAGCTCTGAGACTGGCAAGAGCAGTTTACAAATCGTCAGTTCTCATCCTGCTGGATCTGTCTGCTGCGTTTAATACAGTTAACCACCGGATCCTCCTGTCAATCCTAAAGATGAAGGGCATCTCAGGAACCGCACTCCAATGGTTCAAGTCTTACCTCTTAGTAGGTCCTTTAGGGTGTCATGGAGGGGTGAGGTGTCTAAGACCCAACATCTAGCTACTGGAGTGCCTCAGGGCTCAGTGCTGGGACCGCTTCTCTTCTCCATCTACATGTCATCACTAGGATCTGTCATTCAGAAACATGTTTTTCCTATCACTGCTATCATCTAGCTACTGGAGTGCCTCAGGGCTCAGTGTTGGGACCGCTTCTCTTCTCCATCTACATGTCATCACTAGGATCTGTCATTGAGAAACATGTTTTTTCCCATCACTGCAAAGTTGACGACACTCAACTCTATCTCTCATTCCAAACAGATGATCCGACGGTAGCTGCTCGCATCTCAGCCTGCCTGATAGACATTTCTTGCTGGATGAAGGACCACCACCTTCAAATAAACCTTGCGAAGACAGAGCTATGTGTGTGGTCTCTGCCAACCCAACACTACACCATAACCATCACCATTCAGCTGGGTTCATCATCCATAACTCCATCCAGGACAGCCAGGAATTTTGGAGTTGTAATTTATGATCAAATGAACTTCACTGACCACATTACTAGAACTGCCCGGTCATGTAGATTTGCCTTGTACAACATTAGGAGGATCAGGCCCTTCTTATCAGAACATGCTACACAACTCTAGCCTGACTTCGTCATAATATTCTAGGCAGAATGCGAGTCTGATACTGCTCCATAGGGCTTTGATTATGAGACGTGTCTTAACCGAACCAGGAAAAAAAAACTCTGCACTCAATTGGATAGACCTACGACCAATCAGAGCAACACAGTAAGTGAACTATGTTGAGCGACGCATAGTTGTCAACAGAGCTCAACTGCACGCACGCTGGAAGAAGTAGTAAAGTAATGAGTGTAAACGATCTTTGCCGTTGTTGTAAAAATAATTTAAGAATTTGCGGAGTACTAACAAGCATGAATAGCATTTTTGAGAGAAATACAAAAGGTGTATTGTATATACAAACAAGTTCTCCGTTTAGGATTAGATCTTGACAATAAAGCAAATAAATCTTCTCACATTTGTCGGCCCTGTCTCAACTTTATAACATGGTTGCAACATGACTGATTTTAAAAAATGGAAAGACGACGAAAGATACCAGGCTGAAGAAGCCGCAGATCATCTGTCCATCATCGATTAAAGCCCGCCCTGGCAATTTGATTGGCTCGGCCTTCTGGGAGCCGAGCATAATTACTCCTCAACGGATCGAGTCCAGACCGAACTTCCCGACCAAAAAAATTTTGTGGGCGGGGTTCGGGCTGGCACCCAGGCTAACACAACTCCTTTTCCAAGCGTTTTTTCTATCCAGACTGGACTGTTGTAATGCTCTCCTGGCTGGTCCTCCAGCTTCACTGTCAAACCTCTGTGACTGATCCAGATGCTGCAGCTAGAGTGGTCTTTAACGAGCCGAAGAGAGCACACGTCTGATCTGCCCAACTCAACCTGAGCTGTTGAATCTTTAGCCATCTTCAAGAAATGTTTTTTTTGGCAACACTTGATCCATTAATACTAACACTTTTTTTCTCTTTTCTTCTACTTTATATATATTTTAAAAAACAACAACCTTAAACTGCGTCAGAATAAACTGGGAAGGGTCACAGTACTTACATATTGATGTCCTATTGTTAGTTTAACTGCTTCTATTGCTCTCCTCGTTTGTAAGTCGATTTGGATAAAAGTGTCTGCTAAATGATCAAATGTAAATGTAAATGTCAAAGGTCAGCCATGCTGTGACCACTCACCTGCAGCATGCCCTCCTCTGCCCCGTTGAACAGGAAGATGACGCCGTGTTTGAGTGGAGTGGAGAGATTAGCTAGAGAACGTAAAACCTCCAACATCACTGAACAGCTGACGGCATCATCACTGGCTCCTGAAACACACACACACACACACACACACACGTTATTGATCACACAGTACCTGCAGTTATTACTGATACACTGAGTAAAGCATGCACACAAATATAGAAACATGATTCAAAGAAAACAATAAAACATGCTATGGATACCAATACATAAAACCATTAATTATAAGCAAGATGCTGATATTGCAGATACAAAAATACAATTTAATCCTGTCAATCAAATGCATTCAAATCATAACTGACTGGGATTTAACATAAATCCAAACATAACAGAACAACAACACTTTTGTGAAATTCAAACAAAATCACATTCTGACTAAAACCACAACACCTATAGGGGTTATGCGTGTGACGTCACCATTGTGTGTGACTGCAGTCTCCCGCGTCTCATGTTTCTCCTCAATCTTCTGAGAAAAAGACTCCATTAGTTTCAGCAGAAATTTCAACAGTGTCTCAAACTGCTCAAATTTGCAATAAAAAGTCAGAGATCTCAATATAAACTCAATCATTTCCAATCTCCAAATTTACAGCGCCAGACTCTCTCCGGATCATGACGAGAGACTCATTTGAGACATTTTGCTCCCACTTAAGGAGAAACAAATATAAATACTTAATGTAACTCAATTATGTTTCATTTCAAGTCTCAAATGAGCAACTTCTAAGCAATAACATTTTATTAACTCTTTCACCTAATGAAGCTTCATAATACTCACAGCAAGAAACTAGTAGCAACATATTGATACTTAAAGGAATGGTTCAGAGTAAAATCAACCTAGGGTCCTTTGCACCATGACCTCGAGCCCAACACCCCCCCAGAAGCCTTTTTTCCCTTGGTTGAACATTATTAAAGTTAGAGCTTATTTAGTGATATCAGCCGGATGGTTTAGTGCAGGCGCTAATGGATCCGAGGATGTATGTCGTAAATTACCGCACTAATAATGCCCAGAATGGACCAAAATTCTACAGTAGTACAAATAGGTTCTGTACTCATAAAACGAGGCATTGGAAAGTTTGTAAGTACATCAGGAGTTTATTTAAATAACACTTGCCTGACGGCTCATGCTACCGCTAACCCGGACGTCGAGGTCACTTCACTGAGTTGAGAAAAGCACGTAAAAGTCCTGTCAGAAAGTGATGCATAAGGATGTAGTGTCCATTCTGGACATTATTAGTATCGGGTATTGGGCTCGAGGTCATGGTGCAAAGGACCCTAGGTTGATTTTACTCCAAACCATCCCTTTAAGACACAAAGTTGATATTCTATCAAAGTTGAAACTTAAATGAGACGTAACTGAGATCTCCATTAATTCTCACAAACTCTAAAGGAGGAATTAATGAAGAAATATAACTCTATTAAAGCACATAAACTCAAAGTCTCCTGAGGAGAACGCCAGCAGGATGATGTGTGAAGCGTTGTGAAACACACCTGGGCTGTCGGCCACCGTGTCGAAGTGGCAGTTAGCGAGCATGAAGTGCTGCGCGCCGCTCTTGGGCTCGAGCTTGACGGCGATGTTGGTCAGCCGGTCGTAGCAGCTGATGAAGCCGCCGATTCTGAAGGTGCCGCTGGGCCGCTGGACGTCCACTGTGATGGAGTGAGAGCCAGCTTCACTCTCAGACCGGATCTGCTCGATCTGATCCTGAAGGTAGTTCACCGTGATCTCGATCTCTGGGCTTCCCATGGTCCGCGGCCCGACACTGGTGATCCGATCCAAATGCATCCTGTTGCACATCATAACACATAACTTTACACACGTGAGCACAGGTCTACTGCTGCTCTGTTTACTGTTATTATTATAGTTTTGTTCCTATCGAGTTATTGCAGTGAAGCCAAATTCTATTATATTCTATTCTATTACATCCTACTTTATTCTGCTCTATTTCAATCTATTCTGTTCTATTCTATTCTATTCTATTCTATTCTATTCTATTCTATTCTATTCTATTCTACTCTACTCTGTTCTATTGTATTGTATTGTATTCTATTCTACTCTACTCTACTCTGTTCTATTCTATTCTACTCTACTCTACTCTGTTCTGTTCTACTGTATTCTATTCTATTCTGTTCTGTTTGTTCTATTGTATTCTATTCTATTCTATTCTACTCTACTCTGTTCTGTTCTGTTCTATTCTATTCTATTCTATTCTACTCTACTCTGTTCTACTCTGTTCTGTTCTGTTCTGTTCTATTCTATTCTATTCTACTCTATTCTATTCTATTCTATTCTATTCTACTCTACTCTACTCTGTTCTGTTCTGTTCTATTCTACTCTACTCGACTCTATTCTGTTCTATTCTACTCAATTCTATTCTATTCTATTACACTATTTTTCTATATTCTACTCTATTATTTTCTATCCTACTTTATTCTGCTCCATTATATCCTGTTCTATTCTATTCTATTCTGCTCTATTCTATTCTTTATAGATGTATGAAACATTCACAATAAGATGAATATTATTCATTTAGAAACATGAATTTTAATTTAATGCTAACTTTAAGCATCATTAGTAGAGATATCTGCAGTATGATACAAATAATATTGCAAATATCCTCTTATTTTAATGTTCATAAACTGTTAATAGTTTAACATTACAGCATGTTTTAATATTTTCTCCTGTCTAATCAAACCCAAACAGACATATACGACTGATGTTTTAAACCTCATGTTATTAAGTTGCAATGTAATCACTTATTTTACCATGGCTTGGAAGATAATTTTTTTCTTGTTTTAAGCTTACAAGGCATTGAATGCGATACCGTTTTTATTAAAGTCATGCTTAAAACAAAAACGAAAGTATGAATGTGGTAATCATGCAATACTATAGTAAGGCACCTGATAGCCTGGCTGTACTATAGTAAAGTGTACCTGGCCCGGGTGGCGTTGAAGTGTCCTGTGCTTCTGCTGCTGATGATGAGCTGCTGGACTGAGATCAGAACCAGAACCCACATCAGACTCAGGAACCCGAGCAGCAGAACCACAGCGCAACTCTCGCGCAGAAACTCTCTCTTCACTGCCGGCTTGTGTTCGCGGCTCCGGGGGCCGTTCAGCGCGGCCTCCTCATCGCCACCGTCCGGCTCCTGGTTCTCCTGGGTCTGCTGGTCCTGGTTCTCCTGAGTTCTGGTTCTGCTGGTTCTCCTGGTTCTGAGGACTGAGTCTCTCTCGCTCATCTGCATAATACCTGGATTGATCATTAGATCTCACTAAGATCTGCTCTGTTCAGAAACAAACGTATTATAAATCCTTCTTGAAAGCTTGTTTCTGCATTCTCCACTGATCGCTGATTCTTTATTTCTTTTGTCTGGACACAAAGAGTCAGTTTGACAGAAACAAGGAATAACGAGTGTTTTCCTGGTTAGTGTAATAAGAGGGTGGAGTTGATGGTCACTCCCACAAGTAATTCCACGTTCACTATCGGGATTTTTTCAGGTTACACTTTAAACAAACTTCTAGAAGTATAGAGGAGAGCACACACTAACGCGGGGTTAGTTGTCACACACTTGTTTTAAATACTTTAGAAGACACTCGCAGGGTTTGCTCAGGCGGAACATGTTGTCACACTACGTTACAATGAGCCCCTATTAGAACTATGATATTCTATTCTATACTTTTATGAATTCTATTGAGAAAACATGACAAAAAGGTGAAGTCAATGATTAGAAATTATTCATTATTATTATGTGTTTTAACTATGTTAAACACCTTTGTTATTGCCTTTGGCTTGCTCAGTTGGGGATATTCTGGGGATATCTAATTTGATTTTATCAATAAAATCCACTAGAAACAAACCTTGTTGTATTATTTTAATTTAATACTGTGAAGCTGCTTTGATACAATCTGTAATGTGAAAAGCGCTATACAAATATACTTGACTTGACTTGACTATGTTGAGCTGTGTTTTCCGGTGTGTTCATTGTCAAACTCATAAATCTTTATTTATTTTATTTTTTTATGCCATTATTTTATATGAAAAAGTGAATAATTGTATTTTATTGAGAAAATATTTTAGTTTGTCTTGTATATGTTTTTATTAGATCAGATAGCATTTTAATCTGTCATATGGTCATGTCATAATGTACTCCACCTATGGGGCATGTTGTCACATTTCATTTCCATTCTTTCAGAGTAAATCAAGCAAAAATATACACCGTATTAATAAAACAAAACCACATAATTGTAGACATGTGGGAAATTAATGTGGGAATAATAAATACTCTGAACCCTAAGTAGATTTACACAAACTGAGAAAGTCCAAAAGCGTTATGTTGTGTAATATGATTCAATGATTCATTTTAAGGTCATTTTAACTATTTGTGTGTATTGGATCTCTGAACTTTCTTTTACTTATTTATCTTTTTTGTTTACGATTACTGTTTGGATTTGAGATTTATTCAAAATAAATATGCCTGATTTTTCAAGAGTTTTTAAAGGATGACTTAAAGGTTTTAAATATTTAATGCTAGGGGTGTAAGTTCAACACCACAAAGCGCAAGACAAATATCATCCACATTCTACAAACAAATGTTCCCAACCCTTCCGCTAAGAAAATAATTATGAATTAATAATTATAAATATGCTTTTACTCGTGTATCAACCAGGTAAAGATACATGTCCGGATAAGATACTTGAAGATATGGTTCAAGATACTTGAACATTTCATTTTCTGTGTGAAAAGTCCAGTAATGCCACATCTGGAAATCTCTAAACTGTTCAGACTTAAAAAGTACACACTTGTTTATAAAGATTTGAGATTTAAAGTCCCACTGAAGTGCCTGGAAACACACAGCATTATTCAATGTGTTGATGTAATTTCCACTGAAACAGGAAGAAGGGGCGGGGCATATCAGGCAGCCCCTCCCCTTTTTTTAATAGCCAATAGCGTTTCGCTTATATTACAGCTCACTCAGAGCCATTGAGCAAAGCAGCATTTTACAACTTAAAGCGACATACATTGCATTTCAAGGTACACATTTACATTCTTATCAGTTCCCTGCGTGACCAGACTTCATTCATCCCAATGGAAAGCATTTACACTGTCTGAATGGTTCCCTGTCCTCTATATAGTGCACTATGTGCCATTCACCATGTAGAAACTAGTAAATGTGTGAACAAGTGACCGATTTCAGCCGCAGATTCAGCGTCTATTTATAATGTAGGGGGCGGGGCTTCAGATTCTAGAGAGCATTTGATTGGACAGAAAATCTGATCTGATCCTGAAGCAGGGATGGATTATGACTTGTAAAGGCCCTGGGGCCAGGTATCTGGGCCCCCCCCCCAAACCTTTACCTTTTCTTACTCTGAGAAAAATGAACATGTAGCTATACAGTACCTGATATTTATCCAAATTAATTGATGTAAATATTGTTACATGTTGTTACTAAACTTAATGCAAGTTTTTTTTTTTGTTTTTTTTTTTACAATCCTAACTAATGATTTTTATTCATAGGCTGCTGAATATGGGTTTGAGCTCTTATATTTCTGAACTCTCAAACTTGTCTTGCCCCCGGATCTAGAAGAACTGAGGTCCACCCCTCATAGTCTCACAGAATCCTGTGGATGGTTTTGACGTCACTAGTCTAGTGGTGATAGGTATTACAATCTGATCGGACCAGTGGTTTCGAGTGCTGTGGCTATTAAAACACACTTAATACACACTCTCTGCTTAATTGCCTTTTTTATTTGAAGGTGCATCTTTTACAGTCGTTCAAACAACTGTAGAGTGAATTGTGTACGTTTTTACTTTTTACTGTTCAAATTGTAAATAATAACTATGCTAAAACATACTCTATTGCACTCTCTAGGCCCATTTTGTTGGATCATTTATAATTATGCAAATGAGGCAAATAAAAAATTAGGCAATGTTTAAAAATGTAGTCTCACTTCAACTTAGGGAAAATGGGCAATCATGCTGTAATAATACATATTATTTTTTCAATACCTTTCACACACAAACATAAGCTCAGAGTGGTTCTAATAAATATAATTGTAAACAGGATGGGACAAAATAGATCTATAAGAGGTTTTGGGGCCTTCATATTCATATAGGGCCCAACAGTGAGTTCCAGGAAGTAGTCCAGGAGCCTTGTTTAAGATGCCTTGTATAGGCTATGGAACACATATATTACAGCATTAATAAACATTTGTTTTCATTGTTAAAGGGTTTCTGAACCAAACTGGATGGCGTGGCCTTAAACCCTGAATCAGTCGTATGAAGGCAGATCTTGTAATCAGAGCTACAGGGAAACTAGCAGAACAGACCATGTGTAGAGTTCAGTGAGAGATTAATCAATCAAACATGACTAAACTTATTCTTATTGCTAATGATTTTTCTTATTTCTTATTGTCAATAAACTGAAATCATCTATGAAATAGAATCTCACATAATTCAAGCACATTTAGACCATGATGTCACTTCCTGGTTTGTGTGAAGATCTGTTTCAGAAGATGTGCAAAATTAAACAAGGCACTTTACCGCACACATTGTTGTATTGTGTTTGAGCGTGTGATTAAAAGAAATAATGTTTATGATTTATTAATTGATAATATTTTTGCGGGTACAATTTTGTTGATAGTGTTCTTGAGCTGTGGAAGAACATTCATGCTGGCCTTGTACATTAAACAGTCTGGATACAAGCACCTTTTTGTGATATATATGAGCAGAGTCCAAAAGTATAGCCGGAAATGTGTCTTTTTAAAAGAGTGCCTGATCCTCACTGTTTTCATCTGGGATTGGGTCAGGAATTGACTGAATAATCTCATCAACCCTCTGCTGGTAGATGCTGGAACAACACCATCATGGCAGTAACATCATTTATTCATCGACAGCAAATGTGATAAAGCCAATGCTTCATGTACAATGTTAGTGTTTATGTGTGTTTAAAATCTGCAAAATAAAGAGAAATAGGACTATCACATATGCAAAACCTCAGATGATCTCTTATAGATCATTTAACTGAGAGAGTTACTCAGGAGAATAGAGAAAGCTCAGATATGCAAGACTCTGAAATGGACTTCAAGTGCAGTATTCAGTGTGATTTCCAGATGATGGTGATTTTGCAGGATGATTTGAACACGTTCAGAGAATAGCTCTGTTCTCAGAATAGGTTAAAGCGCTGATAAAGCTGTGAAGCAGATTTGAGGAAGTGAAACATGGTGTCGAAATGTTCAGCGTTTCCTTGTAGCTCAGAGTGTGGTAATGGACTCTCTTGTCTAGTGTTTAGTGCTGTTATCATCCTAGGTCCCCCCTATTTTTTTTTTTTTTTATTTTTTTTTTAAATTGAAAATCAGCAAACACTAGACAAGAGAGTCCATTACCACACTCTGGGCAATACTGACCAAGACATAGTCCTGTTCTGAATCGTCTGTTTCCACATTCTCTGGTTCAGAGTCATCCTGATAGAAAAAAAGGTACAAAAGGTTCAAAGATATGTACCTTTAAGGCGGCAACCTTCCGGTCTCTCTTGTGAAGCCGATACAGAAGTAACTTAAACTGCAGTTCATCATCTGGCCACTAGAGACAGGCTGCAGAAGAGAGTCAATTCCACATCGAGGAAGTGTCTAGAGCAGTGGTTCCCAATCCTGGTCCTGGGGACCCACAGCTCTGCACAGTTTGCATGTCTCCCTCATTTAACACACCTGATTCAGATCATCATCTCGTTAGGAAAGAGCTCTGAACTGAACTGGGTGTGTCAGATAAAGGAGACATACAAACTGTGCAGAGCTGTGGGTCCCCAGGACCAGGATTGGGAACCACTGGTCTAGAGACTGTGAAACATGGTGTCCAAATGTTCAGCGTTTCCTTGTAGCCCAGAGGGTGGTAATGGACTCTCTTGTCTAGTGTTTAGTGCTGTTATCATTAAGAATGTCCTAGGTCAGTCTTTTTTTTTTTTTTTTTTTTTTTTAAATTGAAAATAAATTATATATTTTTCCTCAAATAGCTTTGTAGTTACTGCTAAACATACAGGTTTTAAAATAGAGGAAAGCACACACAATTTTACCAGTCGGATGTTTTAACTGCTTTAAAATGGCTTTTTCGGTCACTTATATCTGAATATTTATAGAAAACGACACAGACATCAAGACAATATAAATATAAGTTCACTCAGCTAGTCCTATCACTTGAAGCAGAAAATCCATCCTTCTGTCCTTTTAAATGTCCGTGTTAAAAGAGCACTTTCAGTGGTTTAGTGAAGCTGATTGCTGTAGCTTATATCTGACTTAGGCATGGGGTCAGAGATGAGGAACGATCCCAGCTTTATCCCTCTCAACTTCCAGCACTGTACCTTTCAGAGAGAAGCAACATCCAACCATATCATGGAAACCTAAGGCCTTCTTCTCAGTCAACAGAACAGAGATCGAAATTCCTATAACTGGGATGAAATCCCGACTCCAGAAGCTCATACCATCTTAAAGCTGTAGATGACCAGATGGTTTCAACATCATTGGTGTGCATAAGGTACGAGGTCAGTGTAATGGTCATCATAATGAACCCTTCGCTCGACGTTTGGACTTAGCTGGTAACGTCTGACTAGTTTATTGTCTGTGTGAATCGAAACATTCAGACTTTCACATCAGAACTTTGAGGGTCCATTTCAGCTTACAAATATGAATATTTTGTTCTCAAATCCAAATCTACAAGCTCTCGAATTTTGCCACTCTTTTACCTTCAAACAAGTATTCATTTTAAACGTGAATTCTAACTTTGAAACTTTCCAGCTAACAAGAGCAAGTTTAGTTACGTCTGTTTTTACAGGAATGGAAGAGACAAAACTTTTCTTTTAACTCATGATTTTTCGTGCTCTTTATTGTCACATGTGAAAAAAAGAAAGAAATAACTGACATTTAAAGGTAGGGTAGGTGATCATTTTTCTAAAAAAAAAACATTCCAAATTTGTTTAAACTGTCTTTATATACCAATACATAATTAAAATGTAAGTACTCTGAAAAAGAAAATTTTAAAATCGAGTGACTGTAGACCTTTTAATCTGCAATAAACACAGCTCATTATTTCCATTCACTCCACCCCCTCCCTTCTGAGCTCCTTCCAAAGCCACGCCCCCAAAACACATGAACGCGCGACGCCAAACACTCAGGCTGGAACAAGACGCATTTATTACCTGAGACGAGTGGAGAGGAAGGAGCGCAGTACATACAGTGACATCATGTCAGAATCACATGTAATAAAATACCTAACTTTATCACTATGAATATAAACAAATAAGATTTATTTTAGTACTCACTATCAAGCTAGCATATCGATAATGGTAAAGTTTCATTCGGTAACGAGCTATATTTATAAGGCAAAACTAAAAACAGGTTGCATTGCCATCAGTTACACTGTGATGAAGATGAATTTCGTGTAAGATTCATAACATATACGGTGTTTTGCATGTAAGAGTTTCCATGATGAAAACATTGTTGACTCTAATGAAGACTAACGTACACTCCGAGTCCGGAGAAAAGTACCGCATCGTCGGCTCGAGGACAGGTCCGGGGTTGAGGGCGAAGCAGAGGAGGTCGTTCAAGAGTGCGGTCGTTCAAGAGTGCGGGCAGGGTCCGAGGAAGTAGTTTTTGCCTTGTTTGCCTTCGCTGACTGCATATGCAGGTGCTTTGAGCTGAATATTTCCGGGAACGGTGACATGTGATGAGTGCACGCAGGGCAGCGCGCACAGTGGGGCTCGGGGCGGGCACGAGACATGAAGGCATCTGATTGGTTCTTTACATTCGCACCGAATGGCAGTGATTGGTCAGAGTTTTTACTGTCCTGCAGCTGCTACAGAGGTCTGATTTTTTTCATTCCTTTTTCTGAACACATAATGTATTGACTACTATCAGGATGGAAGGACCATTTCACCCAGTATAAAAAAAAGTGTTTCTGAACAGGATTACCTACCCTACCTTTAATAGCGTGACATATACACAGAGCAAAGTCAAATTTTAGGATATGTTATGAGAATATTATGTGAGCAGACACTGATGTAATTCTCAGACGGACGTCTCTGTAGAAGAAACAGCGGATATACAAGCTGAAGCAAGAGGATCATCTCAGCATGAGCTTCTGCATGAAGATGAAGGTTTTCAGACAGAAATCCAGCGGATAAACAGACTCCAGTCATGGAAGAGGCTTGAGAGACACTAGATTGAGTCTGGCCTGTATGAAAACACATCAGGGCTTCAGTCTCTAACTTTACTGTAGCTGTGATGATATAGATGAGATTCTGTGCTCTGACCAGATGATGATTCACAATAAATCTCATTCATATTCACAGGACATTCAACAAATATCTGCTCGTTCACACACAAATATATAATTCCTCCAAACACCAGAGAGATGAAAACTTCCCGTCTGCTCCTGATATGATGAGATATTAATGTTTATTTGTGAAGGTCTTGTTCTTGTTCACAGAGGCGTAAAGTTCATCCTGCGGTTGATCTTCTCTTCCTCTGATGGCAGCATAAGTCACTGTATCATCATGATCCTGAAAGAACAGATTCTGTCCATCAATGTTTGAACCCCAGCGATTATTATTATTATTATTATTATTATTATTATCAGAGCATGAGCTTCATTTATCTGAGAGTCAAACTCATGTGCTGGTATCTACTCACATTGAGTGATTTTACTGGCTTTGTATTGGAAGAAGTGACCTCAGAATAAGTCACATAATCTGTCTGCTCCTAAACATCAATGCAAACGTGCAGAGAGTCAAGTTTAACACACAGAACAGACATATCTCTCACTATAATATGTAGAATAACACAAAAGCTTTTAAATCACATTATTGAACAGACAGTGAACATAATGTTTGATGATTTAGTGGACTCACATTGGCTCTTGCTGCAGGAGGAATGGACATGTTGATCGTCTCATACGTCCCTTTATGATCATTCTCATCTTTGACCTTCAGAACAAACAGAAAAACTGCATGAATGACACTTTATTGAGCTTTAAAGACAGTAATCAAATCTAAATCACTGCATTACTGAACTCCCCGCAGAGTCGCCAGTCCCTCTTTTATTATCTGAAAACAAGTGCCTCATGAAATATGAGTATTTATGATCAAACACACAGGATTTCTCAGCAGGAATAAACTTCTGTTTGAGAATTTCATATAATCCACATGTTTCTATGATACTTACAATCTGAACATGATGTGTTTGTTTGCTCATCTGAACTGTTTTTAATTGTTGTAAAGGAGTAAATCTGAAAACTCACCAGCTCTTTTTCTGCAGATCAGCCAGAGAAGAGCAAGAAGGAGAACAGCGACTGCAGCGACAGAAATCACTATGACTGAAGAAGAGATCGAGCACAGAGTCAGAGACGGACAGGGCAGATTGGAGACAATTATAGACAAAGACAAAACACTGTGACTATGTACCTTTAGTGTCTGTAGTCGAATGACCCTGAGAGTCTGTGCCTGGTGAAAAGGATAAATGGGGACAATTATATACAAAGACAAAAGCCATCGACAATGGTGACATGTTTCATGCCGCAATGCATGCTGGGAGCCACCCATAGTATAAAACTCATGGCTCCCAGCATGCATTGCGGCATGAAGCATGTCAAACCACACAACTCTATATAGTATGATATTAGACTTTTATTCAGATTCTTTTGTTAAAATATATTTTCTCCAACAGCCAAAGCACACACACAGGCCTATATAATGGTATGTAAAACAAATGTATAATTTATAATCAGTTCCATATTGGATTCCAAGTGATCAAGAGCTTTTCATTCAAACTCATTTCAAGAGTTCACCAGTAGTGGACACTCGTGCAACATTAGTGAGGGATGAGCATACAGTACTGTGCAAAAGTCTTAGGCATGTTAATAAATTAAATCCAGAAGAACTGCGGGAATGTCTCCAAGATGCTTGAAGAAACCTTCCTGCAAAGCTACAGTACTGTGAAAAGTACTGGCACTTGTGTTAAAATGCTGTAAAGTGAGAATGCTTTCAAAAATAAAATCATAAATTGAATTTATTTATGATTTAACTTCTATCAACAAATTCAAATCAATATTTGGTGTAACGACCGTTTGCGTTTAAAACGGCTTTTCTCCAAGTACACTTGCACATAGTTTTTCAGGTAGCTTTGCAGGAAGGTTTCTTCAAGCATTTTGGAGACGTTCCTGCAGTTCTTCTGGATTTAGTCTGTCTCAGTTTTTTCTGTTTCTTCATGTAATCACAGACGGACTCGATGATGGTGAGATCAGATCATACCGGCTGTTGTCAGACTCCTTGTGCATACACAAATCTCACTAGATTATTACAATTAATGGCAAAAAGAACGTTTGGAAATGCAAACTGATATTTCCTACTGACACACTACAGCAAAATATATACAGACCAAGTATTTGATACACTGCCGATTTTGCAGGTTTTCCCACTTACAAAGCATGTAGAGGTCTGTAAATTTTATCATAGGTACTTTTCAACTGTGAGTGACGAAATCTAAAACAAAAATCCAGGAAATCACATTGTATGATTTTTAAGTAATTCATTTGCATTTTTATTGAGGTCGCTTCCGTCCATGTATATTCCCAGAGACCTGAACTCTGCAGCCGACGAGCTCTCTCGGCTTCAGCCCCTCCCTGGAGAATGGCGACTCCATCCCCAGTCGGTTCAGCTGATTTGGGAACAGTTCGGCGACGCACAGGTAGATCTGTTTGCCTCCCACGACTCTTCCCATTGCAGCCTGTTTTACTCCCTGACCGAGGGCATGCTCGGATGCAGTGGCGCACAGCTGGCCTCCGCGAGGATGCATTTCCCCCAGTGAGCCTTCTCGCACAGACCCTGTGCAAGATCAGGGAGGACGAGGAGCAGGTCCTTCTGGTTGCGCCTCATTGGCCCACCCGGACTTGGTTCTCCGAACTCATGCTCCACGTGACAGCGCCTCCCTGGCCAATTCCTCTGAGGAAGGATCTCTTTTCTCAGAGACGGGGCACGCTATGGCACCCTCATCCTGATCTTTTGAATCTCCACGTGTGGCTCCTGGACGGGACGAGGCAGGTTTGAGTACCCTACCACCAGTGATGGTTGGCTACCATCACTTCCGCTAGAGCATCGTCCACGAGACATGCCTATGCGTTGAAGTGGAACCTCTTCGTCACCTGGTGCTCTTCTCGCCGAGAAGACCCCAGTAAATGCCCGATCAGTGTCGTGCTTTCCTTCCTGCAAGAAGGGTTGGAGAGAAGGCTGTCTCCCTCCACCCTGAAAGTGTATGTTGCCGCCATTGCCGCACATTATGTTGCAGTTGAGGGTAAGTCTCTGGGAAAGCACGACCTGATCATTAGGTTCCTGAGGGGAGCGAGGAGACTGAATCCTCCTCGCCCTTCTCTCGTACCCTCTTGGGACCTCTCAGTGGTTTTAACTGCCCTGCGGAGTGCTCCCTTTGAGCCTCTGCAATCAGTGGAGCTTAAGTTCATGTCAATGAAGACAGCGCTCCTGGTTGCATTGGCCTCCATTAAGAGGGTAGGGGACCTGCAGGCATTTTCCATTGACGAAGCGTGCCTGGAATTTCGGGCCAGCTAACTCTCACGTGATCCTGAGACCCCGGCCTGGATATATGCCCAAGGTTCCCACCACTCCCCTTCGAGACCAGGTGGTGAACCTGCAAGCACTGCCTTTGGAGGAGGCAGACCCAGCCTTGGCACTGCTCTGTCCAGTACGCGCCCTCCGTGCTTACGTAGACAGAACTCAGTGTTTCAGGACCTCAGACCAGCTCTTTGTCTGTTATGGTGGGAAGCTGAAGGGGAAGGCTCTCTCCAAGAAAAGGTTGTCTCACTGGATAGTGGACGCCATTGCTCTAGCATACCAGCAGCAAGGTCGACCATGCCCCCTTGGTGTGAGAGCCCACTCCATCCGGAGTGTGGCCTCCTCTTGGGCTCTAGCGCATGGTGCCTCGCTAACAGACATCTGTAGAGCTGCAGGCTGGGCGACACCCTAACACATTCGCGAGATTATATAATCTCCGAGTGGAGCCAGTTTCTTCTCATGTACTCGCTTCAACTAGCCGGTACTAGATTCTGCTCAGGTGTCTTCGCTTGCTCGCCATTCCACTCCACGGACTGGATCAGTGCGATATTCTCCTCAGGTGAGTTTCCCTGAGAAACCCTGAGTTCCTTCAGCACTGCTGACGCCATCGCCAGAGTTTTACCTCCGGCAGCTTTCGCGGTTGGCTAGGTGCCTCCATGTGCATGGTTCCCCCGTTGGGTGACCCCCACATGTGTATTTCCACTGTAAGCCTCCTTGAGCATGTGTCTTTCCCTTGGCAAGCCACCTTGCCACCCCTCGGGTTGAAAGACTTGATTTTCCATATGCAGTCCCTCCGGGTCATATGTGTATTCTAAGACCTCCCTTCGGGCGGGCATTGTGTTGCATATTTCCACTGAGATATGCTTCCCAGTGTACCTTGGTATTCCTATGATAAGTAGGACTCCTTCGTCCGTGCCAGACTCACGACAGGGAGCTCAGACTTACGCAGGGCACTGGAAGACAGCTGAGAAGGTGGCGTGATTAGACTGGAACCCCCATTTCTGACGTAAATCGTAGTGACCATGAAAGGGAACGTCTTGGTTACGTATGTAACCCTCGTTCCCTGAGTAGGGAACGGAGAAGTTACGTCTTCCTGCCACTTCCGCTGTACCTCTGGAAATGCCGGAGTTCAGTCTCGGCTCCTCAGCAGGAAACATATCTGCATGTTGCGGCGTACTTCCTTATATACCCACAAGGTAGGGTGGAGTTACGCATGCAAATTCCGCAGACCCATGGCATTTCCACTGCCATTCGCTCGGTTTGTAATACTCGAAGGTGATTCTAAGCGAAACTCCCATTTCGCCGTCACTGACGTAACATCTTCGTTCCCTACTCGGGAACGAGGGTTACATACGTAACCGAGACGTTCTTTAAGGTAAAATATATATAAGATAAGATATAAGATATTTAAATCTGTTTATTAGGGCCCAAGCCCTGAAAGGGCGAAGGCCCTATTGTTTTCGTAAGGATTTTTTTTTTTTTTTTGCCTTTTTGCCACTTTTGGGGCCCTTAATATGCTCAAAAACTCTTGAAATTTTGCACACTCGTCAGAACCTGCGGCCATCAGGGCCGGACTGAAGCTGGTACCCGGGCTTGGCAGGGGGGCTCGACAGCGTCCCTGGAATGGGGTCCGAAAACTTCGGTCAAACACACTTGCATGCAATAATATGAAACTCAGTACACATATATATCTCATTGGGCTGAACAACTTTCGTGCTCTAAGTTTTACAAAGGCCCAACAGGAAGTCGGTTATTATACGTTGTTTGGAAAACTCATACAATGGAATGTGAAATACTCCTCCTAGGGAATTCATCCGATCGCCACCAAACTCGGTGTGAATGAAGTCAAGACACTGAGGATGAATTCTTGCGAACGGATTTTTGATATCTCGAACGGTTTGGCCGTGGCGAGGAAACGAATTTATGGCGAATAATGGGACACAGGAAGTGTGTTATAACTTCTGCGTACATTAACTGATCTTGATGAAACTTCCGCAGTGTGTTCGTTGTAAGAGGCCGATCACATGGATGTGACTATTGTGAGTAAAAGTTATAGCGCCACCAACTGGCAGCAGGAAGTTTGTCACTTTCAAAATGCTTTGAAATCACTCTCTTATTTTTACCCGATTTGCTTCAAACTTTAACACGGCAGATATAGACCTGTGGAAGGATTATTGATATCTTAGATACTGTTGCCGTGGCAACGCATCAAACTTTAATATTCTTTTCGGATGCTTTTGAGACTCTTAGCATGCTTCAAATTGGATGAAACTCGACAGACACATCACACTTATTAGCCATTAGACATGTGAAAAGTTTCAGAAACGGGCGTGGCAGGGGGGCTCAACAGCGCCCCCTTGAACGGGGTCTGAAAACTTGGTCCACATATCAAACACGCTTGCATGAATTAATATGAAACTCGGTACACATATAGATGTCATCGGGCCGAACGACATTCCCTCGGTCAAGTTTTACGCCAGCCCAACAGGAAGTCGGCTATTATGGGTTGTTTGAAAAACGCATGCTGTGGAATTTGATGTACTTCTCCTAGAGAATTAATCCAATCGCCACCAAACTCTGTGTGCATGAAGTCAAGACATTGAGGATGCTAAATTGCGGACGGATTTTTGATATCTCGAACGCTTTGGCCGTGGCGAGGACACGAATTTATGGCGAGAAAAGAGAAACACGAAGTGTTATAACTTCTGCCAAAGTCCTTTTAGGCAAGTCGTGCCACTCGGCCGCCATCTTGGCAACGCCTCCGGGCAGCTATTTCGGACTAACAAGACCAGGCTCCTATCTAAATGAATGGGCAGAGAGTCAGAACTGCACTTTCACTGGACACCGGGACATAAAAACTGCATGTATAGAAACAGCAGTAAAATATGATAAAAATCGCTGAAAAAGTTTGATGACTTTGCCCCAAAATAAGGTTTAAAACGCCTTTTCCCCCAGTTTATACTTTTACTACGCATGCGCAAGGATTCACGTTCACGACACCAACTTCATTCACGTCTCTATCCAGAATGCCGGTGTTGTGCCAAGCACTTAAACAATTATATGTATTTAAATGTCTGAAACCTAAAATAAACATTATGTGGTTAAAAAAACTGAACAGTTGTGATATAGCCTATGATAAGCGCTGAGCGCGTCCGTCTTTGGCTCAGCGCCAGTCACAGCGCGAAAGCACAGGTTGAATATGGCAGTTATGTCACGTCACTGTACATTTGCTCCTTAGTGGTCAGCCGCTGACTGTTAAAAGCAGATGATTGGCTTTCCAGCGGGAGGGGCGGGACATGTGCATACAACCGCCATCTTTGCCGTTACGGGTTTTCCTTATATATTTGTATGAGGATTGAGGAAGTGGCATGTCTCATATAAATTGTCTCTGCTTCTGCACACATTAACTGATATTGATGAAACTTCAGCAGTGTGTTCGTGGTAAGAGGCCGATCAGATGGATGTAACTACTGTGAGTCAAAGTTATAGCGCCACCAACTGGCAGCAGGACGTGTGTCACTTTCAAAATGCTTTTGACAAAATGGGGGGGGTTACTTTTACCCACAGTTACAAAAATCAATACATATATTGGTCTCATCGAGCCGGACAACTTTCTAATTTACAGTCATTAGCTCCGACCAACAGGAAGTCAGATATTTTGGTTTGAATGTGGATTTCTTTGCAAAATCAGCCTCTGAATTTTTACCCACTCCTCTTAAGTGGTTTATTTTATTCACACCAAACTTTTTCAACATGATGAAAATACATTAAAGATGCTAAAGTGTGAACGGATATTAAATATGTCAAACGGTTTTGCATTTAGCATGCATAGTTTAGCATCCTATGATAAAGAATAGTTTAGCATAGTGTAACTAAAGGCACAAGGGTGGTGGTGCCACCGGCTTGGGCCCGCGATCGCTATATTTTTATATTGGGTTCATAAGACACCCAGACTTGATGAAAAACTGAAGTTTTATATATTAAACTTTTTGCCGAGCATTACGAGTGTACGGCTTATTTTGTGTTTCTCTCTTTTTTTGTATAATTGTTTTGTTTACTTTTACATGCATGTTTTTTGATACTTTTTTTGTGAGTGAATGAGCAGTATTTTATGTCTGTTTGGTGTTTTTTCATGGATCTATAGTGAATGCGCTGCATGGATGAGCTCAACATATCGTCTTCATGTGACGCTTTCTGGGAGTGTTATATGAACACACTACTCTCACTGTTTATACTAAACATGTCATAGAATATGCATAAGTACGCTAATTGGGACACACCATAAAAGTCCATGAAATTAAACTAAAACAACAACTCAATGTGACAATCATACTGTAGAATATGACTGTCATATTTTGATGAGTTAACACTGAAGATAACTCTAGCATTATGCACTGAAAAGCACTGATGTGAGAAAGACAGTGATGATCTACCTTTAGAAACGTGTGTGTTTCTAGTTGAGGGATCCTGAGAGTGTGTGATGTGGACTGGATTCACTGCTGTCGTTGAATCAGCTTGAGCTGTGAAGATGAATGTTAGTTCAGATGATTAATACTGTACAATATGACATTCATATTTTAACTTTGATCATCAAATTACATAAAAAGTTAATATTTTTGCTGTCAAGATTCAATTCCTTTATTATTTCCAGCATCACGTTTTGGACTGTTACTTCACTGCAGTTCATTAGTTTGAAGCAATGCTTTGAGTTACTCTTCTGTGAGAGTCAAAGAAGCTTTTGTTCCCTCAGTTTGTTCTGGTTCAGTGATACTGATAGACCTTAGTGTTGCTGACATTATGAGGCTCTTCTAACACTGTTTTCTCACCTGAATACTTGACAGTGTATCTGACTGAGGTCTTGACTTGATTTCTGTGAGTAAGCTGACATCTCCCCTCTCTGTTGTCATCTTCATTCAGGAGTGTTGTAGTTAGATTTATAATGATACAGTGATATAGATCTGATGATAATAATATCTGATATCTGGAGTCTGTCTTCAGATCAACACCAGCCTGATTCACCCACAACAGCTCAGTTCCCTCAGAATGAATCAAACGATCACAGTATAATCCAGTATATGAATACAACTGACAGGAGAGAGTCACAGAGCGGCCTGGACTGATCTCAGTCTGTGAGGATGAAGATGAGGATGAAGATGATGATGATGATGATGATGATGATAATGATGAAGATGATGGAGACACTGAAACTGAACACAAAACACAAATCACAGACTCTTCAATCATCATTTGAGTTTAAAGGGAGAATTTTAAATTGAGCACATAATCATAAACTTACCATGAAGAACATGCAGTGAAACACGTGCATCAACTCCTTGTTTCTGTCCATTCACATATTGTTGGCAGATGTATAATCCATAATCTTCTTCTGTGACGTTCTTGATGTTCAGAGAGCAGTCAGACTCCAGACTCAGTCTCTCATGTCTCTCTGTGTCTTTCTTCTTTATCCCTTCAGTAATCAGGTCAACTGGTGCTGAATGTCTGAAGCTGTTATAGTTCCATGTAGTTGATTTGCAGTCAGAAAGAGTTTTATTACAGGACAGAGAGACATTTTCACCAGAACTGATGAACACAAGATCATCCACTCCACTGATACCTGAAACACAGTATATCTCAATGATCATTATGTTATATATTAATAAATGAGAACATAAAACATACCAGCATAAAAAGCAGAAGTTTGATATCTTCGTTTTTTCCTCACTTAAAGCAAACAACACACTCTCCAGAATAAACTATTAGTCTTTATCAGAGAGCTGTTCAAATCACTGACACACTCTTAATATGAAGATAATTCTTCATCAACAGATGTTTGAGTGACACTATGTCCAGTATCAGGAATAATACAGTATGATCTGTGTGTATCAATACACAACTCTGAGATCACAACGTGAATGTGTGCAAGAATAAACTGAGCATGTTCAAATGAACTCTTTCCAGACTAATTCCACTAAATGTCTTTAGAGAAAATACAGATTTCTTTACCTGTGAGAAGTGAAGAGAGAATGATCAGTCCCAGCAGACACAGATCACACTTATCAGCCATTTTGTGTTTCTGTCAGTCTTTCTCTTCATTATTTACAGCTCTTCCTTTAAACATCATCAGCTCCTCCTCTGGTTTGTGGTTTGTGTAACTTCCTCTGATCTGATCAAATGAGTGTTGAAATTCTGCTAGAGTTGCTGTTTAGTGACACGATGTCACAGTGAAGTGTTGCTTTAAGTGCGTGTGAAATGTTTGAGAAGTGCATATACTGCACTTTTTAAAAAAAAAAGCACTAATCATTAACAGTCTAAAGAGTTTATAACTACACAATATATATTAAAGAATGACAGACCAATGGATATGTTTAAAGTGCTTTATTTATAAACAAAGTAAACATTACTTACACATTTTCATTTGCTACAACGTGTTTTAGCTTAATGTTGGGAGACAGAGTGAGAAAGAAACAGAGAGAGAGAGAAAGAGAGACAGAAAGAATGTGTGTAAGAGGCAGTTGAACAAATGGATAGAGACAGTAAAGACATTCTGTGATTTTGGCCGTCGGCGTCCTGATCCATCATCGCACATCACACTCATCTACTCTACTCTCCTTGAAGTTCACTTCCCGCTACTTTTTCCCTCTTCCACCTGCCCGCCATTGCAACTGTCTTCTTCTTCTTCGATAGTAGCCTAAGCTACTGTCTGTATACTGCCACCTGCTTTACCGGAGGTCTAGCAACCCAAGTGCAAGCCACTTCACAGACACAGATAGTTGCGTGTTCTGAGTTAACACAATCAGAGCGTAAAAATACGGGATATTTTATGGGAAATTACAAAAACGGGAAGACAGCGGGAAAAGAGCTAAAATACGTGAGAAACCCGGAAAAAACGGGAGGGTTGACAGCTATGTGTCTCAACACACATCTGCTCTGAACAGATTATTGGCTACTTTTGCACACAAGAGAATTACTGTTTGTCTCACTTCTTTCTTTTAGAAGTTTCAATTTTTAAGGTATTTTGAAATGATTAACGTCAGCTCCAGTTTGGTGAAACAAAGTATTTGCACACACTTCATGAGCGTCTGTAAAGCAGATATTAAATGTCTTCAGGAAGAGTTTCTACACATGGATTATAATGTTCTGCTTTACTCTCTCCAGCCCTGAGAAAATAGATCAGATCCAGACTCCTTTATTAACACTACAAACACCAAATGCCAGTCATTTTCCCTTTGGCCGGTGGATTTGGCAGTGGCACGAGCCGCTCTGACGGGGATAATTCTCGGTCAGCTGGTTTTGTGTGCTGTGACACAGACAGAGCTGTTTAAAGCGATTCAGAGATGCTTTAAAGGCTATTTTAAATTTAATTTGCTGTAAAATGCGATGTTGCAACCCTGGCTCATGTGAAAACTGTTCCTGTGGCAACATTTTTTGCAAGACGCGGAATACGTTGCGTTGTGCACGTTTCACAACAGTATCAAAGTGAAATGTCCAGCGAGTGGCGCTAAAAGTGTGTTTAGTCTTTTTTCCGGAACAGATGAACGTGAATATGGCAACGTTTTATTACGTCTTAGTTTGTCCGTATCATCGCAGATCTGAGTTGAAATGTCCGGTGAGTGGCGCTAAAAGATTAACCATCACGCTTTAAAATAACTTACACCTGCACTATACCCTAAACCTACCCGATAGTGTTAACAAAAGCAAATGCAACATTAAAATGTAATCGTAGCCATGGTATTTAAGATTATTAATGAACTTTGAGCTCTTATATCATGATTCGTCTTTCACAGGATTCGAACCAAAGGTCTTCCAGCTGAGCTACTGAGCAAGCTTAATAAGTTATCAGAAATGTGTGTGAAAACGATTCACAATCGAAGGTGCTTGCTGTTTTACTGCCTCTAGGCTTCATTTCTTTTAGAAACTGCAGTAATATGTACATACTGGTACGTATTTTGCGTTTTGCAACGTTTTTCCAATGAGCCAGTGTTGGCTATGTTTTATGAATACCTTGGTGTGTCATTATGAGAGTCAGTATGTGTCATCGGCACCATGCTCTGAAGATACTCATGATATTTCTTCCTTGTAAAAGTATAAGATATCTTTTATTTTTTCCTTTTGTAATGAAAGGGTCTTGATAGATTTCTTGAGTCACACCGAGAACAATGACACCAAACATGCCGTAGTCGGACCGAACTTGCTGTCCACAGTAATGGTTGTCTTTTGTGTCGGTCACAGTCAGGTTTGTTTGGACTCGTTGTGTTTCATCATCGTCTGCCTTAATCACTCTTTTGTTGTCATGGACACTAATGACTTTCAGCTTTACACTCATCAGTCTCCATCATCATCACCTGTATTTGTGTTCAGTTCTGGTTCAGTCAGTGTCCGGTGTCGTCTTTAGTGGGTGTGTTGCATGATAGTCTGTTCCTGTTTGGATTACCTGTTGGATTTATTAAATAAGACCTATTGGCTTTCTTCATCTTTGTGTGTGTTTCTACACCTGTGTGACAGTCTCTTTGTGTTGTGGCTTTGAGCTCTAGTGTTTTCAGAAGCATGTCATCGCTGGCTGTGAGAACTCAGTTAGTTTGACCGGACTGGTCTAACCCACACACAACTGTGATCATCTCTGAACCCAGTTTAGGTGGACAGGTGTGAATTCTCACACATTCAGAAAACAGTTCCTCTTCTTTCTTAAAGTGGGTTTCTGAAGAAAAGAGAAACACAAGAACTACAACTGACTTCAGACACAGCCTTATGTGGCAGGTCCAATGAAATTCTTCCTGCCTGCATGTGGTTGGTCAGTCTACTCATTGAGTTTCGTCCTATCAGTGCTAAGCAGTAGAGTGTATATAAACTGGCTGGCTAGAGTGTATGGCGTCACGAGTCACCGCCCCTTTCTTCCCGTGTCGTCATTTAGTCGCCATCCAGGTATGTTTGGTGATGTTGGCTGGGTTGTCGTAGCTAACGTTAGCCTATTTTGAGGGTGGTGTATGAAGTCCTGCGGCTGGCATTGGGTTGAGGTTGTTCCTCTTCTGGAAGGTGAAAGCCATGATTGTGTTTTTTATCTAAGTATCCACTCGTATTGTAAAGGCAGGATTGTTTGTGTACAGTGAGAGGTTTGGGTGAAACTGATTAAAGCGCGGCTAGTACGGGTTTCAGCATTTCAGTACAGAGGCGCTTAGCTATCACCGGCACGCACATTTCCTCCCGATAGACTGAACGAGCCCTCAGCTTTCAAGCATGTGTGTTGTCTGTCTTGGTTTGGTTTAAAATCTGATTTGGTTCCTGGAGATCGCACTCATAAGGTATGTGCTTCTAACTTATTATAGGTTGAGTTGCGATCTTCTGTAGAGATAAGATGATTTTTATTAATAGTAAACCTGTTTAAATCTTTAACCAGTTCAAACTCTGTGTAAGGTTTGAGGAAAGCAGAGTAAGTCAAGCCCGTTTCTGAAAGAGAGGTAACTTATACTCAGAGTCAGTTACCATGGTAACTTACTCTGTGAACCTAACCTGGTCGGGAGCAGGTTATCTTCGGTAAACCCAGAGTTTCTTTCGGTCTCCTCCCCTTTTTTAAAGAGGAAGCGGTGTTTAAACACCTTCATTCATTCTTTCAGTACATTTATTGATTGCTGTTTTTACTGCTGTTTTTTTTTCTATTTTTAATAAGATGAAGTCTATATAACTCCTTAACTGCCAACTGAAAATATAATAGTAGATTAGTTACATAATGTAGTTCTAAACAAATTCTACAGAATTAAACTGTGGCATTTACTGAGAATCACTGAACTGTGTTGATCTGTGCACCAGAAGTTGATGGACCGTCCTCCTGCTGTTCTTCCACACTCTGGGGGCGCGGGGAGAGATAAGAATACCTGTTTATACTTAGATTTAAACTTAGATTCTATAGGCTACTCCACATAAAATGTGAAATAATCAGAATGTGTAGATTGTTTGATGTGTAGACACATAATATTAGCATTACCTCTGTAGGCCTCTCTGTTGCAGCAGAAACTCTTTATCTCCATCGTCCTGTGAAGATGAGCATTTGGTCGAGTACACTTTATAACGTACTCGGTTACTAACGTAACCTCGGTTCTCTCTAGAAGAGGGAACGAGTACTGCGTTTTTGTAAAAACGCTACGGGAAAAGTCTCTTTTCACGAAATACTGAAGCAAAAAATTATCCTTAATTTTCATACATGTAAAGCGCGTTGCGGCAGTGCTTAGCTATGGCGAGACGGCTCGCTCGCTCATTGGCTGCTCTGCAGCAACTGCATAAGCCTATCGAGCGAGGCCTGAGGTGACGTCAGGCCAATGAGGACGCTTCGCGCCCTCCTAGCCATTTCCCGCCGAGATGGGTGTGGCTAGCCTCTATATAAGGAGCTCGAGAAGGCTGATTCACTTGATTTTCATCGCCGAAGCGAACCAGAGTGAACCGTACGCACGGCAGAGAACGCAGTACTCGTTCCCTCTTCTAGAGAGAACCGAGGTTACGTTAGTAACCGAGTACGTTCTCTTACGAGAGTCCTCTCGTACTGCGTTTTTGTAAAAACGCTACGGGAACCCCTTGTAAAGCGCCGTGCGTGCTGGGATAAAGACACCAATCACTGGAGCAAACCAGGTGTACAGTGCATAATCACCAGATAGACTCACAAAGAGTCTGATTACATAATTCCCCATATTGCAACGTCCACGGACGTAAAACATGACCTCACAGAGAGAGTCTAGAGACAAGAGGGGATTCCTCTGTCCTTATAAGGTTGCGTCAGCAGACGCGAATATGACATAGCATAGACAGGGTGGGGAAACCTGAGCTAAATGCGGGAAATGTGGGTCTTACACAATTCTGCCCATAAGACAGTCGGCAGCGCATTGCGCATGCGATTTCAGTGTTCTAGTTAGACAGCTGAATCGGCTACACCGATAGTAGCTTAGCCTGCAAGGCGGGAACCTCTAGGTTGTAAAACCTAATAAATGTAGATGGTGAGGCCCAGCCCGCCGCCGTACATATATCCTGTAGGGAAATCCCGCTGGACCAAGCCCACGAGGAGGCAACACCCCTCGTGGAGTGCGCTCTAACTCCCAACGGGCACTGGAGGCCCTTGGCAGTATAAGCCAGCGCTATGGCGTCAACTATCCATCTGGATAGGCTCTGTTTCGAAACAGCCATTCCCTTGGAACGTCCACTGAACGAGACAAAGAGCTGCTCAGTCTGTCTGAAGACAGCAGAGCGGGACACGTAAGCTCTTAAAGCCCTAATGGGGCAGAGAAAACTTGAGTCCCCTTCCTCACTTGATCCCGGCAGGGCAGACAGGGAGATGACCTGAGCCCGAAATGGTGTGTTGAGGGATTTTGGCACATATCCATGCTTAGGTTTGAGTATGACTTTAGAGTCATTAGGTCCAAACTCTAAGCACGTTGGGCTCACAGAGAGCGCGTGCAGGTCGCCTATGCGCTTCACTGAAGCGAGAGCCATCAAAAACACTGTTTTGAAAGACAAATGCTTGAGGCTAATAGATTGGATAGGCTCGAAAGGGGCACCTTTCATGGCCGCCAAAACCGTAGAAAGGTCCCACATAGGAACTGAAGGAGGTCTGGGAGGATTTAGCCTCCTAGCTCCCCTGAGGAAGCGGATGACTAAATCGTTCCTTCCTAGAGACTGCCCCAGCGTTGTTCTGGAAAACGCTGTAATAGCCGCCACATAAACTTTGAGCGTGGAAGGGGATCTGCCCTTATCCAACAGCTCCTGTAGGAAGGAGAGAACCTCCGTCACCTCACAATTGAGAGGTGATATGCTCCGAGCTGTACACCAGCCGGAGAAAACCGACCACTTCGAGGCATAAAGCCGCCGAGTCGACGGCGCTCTGGCCTGAGTGATGGTGTTTATCACTCCCTCTGCGAGGTTAACGGATAACCGTTGAGCGCCCACACGTGAAGCGACCACAGCTCCGGGTGCAGATGCCAAATCGAGCCCCCGGCCTGCGAGAGGAGATCTCTCCTCAATGGCACTGGCCATGGAGCGATGTCTGCTAGCTGCATCAGGACTGGGAACCATGCTTGGTTCTTCCAGAACGGTGCTACAAGCAGTATTGAGCATTTCGTTTCCTTGACCCGCTCTAACACCTGAGGCAGGAGGGAGACGGGGGGAAAAGCATAAAGCGGGCAGCGCGGCCACACGTGGGACAGCGCGCTGTCGTTCTTGGAAAAGAACACGGGGCAATGAGCGTTTTCGCGGGACGCGAATAGGTCCACCTCCGCTCTGCCGAATCTCTCCCACAACAGCCGGGCTGTTTGTGGGTGTAGAGACCATTCGCCCAGGGGAATGTTGTTCCTGGACAGTCTGTCTGGGCCCACATTCTGGAGCCCAGGCACATGCACTGCTCTCAGCGAGCGCAAACTGTGCTGAGCCCATATTAGGAGGCGTTTCGCCAGCCTGTACAGGGATGTGGATCTCAGACCGCCCTGGCGATTTATATAGGACACCACGGCCGTGTTGTCCGAACGGACTACGACGTGTTGGTCCTTGATGTGGGGATAAAAGCGCGTTAGCGCGTTGTGCACTGCAAGCATTTCCAGGCAGTTGATGTGTTGGAGCTTTTCTCGTTTCGACCACAGGCCGAAGAACGGTCTGCCCTCGAGCAGCGCTCCCCATCCCGAGGTGGATGCGTCGGTCGACACCATCCTCACTCTCGAGGAAGTCCCCAGGCTTACACCTGATCGGTACCAGTCGTCTGCCAACCAAGGTGTCAGGGCTGTGACACAGCTCTGATCGACCTTGAGACGCAACCGGCCGGACACCCACGCTCCGCGCGGTACTCGCGCTTTCAACCAGAACTGCAGAGGGCGCATGCGGAGCAAGCCCAGCTGGAGAACCGTTGATGCTGAGGCCATGAGACCTAGCATCCTTTGAAACGTTTTGAGCGGGGTAGACGCGCCGCAGCGGAAAGATCTCGCCACGCGCTGAATGTGCAGCACGCGCTGTGGCGACAGCCGCGCTGTCATAGACTGTGAGTCCAGAATGGTACCCAGAAACGAAATCGTTTGACTGGGGTTCAGTGAACTCTTCGTCCAATTGACCGTGATACCAAGATTCTCGAGGTGGTCGAGTAAAATGGTTTTGTGCTCCACGAGCTGTGATCGTGATTGAGCTAGGATCAGCCAGTCGTCCAAATAGTTCAGCACTCGCATGCCTCTGAGTCTGAGAGGAGCGAGCGCCGCGTCCATGCATTTCGTAAATGTACGAGGTGCCAGGGACAAGCCGAACGGAAGGACTGTATACTGGTATATCTGACCCTCGAAGGCGAATCTCAAGTATCGCCTGTGACGTGACGCTATCTGTATTTGAAAATACGCGTCCTTCAGATCTATTGACATGAACCAGTCTCCTCGGCGAACCTGCGCGAGAATTTTCCTGGTCGTGAGCATTTTGAAACTGCGTTTCACTAATGCTTTGTTCAGCCGTCTTAGATCCAGTATGGGTCTGATACCACCGTCCTTTTTGGGGACTAGAAAGTATCTGCTGTATAGCCCCCCTTCGCTTTGAGCCAGGGGTACATGCTCTATCGCCCCTTTGCATATCAGTTTTGATATTTCGGCGCGAAGTAGGTGTGCTACTTCTAAATTCACCGTAGTCTCGACGCGCGCTGTGAAGCGGGGAGGGCGTCGACAAAACTGTAGCGAGAAGCCTCTCTTTATAATGCCTAGCACCCAGTCCGAAACCCCTGGAAGCGCTGCCCATGCTTCTGCATGGCTGGCTAAGGGCTGGATGCGAAGCGCGCTCTGTTCGCCGTGCGACAGAGGTGCTTCGAGGTGCGATAACATAGGCGTTATGCCTGTGGCATTCGAGGCGGGGGGCGCGCTTAATACAGCGGGCAGAGCGCTCGTCCTCGACCTTACTACAGTGCTTAACTGAGTGAGGGAGGTCTGAGCGAGCCCCGTGGGACTCATGTCTGCGAGTAAACGTGGGCGGGAAGCGGGTACATTTACTGCTTTGGCCGCGCTGCCTGTCTGAGCAGAGCGAGCGCGCACAGGTTTCGTTTTTACAGAGAGCCTGTGGTCTGTGAGACATAGTGTGTGTGGGCACTGGGGAGTGGGCACTTTCACTATATTGGAAGCGCAATCGACCTGAGTCGATTTTATGTGCGCGAGCCCTAAGTGTAGGGCTGTGCTTGTGTGTAGGGATGGGCACTGAGGAGTGGGCATCGACACTACATTTATAGCACCAACGGCCGTGGCCGGGACACCAGAAAATACACTCTTTTCGGGATATATCTGGGTAGCCGTGAAAACGGCTTTTGTGTGCAGGCGAGCGGGCAACTGTGCAGGCTTGCGTCTTGCAGAAAACGCTGGAACAGTCGCAAGTCTTGGGACTGAAACAGCGGTGCGCTTGGGTGAGAGACCGGCCGCAGCGGGGCTCACACACCTGCGCTTCCCTAGGAGTGCTAGGACTTCTTCGGGGCTTCCGGCTTCACCACAACCCTCGGCCGAGGCCCGCGCTGAGCAGGGCGTCGGCTGGTAGAGCGAGAGCGGGACCTAGAGCTGTGCTGCTGTCGCTGCTGTCGCTGCTGAGAAGGTGTGGCGGAAGGCGGGGGCTGATGCTGAGAGCTTCGCGGATTCTGTTTATCGCGATTCGCTGCAGAACCGGAGCGCTTCGGCAGGAAGTGCTTAAAGGCTTGGGACGCTTTCTGGGCCTCGGTAAATCTCTCCACGAACTCGGAGAGAGAAGAACCGAAAAGGCCAGCGGAAGACAGCGGGGCGTCGAGAAACGCGTTGCGCTCGGAATCAGCCATTTCCGTGAGCGTAAGCCATCTCAGCAACAGTGGCGGAAGCCATACATCTTCCCATGGCCTGTGCAGCAGACTTGGTAGCGCGGAGTGTTAGATCCGAAGCGCTCCTCAGATCCGCGATGCAGATAGCCTCCGGTCCCATCTCGTCCAGCTTACGGAGGAGATCACCTTGGAAAATCTGCAGTGTAGCCATGGTGTGTAGCGCTGACGCAGCCTGCCCAGCGGCGGAGAAGATTCGCGCGAGCAGCGTCGACGTCATGCGGCAGGCTTTAGAAGGCCACACCGGTTTAGTCCGCCGTCCAGCAGAGGGCGGGCAAAGGTGGGTCGCTATCGCCTGTTCCACCGGCGGAAGTGAAAGGTAGCCTCGGTCTTTCGCATTATCCAGGGAGGAAAATGCTGGCGACACAGACGAGCGCGTTCGCGCAGAGTAGGGCGCATTCCAAGCCTTCGCCACTTCTTCGTGAAGCTCAGGAAGAAAGGGGGCGGGCTTAGATTCCGGAGAAGTGCGCTCACCAGGGAGGAAGCTACCATCCAGCCGGGTACGAGAAGGGAGTTCCGGTGCAGACCACTCGAGGCCGAGGCTCGCCGCGGCCAGCGCGAGTACTCGCATGAGCTCCTTCTCTATGTTGGCTCTCGTAGTGGGCTTGCGGGCAGGAGGCGCGAGGTCCTCAGAGCTCGCCCAGTCCTCGCTGCCTGAAGCTAGCAGAGAGCAGGAATCCTTCTCTCTCGACGCGGCCTCAGAAATGACTTCCTCTGATGAAGCGGCGGCAGACTGCGGGCGCTGAGCATCAGGAAGTGAAACAGGAGAAGCCGGTGAAGCAGGCGGGCAAACCGGCGAGCTTGGTCGAGCTGGAGCGGGTTCCGGGGCCCGCTGCGAGCGGCGCTTCTTACGGCGCGGCAGCGCGGCGGGGAGTGCAGACTCTGAGAAGGATGCCAGGCGAGTCCGCAGAGTCACCATCGGCAAAAGGTCGCAGTGAGGGCAGCCGCCGTCAGCGAGCGCGAGTGCTGCATGGTTCTCACCCAAACAGGAAACGCAGATGACGTGTTGGTCTCCCTGGGCGAGTGGGGCTCGGCACGAGCCACATGAAGGCATCTTTAAAAAGACGCAGCTCTTTTAGGGGGTGAGTGTCGCGGCGGCGAACACACACACACACACACAAACAGAGTGATAAAGGATATATAGCGCCGGAAAGCGCAGCAGGTACGGCTGTAGAAGGCGGCGTTGCCAGCAGCTTCGAGTGGCTCGTCCCGCTGAAATGCTTGCCTCAAACGACGCTTGCTTCCTCGTGATCCAGCGATGCGTGAGCTTCGCTGAAGAGATGAAAATCAAGTGAATCAGCCTTCTCGAGCTCCTTATATAGAGGCTAGCCACACCCATCTCGGCGGGAAATGGCTAGGAGGGCGCGAAGCGTCCTCATTGGCCTGACGTCACCTCAGGCCTCGCTCGATAGGCTTATGCAGTTGCTGCAGAGCAGCCAATGAGCGAGCGAGCCGTCTCGCCATAGCTAAGCACTGCCGCAACGCGCTTTACATGTATGAAAATTAAGGATAATTTTTTGCTTCAGTATTTCGTGAAAAGAGACTTTTCCCGTAGCGTTTTTACAAAAACGCAGTACGAGAGGACTCTCGTAAGAGAACACTATTTGTCATAATTGCTGGTGTATTGAGTAGGCGACTTACAACTGCCTGGGGTTCTGTTGGGACAGGAGGCTCCAAAATACAGATATTACCATCAGAATCTGTTGGGACCAACAAAAAACCTAACCCAAAATAAAATAAATGGACATATCAAAAATAGCCTATATGAAAAATAACACGTATGTAAACCTCTTACATTTTATGAAGGCCCTTGGATCTCCGGGAGTGACTGGTTCTGATGAAGTCCCTCCTGGAATTCCCTCAGCCAATGCTGCTGCACTGCTGGACACTGGATGCTATTTAGTTATGTCAAATGTTTGTAAAGTCAGGTAGCCTACACCCATGATATGCCTTACCTGATTGAATTGTGTTTTTATATTTAATTTTCAGCTGCTGCCATGTTCTTTTAATACCAGGGGCTCGTTCTTCGTACGTCGCTAACTCAGTTAGCTGGATTTGATTGTTGGCGATTTGGCATGATCTTGGATCGTTTGGTTCTTCGAAGCTCATCCTGGACTTGCTGTCATAGCAACACATGCGCAAGCTCAAACCTGCTCGGGAGCAGGCTTATTTCATGTAAACAGGATTAGATCCCGGCTTCATAAGCGGAGCTGATGCGGGAAGTCCAGCGCAGCGCGATTTTTTTTTTCTTTCTCGTGACTCGTGAGATTGTCGTTTACATTATTAAATTGTTGGAAACGCACATTTATTTTCGACTTGTCGGAGTCGGGCTTTAACTACAGCACAAACTGTTTGCATTGCCCTAAGATTATTTGCGAGTGGCTCTTTCCTTTACACTATTGGAGATGCGGAGAAGTTGATGGAAAGGGCTGTCTGTCGTGTCATTTGGAGTTTACCTGGCGCTTTTAGGTTTAAAAAACAGTTTTTTTTTTTTTTTTTGGCATTTCCAAGCCACTTAAGACCCAATGTTGTAAAGCAGTTTTTTTTAAAGCAAATTTTTTTTTAGGCTATCATCATTTTTTATGAAGATCATACAATCATGACCATGCCGATTACAGTATGTCACTCAGGCTTCACTAACGTGATTGGTACCATAGACTATAGGCTGCCATCAAGGCCTCAATGAAGGGGATTATGTGAACAGAAAGGGGGATTATGTGAACAGAAAGGGGGTTCACAATGTAAATGTGCAGCCCAGTTACAATTGGGATTCTTAATATTCCAGATTAATAATATTAAATCAAATAAAAAAAAAGGCAGTTGACAAATCTTCCATAATCACAAATGTGAAAGCAAAAAGGTCAGGATCTGTGCATGACTTAAGCATTTTCAGAGATTCACATTCCTGCACATTATTTGAAAGTGGTAAGGAAAGTTCCACAATTAAATATCAAGCTCACTGTATTACATACACTTATTGATCCTAACAGAACTGCATTTTTTCATAGGTGATTATGACATGTTCCTGCAGACAGGTGTTTTATGACACCATTCCCTGACCCAAACCAGTTACAATGCAGCTCTAGCCAGGACAAGGGCACACAATGAAATGAACTTCAGCTAACTAAAGGGAAGATTTCAGTGTCTGAAAAGTCTGAGGGTTGCACACCTGACAGGGCCTGTGACATTGCTACATGTGCCATATTACACAACATTGGCAAAAAAAAAACATTAAATGTTTAATAAAAGACAAATATGCTTAGTTCCTTGAGTTTTATTTCAATTGTTCTTTGTAAAGAAAAGCCAGTGGTCAAGTGCCTGCAACAAGATATTAGACACATGCCTCATGCAACAAATAAAAAGGAAAAGTTGGCTATACACTGCCCACCTGTAGGCCTATGTCTCCTCTGTGTGTGCAGACTCTTCTGTAGGCCTTTCTGTAGATGTGGAATCCTGCAACTTATATTGCAGCCATAAAGCATACAAGTATAAATGAAGTAAAGTTATTTATGCGCTTGCAGGTCGGCTAGTTCCTCCATATGACAGTTATCTGAGAGGGTTTATTCACTGTCCAGTGCAATGGAAACAAATGGACATTACAAAGTCTTATACTTTCTTTCCTTTGGAAAGTTAGAGAATGTCCACTTACTGCACATATTTCAGCCACCACTTTCTTGGGAACAGATACAAGTGTTGGTGTATTATGTAAAAGTGCACAAAAGAGGAAAACACTATGTCATTACAATGAACTACACTCGGGAAAATGTGATCAATAACTCATGGCAAAATATTTTTACATTAATATAAGTTTATCAGTTTTCACTTTCACAAGTCAAAGCAATTCATCATTACTTTTAATGCGACCTTCATTTAATGCAGCAATATTTGTACAATTATTTTACAGTGTAGGCTACTAAGATCTTTTCTTTTTTTCAGCCTTTTTCTTGGTTGCTTTTATAAACAGACAACCATTTATTTAACAGTGCCTTTTATAGAAGAGAAGAGACTATAATATAACTAAAAATTACCATTAGGCTGTGTAGAATATTTTTGTACTTCACTTTTATTTGTTCCCATGTTCTAGTGTGGTGACTCTGACATTACAATGAACAAAGTAGCCTAATTATGCAATTATTAAAATACAAAAAAGGCTAATAAGTGATAAAAACATCTAACATGGCCACTTCTAACAGATTTAAATTGTCTGCTACTTTTTGCCAGCCCTCTCTCCTGGCTTTTGCAGACTTTGAGGTGTTCCCTGGCGTTTTGATTAAACATAAAAATTCCGAATAAACTTCGACTATCTTGCTCTGTTGAGGAGAAAAACTGTGCGCGCTCTTTGGCCACGCTAAACAGCCAATAGCAGCGTTGCTGATCAATGTTTCTACGATCGATACATATCCCCTTTTAAGCCAGCGCATGAACGCGCAATTATCTCAGATAACTCAATCCAGCGATACTAATCATAAACAACAGGTGAGTTCGAAGAACCCAATTAGCCGGATCATGATTAGCACGATGATATCATCTTGGATGTGTCATTTGATCTCGGATGTAATAAGCAACGTACGAAGAACGAGCCCCAGGATTGCACCTACATGAAAATTAAAATTTGGTTGAATTACATACTGTTCTTCCAGTTTCACCTCTGATAGTATAACAGTTGGGCAGGGCCGCGCTACAGCACCCCCTGTTTTCACAGAATTGTAAATGCAACGCATATGTTTGTTCATTAAAATATTTAATTTTTTAGCATTTAGTCATTTATTTGTAATAAACACTTTAAGTGGGCAATTTAAAAATGGTTATTTATATGTTAAATGATCTTTTTAAAACATAAGCGCAGCGTGTTATGTAATATTGTGTGTTTGTGTGTGTCGAAAAAATTTGTCCGCAGCTGCTCAAAAAAAAAAAAAAAAAAAAAACCCAGTCAAAAACCCCACTGTCAGTGTTTTGTAAGGAACAGGCAAATATGTTAAATATAGCAGGAGACATTTTAATTGTTTACTAATAAAACAGTTTTTTTTTTTTTATGTCAGTGTCGGCTAGACAGATGAAGATGACGACTCGCGATCTTCGCAGCTCCAGAGAGAAATGCAGATTTTATACGAATTGCATAAGCAGCGCAGTCTGTTTTCTTTCGTTTTGAATTGTTCTGCTTAAAAGTAGACATTTCAAGCTATCTATATTTCTCAGGTCTGTGAGGTTATAGGCCTACGCTGAGTTTCGGTTCATTTATGAGACGAGCTAGGTTCGCCAGCGCCTCCGTGTCCTGATTATCTATTTTCTAATAGCCTATATTTAGCCTACTTCTTATTAAATCCAGACAATTCGTTGTTGAAACATCGATTGAAATTAAGATACAATTAATACAAAAAGAAATTAAATTTAAAGACAGGCTTTGTGCTTTCAGTTTGAGGTCTCTGTGAAAGTTTTAAAACATTATTTCAGTGCCGCTTTAGCGCTCACGTCCGTGGCGGAGAACTGTCTGTAACTTATTTTTTTTTTTATGAAATAAATTTTTTAAAAAATGCAACTTAGTCCAGTGCGACTTAGGCTATATATATTTTTTTCTTCCTCGTGGCGCATTTTTTGACTAATATGCGTCTCCGGAGCGACTTATAAAATAGGCTATACGGTAAGTTATTTATTATTTTTGTGCAAATGTCCCATAAAGTCCCATCATTTATGTCACATTGACCGGTCCATTGCATTACGAATAAAAGCAGAATCAATAAAGTAAAAAATGTATTGTGCAGTCAGGTGGTTGGAGTGTGTGCGCGTTTTTTGACGAGTTTTATAGTCTTGATAGTTTCTTATTCAAAAGTGGTGCAGACCTCTTTTTGTCTGGCGCTGTTGCCATGGGTAACTCATAATATCTGTGCTCCATTGATAATGGCTTTTTATAGTTGTGGTGCATGCACTTAACTCAGAGTCAGTCAACTCAGAGTTGATTGAACTAACTAATTTCAGCTGTTCTGAAACAAACTTTATGGCCAACTAAAGCAACTAAAGGAAGAACGTTGTCAATGTTAGATGGTTTGGAAAAGACTGATTGGTTCAGAGATGGCAAAGCTCAGAGCCCGATCAAGATAACGGCAGAGGCTTGATCCCACGACAGATATACAAAACAGACCTCCTTATTCTTAAGTAACTCTCAATGACCCCAGGGTTGAAATCTCTTAAAACCACAGAGACTAAGACTTTACCTATAAAAATACATAAAATCATCCCAAAACAATTCTTGATGGACTTATTATCAAACATTGTTCAACTACATAATTCTATATTGTGTCCACAACCTATATGTGTGTCTATTATGCTTAGATCCCATATAATTCATGTAATTGTTATAACTATTAGATGTTTGAATGAAAGTGTGTCTTGTTTCCTATCAGTTGTCAGCAACACATCCGGACCGTCAGGTTCCATCACCACGCCCACTCGTTCCCAATCACCCGCCTTCTGATCACCTGCACCTGCCGCTCCTCATCAACGCACCTCCATATATACACAGCACTTTCACCAGAACACTGTCAGATCTACTCGTTAGACACTGGACTCAAACTACTCTCTTCAACCACAGTATTATCTACCAGTCTTCCCGCCGTTCTGTTTGTCTACAAGTTAAGTTGGTTCCTGTTTTATGTTTGCTTTTGCATTATTTCTTATGATGTGATTTATGTTCTGAATGAAGCCTTTCTGTTTTGAGTTTATTATTAAAAACATCTTTAAGTTCATTTACATCTCTCTCTCTCTTCCCTCCGAGCGTGACATCAGTACGATTGTATTTTCTTAATTCCAAAGATGGCTTGATTGAAATCTGTGTAAAATATTTCATATTCTTATAATAACAATGATGTCTAAACTGTGGCCTCTTTCCTCTCTGCTAGAGCTGGAGAGTAAGGAGATCACAGATAATGCTTGATTTACAATGAGAAGTGAAGAAAATGCCACATCTCAAATAAAGACAGTGTCTAACTCAGTGAATGTTTGTCACACAGACTTGAAACGCATGTCTATACAACGCTTGGAATCTCTATTTTTAAAGTATGTAAATTATATAAAAAAACAAATATTCTATTTTTAAGTAATCCATACGAAAGCAGCGGCATGTACTTTTTCTCAAACGCGCCCTCATTAAATTAAATTTGAACACGCCCACGCGCGCACAAACGATTGACATGCAAATGATCCATGCGGAGAAACGCAGACCCGTAAACGCCCTCATCACCTCAAAACAAATAAGCAGAGACTTCGTAACTTACTCCTCTCTGCTTTTCATCGAGTTTGGACGACTGTAAGCTGTGCTGTGCTGTGCTGTTTACCTTGAATTTACCTCGGATTTACCTCAGAAGAACGCGATTTGAAGATGAGAAGATTTTTAAGGTAAGACATGTTAAACTGGTCGTGCCAGATTAAAATGTATGTTATGAAATGAGTTTGGAGTAAACATGAACTAAGCCTAATGTCATATATGTACATGTATATATAGACAGAAACATGAAATGTGAGCTAGAATTGTAGGCAACCTTTCAGTGCTTGTATACATGTTCAACAGGAGGATGTTTTTATATTCTATAATAAAACACAGCATGGTAAAAGTAGGCTAGTGTATATATATACTGTAGGGGAGAGCGGGGCACAAAGTAACGCTTTTTGACTTTATCAGTTTGTGTAAATCTACTTACAGTTCAGAGTATTTATTTTTTCCCACATTAATTTCCCACATGTCTAGTACAATTATGTGTTTTTGTTAGTATATACTTTTTTTCTTGATATACCCCGAAAGAATGGAAGTGAAATGTGACAACATGCCCCATAGGTGGGGTACATTGTAATATGTGTGGGGCACATTGTAACATAACATATGACAGCTTAAAATGTTATCTGATCTAATAAAAAAAATATACAAAACAAACTAAAATATTTTCTAAATAAAATACAATTAAAAAACTTTTTCATATAAAATAATGGCAATTTTTAATAATTAAATATAAACTCATTTTTGAGTTTTGACTACGAACACATGAAAACACAGCTATACAACATAGTTCAAAACAAATAAACAATTAGTAATTTCTGAACATTGACTCTCAGTCTTTATTCACCTTTTTCTCACGTTTTCTCAATACAATTAATAAAAGTATAGAATATAATTGCATATTTCTAATAGGGGCACATTGTAACGCAGTGTTACAACATGCCCCCGCCTGCACAACTGGGATTTAAACCCTGCTAGTGTCTTCTGCTAGTTAGCTAAGCATTAAATAACTATCTCAACTGTTAAATAACATCTTGGAGATTAAAATAATATCAGATTTGTCTTATTTTAAATAAACACAAAAAATAGAGATTAAAAATTAACTTAAGTAAGAAATTTACTTTTGCTATGGTTTAATAAATGTTTATGGATATCTTTTTTTCTATATAGTGTTGATATGGCAACTAGTAAATACACCAAGTTTCGTCATCCAAGCATGTGCGGAAGTATTTAAAACAAGCGTGTTACAACTAACCCCGTGTTACGTTGTGCCCCGCGCTCCCCTATATATATATATATATATGCATGTATGTAGCAGAGCGGGCGCGGCATTGACTCAAATTGATATAACATTGGGCGGAACAACAATTTATACCCATGCTCAATACAGTTTATTATTTCCGACAACGCCACTTGGGGAATTTCGCCCCAAGAATTTAATATAACCTCTAAGCTAAGGCACACACAGATCCTAACCACAGTTGGAGTCAGAGACATAGGTGATTGAAAACACTCATTTTATTAATTGTTAAAAGACAGTTCTTTTTTTATAAAAGGTGTTGACCAGCAATCACTCCCTTCAATTTATTAAGTTCTAGAGTTGGCTGCAGAGGAACCTGGGCATACCCAAGGGGCAGTCTCAAGATATCACCTCTATGAAGAGCACTCCATTCAATGCACAAACACACCAGCACAGCACACACTCCACGACTCATGCCAGAGAAGACCACGACTGCAGTGAGACCCTACCACCTAATTGGTCACGCGTCTGCCCCCGGGTGCCCAGGCCCTGCCAACAAACAAAAGAAAAAAAACATTAAAGAGCAGTGTTATGCAAAACAAAATAACAACAAAATAATGAAAATTATCATACAATTCCAGGGCGGAACCAACTCCTTGGTCCCGACCTGATCGTCACCTAACAAACCCAAAAATAACAAAGAAAAATCACATAAATACAGCAGTATAATTCAATCACAAACAATAAATTTAAAAAATATATAAATTTACAAATACAATAATTGGATTCGAAACAATCACACAGATTCAAAAGTACTCAATCTTTGAAGATAATAGAATAAGTAAAGTAAAGAAATAAACGAGAAAAGGGAAATAACAAAAACTCAAAACATATCACGAAAACAGAGTCACCGTTCACCGGAAACAGTTCACTTGAAATGGTTCACTCGAACAGCTCACTTAGAACGGTTCACTCAAGACGATTCAATCAGATGTTTCACTTGAGACGACTCGCTCGTGACAGAACAACACACACCAAAAACTGAACAAAACAGAACAGCAACTGATGAGGCCCAGCACGGACAAAGCCTTATGACGAAGCACAGAGCCGATAATGCTCATTCAGAAATTCGATACCGTCCGTTGCGCATGCCTAAAAACAAACAAAGTGTTACACTGAGAGTTCTTCATACATATATATATATATATATATTTATTTTTTTTATTTTTTTTATTTTTTTTTCAGATCACAAAGATTGCTATCAATCTTCCCCCTTTCCCTGCAAACGAAGGCCCAGGTGATCTGTCCACACTCACTCTCACACACACACACACACACACACACACACACACACACACACACACACACACACACACACACACACACACACACACACACACACACACACACACACACACACACACACACACACAAAGACACACACACACACACAAAGACACACTCACCCACAAACGCTTTCTTTTCATGTAATGTAGGATAGAAATATTCTTTTAATGTATGCATATTCCTATATTCATGTGTGTGATTAGTTTTGCTTTATAATAGAGGTGTGACTGTCTAATGCGTAGCCTTGAATCATAAATGTTCTGGTTTAACCCTCTGGAGTCTGGGGTGTTTTTGGGTCCTTGAGATGTTCTGACATGCCCTGACATTTGTGCTTTTTTCAGTTGCTTATAAACATATTAATGGCAGAAAAAAATACACTCTATTTAGCACAAACAGGACTACCATAATATGTGAGCCACATGTATGTACATGTTTTCATTTTTGAGAGAATAATGTTTATGCATGGTTATTGAAAAACCCTAAAATGAAAGTTTCTGAAATAAGGCCATAAAACACATACTAAATATGTGTCAATCAGACTTTTGACTAATGGATGTCCTCGCCTAGAGTTTTTTTCTTCAAAATGATGTGAAAATCATCCTGCCTAATCATTCACATAAAACGATACATTGATTTAAGTTTTGCGAAACACTTTTAGTTTGGAAAGCCAATATGCAGATGGGGCGTAAACGATCCAACAGCATCATGCATATTTAGTAGTTCACACCTGATGAGACAATGTCCCTGCATACTTAATGAGCCATTCATTGAGGTGTGTCACCTATAGCTAACTTAAATATACGAGCTTGATAAAAATGATCATTCTAGAAGAAAATTTCAGATGGCATTTAGAGGCTTTTGCATCTGAACTCTTCATATACATATATATATATATATATATATATATATATATATATATATATATATATATATATATATATATATATATATATATATATATATATATATATATATATACACACACTACCAAATTGGTTCACAGTTGAAGGCATCGCATTTATTATTTATTTATTTATTTATTTTTCACAAATTGTGCTTGCAAATTCTATAATATCCAAGGTAAACATGTCTAGTAATTGTGCAGTTAATTCTCATATTGTATTTGCAGTTTTGGAATATTTATCCTCTCCCCAAATTTGTCACTAATAAAACACAATACAAATTATTTAAAGAAAAAAATTATATTTACTTGTTTACATCTACCTTATAAATATATACAGGGTGGGCCATTTATATGGATATATATAATATATGGATGATATTAAAGTCATGTTTGTGGCACATTAGTATATGTGAGGGGGCAAACTCCTCAAGATGGGTTTGCCCCCTCACATATACTAATGTGCCACAAACAGGACTTTAATATCACCAAACATTCCCATGTTATTACGATGTATCCATATAAATGGCCTACCCTGTATTTTTTATTAAAAACAGTCCCTCCAGAAAAACGCGATTATGCGATCGCATGATTCCATGCATAATCAGCCAAAGTCCGCATATTTATGCGGGGGGCGCATTTTTTTAAATACGCCGCACTTTTGCCGCATAAATTGCAGATTTCCGCGTGCAAAATATGCGGGCTTGCATGATTTCATAATCCCCGCATTTTCGTTGCAAAAAGTCAGCAGAAAGTTGACAAATGTTGGGTTTACTTCACACAAGCGCAGCCATTTCCCCTGTTGCCATGGGAACGTTATGAAGTGACGTAATTACGCGACATCATTGAAAAGCTGCAAACCCCGCGATAGGCCTATTTCACAAAAATCCGGTCGTATCTTACACCGCAGGCCGTGCTTTGCATGTTTTCATGGAACAACTGGGGAGAAGTTAAATCACGTCAGACACAGAAGGCAAAAAGACGTGTCTGTGGTGTGAAGGAGTAAGTTAAGCAGATGTTGAAAATGGAGTGTTGATGCTGGTTCGGGAGTGATGCCCTGACAAAACATGTTTATATTGCACTTGATTGTTATCTGATTTGCATGTCATGCACTTTTATTTATTATTATCAAATGTTGGCAAATTAAAATTGTTTGTAGAAGTTGTTTTCTGTAACTTTCTTAAAAATGAGTGAACATGGAGCAGTTTTTCCGTGAGCGGGACTGGAAAACCCGGAGTGGATCATGAGCGGAGTGATAAAAGAACGCTTAGAGTGGAGAGAGGAACATGCTTTTGCTCCACTCCAGGCTTTGATCGCATCCCCCTAAGCAGGGTGAGTAGCCTACACCTCGTCTTTCCCATTCAAACTAAAATGAAGACATTTATTACACTATTAATGTAATTGGTGTTGGGCAATCACTTTTTTTTTCTCTTTTTCATCAAACTGCAGTTTTCGCAAGTTCCCGCAATTTTCGCAAGTTCCCGCAATTTTCGCAAGTTCCCGCAATTTTCGCAAGTTCCCGCAATTTTTGCAAGTTCCCGCAATTTCATCGCATAAAATTGCATAAATATCCCGCATATTCCATCGCATTTTTTAAGAAATCTTGCCGCATAATCAAGGATTTTTGCCCGCAACAATCACTAAAAAACTCCGCGTTTTTCTGGAGGGACTGTAAAAAGGTTACAATTACAACAATTCAAGTGTAATCCTTTGTAACGACAATGGGTAGAAAGCAACCACCAACTAATCTTCTTTTTGAATATTAATTCAAATTCTCTACTTCTCGATGACTGAGGGGGGAAGATTTGTTCAGAACGTCTCATGATCATCACCGGTCTGACTAATTGAAGGAGCCCCCGGCACTATCACATAACTGGTCAATGGCTAGCTTTGTGGCCTAATACGGACTGGTTAAGATAAAGACAGTGTCCGCACAGACCAGAGCCATAAGTCACCCATCCAGGTGCCAGAGAGTCTGCAAAAGACCCTTTAGAAGAAGAATCGACACCAGCAGATGTTACTGAAACCCCCGACTACATTCCTGAACACCTCCTCATTAAGACCTCTGAACAAACAGAGTTCTGTCTCTTCACCAGAGAACTGATTCTTATCAATAACTATACATAAAATCATTCAAGAACAATTTTCAATGGACTCATGATCAAACAATCATGCAACTACCTAATCCTGGGTTGTTTCCACCACTTATATGTATATTTTAATAAGATAATATGTTTTGATCCCATTTAATTCAGGTAATAGTTATTATATTAACTATTAGAAGGAGTGAATGAATGAAAGTGTGTACTGTTTCATATCAATGCTATCTTACGAACACAACTAGCAAGATGGCTTGAATGATATCGGTGTAATATGTTTTGATCTTCTTTTAATTAGAAATCATGTCTAAACTGTGGCCCCTGTTCTCTCTGTTAGTAAGGAGAGCACAGATAAGCATGATTTACGATCAGAACTGAAAAGAACGTCACCTCCTAAATTCAGCCAGTGTCTAATTGGCCAGAACTCATCCTGGAGGTTGGACAAAATTTTAGTTTAAAACCTTAGACCCAAAAACAAAGCTCTCTCTCTCGCTGCTCTCTCTCGCTCTCTCTCTCGCTGCTCTCGAAGCTCTCTCTCTCTCTATAGGAACCATGTAAACGCGCAAACGAAATAACCCAAATCAAGATCTGAAGAACATGGGTTAAATAGCTTCATTCAAGCCATCATCATCTACTCTCAATTTCCTTTCTTTTCTTAGTTTCATTTCTTTTCCGTTGTGAGTGTCGGTTCTAAGTTAAGTTTTGCGACAAGATTTCGAGCCACGTTTCTTCTGCAAAGCCAGCTTCAAACAAAGACTCTCATTCCGCCAGCACACCACGTGACTGACCCCGTGATCCAGACATCAGGCACGAGGAGACCGAACGGACCGGGAAAACCCCTTTCACGCAACAAAAAGGGAATCCCCAAAAGCAAATACGCAAGTACCTCCATGCAGGCTAAAATCTTAACTGGTGTATTTATATAACTTTAATAACCTGCCTAAAACGATAGAAGGGTTAAATTAATGATTGATGGTTTGTTCAGGTCATGTCTAGTGTATATGGAATCGTGAGATTTCATCCTTTCACTCTTAAACCCACTCTTTCCTCACTCTATCCCTTTCTGCAACGCGTATGAATGTGTATGTGTGTGTGTGCGTGTGTTTGTGTTAGATATTAGCTTTATGTGTTAGTAGTCTATATAATCAATAAAGTATTGTTTGTATTTAAAAGAGATTACTCGTGTGTGCTTATCAGATTTATTGTCTTGAACTTCGATTTAAGTTACCTATGCTGTTACCCTTAATTTACTTCGTAATTTATTGTTAGCTGGGGATTAATTCTTTCTTGACCAGGAAGATATTATATTTCCTAGAGTTAATACTTGTTTATGCTTTCTGTTCATTGGATGAACTGATAAAATGATCATACTATTGATTCTGCTACAGTAAATTCTGAAGATAATTAAAAATAATTAAAATATTAATTATTGGTCATATTCCGTTATGAATAATAATTAATAATATTTATACGTGGGCGTATAAACGCTACACCTTCTTTTTGATAATTTTTGATATTTTTCTTCATCTCAGTATAGCAATAGAGTTTGCTAAAAGCTGTTCATTCAATACAGCAGTATTTGAAAATCGTTAATATTTTGTAAAATTACATTTATATTTGCATTTATGTCAAAACCTAGACACTTTATTTCAACATATTTCAGTCGATTTTACTCATCTCAGTATAGCAATACAGTTTGCTAAAACATCATCATTCATTCACACACGCGATTTAAATTTAAACTGTCTTTTTGTGAGCTGTGGTAAACAGCGCGCATCTCTGCCGTTCATTCATTCATAAACAGAAACCCGATTACTACACCATAAATGAAAAAACTTACTACACCATTCCTCAGCTCGCTCCTTGATATACCCGCACTACTGAGGGACATTTTCCATTATTATTATTCCTCACAGCGCTGTGAGACGGTGTAAATAAGTTCGCACACACATTCGCCGACCATAGGCTGTAAACACACATATACACGCAATGTTTTGACACATGGAGCTTGCATAAATGCACGGATTTACTCCAAAACATATATCTGAGCATCTCTATCATGGATCGTCGACTACAGAAGAGATTTGGAGGTGTTTTTGATGAAGATGAAGAGGAGCTGCGACGAAGAACAGCAGAAAGTAATAGGATATTCATTATAATTATCAGTTTATTGCAATTTATTTGAGAAAAAAACACAATTTGCAATTACAAATGTTCTAAAACATTTATTGTTTTCTTTTTATATATTTTATACATTAGTTTGAAAACGATCACTTCTGGAATGTTTATACATGTAGTGAGAAATCACTGTTTTTGCTCTTAGAATTGTTCAAAATAAAGGGAATTTTGTTCAAATGTTGTGCTGAAATCGTTTTTTTTCTTGTGTAGTTTGAAGGGCAGAACAGTTCTGAATTTATATACATGTATGTAGTAGGCCTATGCAGTGTTTACTCCTTATGTCAAGGTGTTGGGTGCCAGGTGTCCATTTGGAGTCTCCAAATTGCATTTTGGAAAGGACGCCTATACTTTTCTTGAATAAAAGCTTACAGAAACTACATTTTTGGGAGTATCATCCTCAAATTTGAATCTAAACATGGTCAGACATTCAGTTTTATCTTTATGGTGTTTTCAGGCCCTTAACATAAAAGTCTGATAATTTTTTCCCCTAAGTGAATTTAATTCAAAGAAATTGCGAGTCACTTTCATGTAAATTTGACCTTGTTTTATTCTGTTCCTATGCTACTTTGAGTTATAATGACTCTTGTGTAACTAAGTTTCAAGTGTCTAGTTTAAAAAAAATCAGAGTTATGAATGTGGACCATAGGGTTTAAGAGCTACAGACATTTGTATTTGGGTATGTCATTTTCTGAAAATTCTCAAAAATAGGGGCGCTGGTTAAGAGGTTAATTGTTGTAAAGGAGTAAATCTGAAAACTCACCAGCTCTTTTTCTGCAGATCAGCCAGAGAAGAGCAAGAAGGAGAACAGAGACTGCAGCGACAGAAATCACTATGACTGAAGAAGAGATCGAGCACAGAGTCAGAGACGGACAGGGCAGATTGGGGACAATTATAGACAAAGACAAAAGACTGTGATCATGTACCTTTTGTGTTTTTCTTCGAATTATCCTGAGAGTCTGTGACTGGTGTTGGTGTATCAGCTTGAGAAAACAAGGATGAATGTTAGTTGAGATGCATCATAATAATATCCAGAATGAGGAGAAGAAGAGGTGAGGTGTAGCAAACCTAGCAGCTTAAACTTTATTTTCCCAAACTAAAGAGAGAAATCCAACATGAGAACACACAGCAAAATCCCCAGAATCCTACACATGATCCCACTCTAAAGAGTGTTAAAGTAACTCTGAATCAGAGTTAAAGTTAATGAGATGATAAAGTGATTAAAGTGATGATTGAGCATTAGTGATGAACACCTGCTGTTAACAAGCAGAATCACTGAAGAAAATAGAAACACAAGAACTACAACTGACTTCATACACAGCCTTATGCCGAGTTCACACTGAACGATATTAAGCCTGATTTTCGCTCTCCAACAGGTTTTGTGAGATCGTTCATGTTAGTGACAATCATGCAGTGTGAATTATCAAAGACGCAATCTGAGAGAATCGCAGACACCCGTGAGATATTTTGCTAAATATGTGAACCTGTCGGCGATTCACAATCCTGCTGTGTGAATGTGTTTTGACTGAAAACTACATCAGCGATGACCGACAGCCAATGAGAGAGCAAGATACAGGACAGCGGGATGTTCGGGGAGGAGTTATAGACTAGAATTTCAGCATTTTAAGAGATATATTTACAATCATATCAAACAGAAATAAAGCACAAAACATTTGCTTGACCAGCAGCAACATTTTTTTTCTCGTTTTTGCTGCAAATCAGCGCACAAATAATTTGCAATCTTCTTGCAGGCTATTATTATTAACAGGGACGTGCACAGACATTTTGAAACTTGGCCGCTTCATGCCGCTTTCCCCCCGATCTCGCTGTTACCACATGTAATCAGGAGAATTAGGGAAGCTGGCCACTCGGTGCTCCTCATAGACCCGCGATGGGAGAACCAAATTTGGTTCCCGGAGCTGATGCGGCTGACGGACCTAGCCCCATGGCCAATTCCGGTGAGAAGGGATCTCCTCTCTCAAGCCGGCGGCTCGATTTGGCATCCTCATCGGGTATCCATTTATTATCCATGCATGCAGAGACCGCTGGTCTCTGCATGCATGGATAATAAATGGATACCCGTTGTCCTGCCAGAAGGGGTTGTGAACACGATCACGCAGTCTAGAGCTCCTTCTACGAGAAGGCTCTACGCGTCTAAATGGTCTGTGTTTACTAGCTGGTGCGCCGACAAAATAAGGGTAGGTGCGCCTACTGGATAAGGGCAGGACCCCTTCCACGCTCAAAGTATATGTTGCAGCGTTCACAGAGTCGACACGCGGCCAGTCAATAGGAAGGAATGAGTTTGTCATCCACTTCCTTAGAGGAGCCAGGAGGATGAATCCCCCGCGACCCCCATCGGTTCCTATTTAGGATCTTTCTGTGGTCCTGGAGGCCATGAAAGCACATCCCTTTGAACCTTTACAGACCGTGGATCTGAAATAGCTTTCGCTCAAAACCGCTTTTCTGATAGCCCTGTCATCAGTCAAGCGTGTGGGTGACTTACACTCGTTATCTGTTAACGCTGCGTGTCTCCTGTTTGGACCTAATGACTCTAAAGTCATCCTCAAGCCGAGACATGGTTATGTCCCCAAAGGGCTTGGCACTCCCTTCAAAGCGCAGGTGATTACGTTATCGGCCCTATCAGGATCTGGTAGCGAAGTCGATGTTAACCTCCTTTGCTCTGTTAGGGCGTTAAGGCTTTACGTCACGTGCTCCACCACCTTCAGGCGCTTAGAGCAGCTCTTCGTTTCATTCGGTGGGCGCGCCAAGGGCCTTGCCACCTCAAAACAGAGTCTGTGCAGGTGGATAGTGTAGGATTATCCTTGAACGGTCCATTTCATATTAACCCAACACCACATTCCACAGTTCGGAACGATTCCCCAGTGAATCATTAGTAAGTCATAAAACACAGTCATGGTGCCGAGATGGCTAAAGGAGATGTCACCCCCCTTTCCCTTGTTGTGTGTGTCTAATCTCAAACCAGCGATGCCAGGACAGCAGGAAAAGATTCCTCTTTGTTCCACAAACTTAAGACCAAATGGCCAAGAACCCTGTGGTGACCCCAATGCATAAATCCACAGCCTTATCAGGAAACGAAGGATGCTAAAGCATTCTTATGGCCCAGAATCACCACAAACCCTAAACCAGGGGACACCCCCCTTTCTGCAGTTGTAAATTCCAGAGACTTTTGTCTCCAAAACCAATAGACTGAAATTAACCCACTTGTGGTTTAATACAAACAACGATCTCAAAATTGCTTCCAATAAGCTGAATTGATCACCAGTATTTACCTCACATATATCTTAAGTATCATGTATATTTTATGTAACCTGTGGAGTTCTTTCTGTGTGTTTAACTTTCATTACAGCCTATTTGTAAGGTTTTCTACCTCAGTTATAGGAACTAATCACCAGAAGTTGCCTCATACATGTGTATTCTCTGTATTATGTATGCTGTATATTACTGAAGTTAATTTTGTGTGTTAAACACTTATCACAGCGAAATCCTTATTTAGTTCCACCTCCACTATGGGAAGTATATGTATTTTGGTACCTACTTGATGGGTAAATGATTTCTAGAATGTTGATATAAAGTAGATGTGTGTAGGATGCACCATATTTAAACTATTAAGTTTACTTATTAAAGCGTTTAACTAAACTCTCAGGAGTTTGGGCACACGTGATCATGTGGACTTTACGCTAATTACATGCAAGAACCGGAGAACGGGGCGTAGGTCCCGCCCAAGACAATATCTGATTGGCTGTCGCACTAGGAAGGACGGGTCAGATGGACACGCTTATAACCCAATGACAAGCTTTTTGCCTTGCTTTTTGCCTGCCTTGTGCCTCGCTTTTGCAGTGACTTTTGCTCTTGCTGACCTTTCCATCGTCCAGCGTGTATGCTTACATACCCTTCAAACCACCAAGAGCTCACGCAAAACTCATCAACTCTTCCGTAAGATCCTTCGTTGAACTTCGTCAAAGAAACCCCTCTCAGAGTCGCTCCAGACTCAGAGGAAACTCCGTTGCATAGCAACCCGCAATCCAGGAAATCCCGCGAACGAAGCGCCACCCGGCAAAGCCAACCAACCACTCACCATCGAGTGCTGTCCCTCAGAACGCACATCGACCGACTGCCAGCCAATCAGCGCCGAAGAGATTCCCTCTCCAGCAACTTCGTCACTGGGAACGCACGCGCTCAGGAGCATCTAAACGCAAGTACACAATTCTCCTAATTCTGGCTGAAGTGAACTGGTGCAAATGTTATTAAGAAAACGAACTAAGATTGAAGTGCTAGTAGTTTGATTCTCTCAGGTTGCGGTCAAGAAATAGTGTCTAACGCTAGACATTTGGGACTCCATTCACCCTCCGTTAATAACATCACTCTCTGTCACTGTTTGAATGAATGTTTGTGTGTTTTTGTTAGTTTAGTTTGTGTGTATTAGAGTAGTTCAATGAAGTCTTGGTTGATTTTACATACAAGCGTCTTGTGCTGTGTGCTTACAAGTTACTGCCTTAAACTAAAAAGATTTTGCTACCTTGCTCATATTAATCAGTTATCATAACTTTATGATATTATTACCGTAGGCCACGGGATAATATTCTGTCCAGAATTGATAAAATACCCTAATCTCAATTTATCGGTGGACGAATAGTTGATAAAGTGTTAAATATTAATTCTGAATAATTTGCATAATAATTCGGTTCTTCCCTGTAATTCAATCCCCTTTGAGTTATATTGATCTTAATTCCCTTATTAATCTTACAATTAGTGGACGCAATCGCGGCACCATATGCGTCTAAAGACCTGCATTTCCCCTTGGGCGTCAGGGCTCATTCCACTAGAGGCATGGCCTCTTCGTGGGCTTGGTCCAGCGGGATTTCTATTCACAACATTTGTATGGCAGCAGGTTGGGCCTCCCCCTCTACATTTGTTAGGCTTTATAACCTAGAAGTTCCTGCCCTGCAGGCTAGACTTTTGTCAGTCTAAGTTACGAGTATGTTCTGCTCAGATTCGTTCGCGCGCAGGCTATTCTCACATTAATCCTAGCTCCCCTGGTTGAGCTGGACTATAAGGGTAGATATTCCCTTCTCAGTATGGACTGGCTGTGCCACTCTGTATTCCCTGCCACATGCTACTGTGTGCTTATGTACATGTACTGGCCCACTCAAGTTGGCCGTTTTATTCCCACTAATCTGTGTCCCCCGGGTGTCCCCCTGGGACTATATGTGGTTGATGCTTGGCGCGCTAGGCGTTGACAAGGGGTAAGCAACTTACGCAATACGAGATAACCTCTCGTAAGAGAACGTACTCGATTGCTCACTTAACCTCGGTTCTCTCTAGAAGAGGGAACGAGTATTGCGTAACCTGCAGTGCTCGTGCCTCGAGCTGGTCTCGCTTCAGTCGATGAAAACCAGGTAAGCATCTCCCGAGCCCGTCCTTTTATACGCAAAGTCACGCCCATTCTGGCGGGCTATGATGTGTGGGGGCGCTTTGGGCATGACGTCACGCAGGGCTCAGTGATAGACTACTGCGGTTGCCGCAGAGCAGCCAATGAGCAGCGCTAGTTAGCCCGCTCTAGGTCTGCTAGCTGCTGCAACGCGTTGACAATAAATACAAAATTAGAATAATTTTTGGCTTCAATATCTCAAGAAAAGATGACTTTACCCGTAGCGTAAGCAATTTATGCAATACTTGTTCCCTCTTCTAGAGAGAACCGAGATTACGTTAGTAACCGAGTACATTTTATATGTTAAACTTGTTGCTGAGCATTACGAGTGTACAGCTTATTTTGTGTTTCTCTCTTTTTTTTGTATATTTGTTTACTTTTAAATGTATGTTTTTTTATCATTTTGTGAGTGGATGAGCAGTATTTTATGTCTGTTTGGTGTTTTTCTTGTATCTACAGTGAATGCGCTGCATGGATGAGCTCAACATATCGTCTTCATGTGACGCTTTCTGGGAGAATCGAGTGAAAGAACCGGAGTGTTATATGAACACACTACTCTCACTGTTTATACTAAACATGTCCTAGAATATGCATAAGTACGCTAATTGGGACACACCATATAAGTCCACGAAATGAAACTAAAACAACAAATCAATGTGACAATCATACTGTAGAATATGACAGTCATATTTTGATGAGTTAACACTGAAGATAACTCTAGCATTATGCACTGGAAAGCACTGATGTGAGAAAGACAGTGATGATGTACCTTTAGAAACGTGTGTGTTTATAGTTGAGGGATCCTGAGAGTGTGTGATGTGGACTGGATTCACTGCTGTCGTTGAATCAGCTTGAGCTGTGAAGATGAATGTTAGTTCAGATCATTAATACTGTACAATATGACATTCATATTTTAACTTTGATCATCATATTACATAAAAAGTTAATATTTTTGCTGTCAAGTTTCAATTCCTGTATTATTTCCAGCATCACGTTTTGGACTGTTACTTCACTGCAGTTCATTAGTTTGAAGCAATGCTTTGAGTTACTCTTCTGTGAGAGACAAAGAAGCTTTTGTTCCCTCAGTTTGTTCTGGTTCAGTGATACTGATAGACCTTAGTGTTACTGACATTATGAGGCTCTTCTAACACTGTTTTCTCACCTGAATACTTGACAGTGTATCTGACTGAGGTCTTGACTTGATTTCCATGAGTAAGTTGACATCTCCACTCTCTGTTGTCATCTTCATTCAGGAGTGTTGTAGTCAGAGCCCTGATACAGTGATCTGATGATGATAATATCTGATATCTGGAGTCTGTCTTCAGATCAACACCAGTCTGATTCACCCACAACAGCTCAAATCCCGTATAAAGAATCCAATCATCACAGGAGAATTCATCATAATAAAATCCAGTATATGAATACAACTGACAGGAGAGAGTCACAGAGCGGCCTGGACTGATCTCAGTCTGTGAGGATGATGATGATGATGATGATGATGAAGACACTGAAACTGAACACAAGACAAAAATCACAGACTCTTCAATCATCATCTGAGTTTTTAAATTTACCACATAATCATAAACTTACCATGAAGAACATGCAGATAAACATCTGCATCATGTCCTTGTTTCTGTCCATTCACATATTGTCTGCAGGTGTATAATCCATGATCTTCTTCTGTGACGTTCTTGATGTTCAGAGAGCAGTCAGACTCCAGACTCAGTCTCTCATGTCTCTCTGTGTCTTTCTTCTTTATCCCTTCAGTAATCAGTTCAACTGTTGCTGAATGACTGTTAGAGTAGTTCCACATAGTTTTAGATTTGCAGTCAGAAAGAGCATTATTACAGGACAGACGCACATTTTCACCAGAACTGATGAACACATGATCATCATCCACTCCACTGGTTCCTGAAACACAGTATATCTCAGTGATCATTATGATATATATTAATAAATGAAACATAAAACATACCAGCATAAAAAGCTGAAGTTTTAAATCATAGTATTTTTCCTCACTTAAAGCAAACAACACTCTCTCCAGAATAAACTATTAGTCTTTATCAGAGCGCTGTTCAAATCACTGACACACTCTTAATATGAAGATAATTCTTCATCATCAGATGTTTGAGTGACACTATGTCCAGTATCAGGAATAATACAGTATGATCTGTGTGTATCAATACACAACTCTGAGATCACAATGTGAATGTGTGCAAGAATAAACTGAGCATGTTCAAATGAACTCTTTCCAGACTAATTCCACTAAATGTCTTTAGAGAAAATACAGATTTCTTTACCTGTGAGAAGTGAAGAGAGAATGATCAGTCCCAGCAGACACAGATCACACTTATCAGCCATTTTGTGTTTCTGTCAGTCTTTCTCTTCATTATATATAATTACAGCTCTTCCTCTACACATCATCAGCTCCTCCTCTGGTTATTCACTTCCTCTGTTCTCATGAAATGAGTGAATCTCATTTCTTTATTTTAGCAGTTTTCCACATGACGTTAAAATCTAGAAATAGGTACAATTATTCCTTTTTAGCAGAAAACTAATTTTATTACTAATAATGTCAAACGATCCCCATTCACATGGATCCGCGAAAACGACTTAAACGCTGGTTTCCAATATCCATGACTAACTTGTAGAAAATTAATATTTAAAGTATTTTGAAATGATTAACATCAGCTCCAGTGGTTAAACAGAAAGTATTTGCACACACTTCATGAGGTTCTGTAAAGCAGATATTAAATGTCTTCAGGAAGAGTTTCTACACATGGATTATAATGTTCTGCTTTACTCTCTCCAGCCCTGAGAAATAGATCAGATCCAGACTCCTTTATTAACACTACAAACACCAAATGCCAGTCATTTTCCCTTTGGCCGGTGGATTTGGCACGAGCCGCTCTGACGGGGATAATTCTCGGTCAGCTGGTTTTGGTGTGCTGTGACACAGATGAGCTGTTTAAAGCGATTCAGAGATGCTCTAAAGGCTATTTTGAATTTCATTAGCTGTAAAAGTCAATATTGAAACCCTGGCTCATGTAAAAAACGTTCCTGTGGCAACATTTTTGCAAGACGGTAAAATACGTTGCGTTGTGCACGTTTCACAACAGTATCAAAGTTATATGTCCAGTGAGTGGCGCTAAAAGTGTGTTTAGTCTTTTTTCCAGAACAGATGAACATGAATATCATGAAACATGAAAACAACGTTTTATTACGTCGAAGTTTGTCCGTATCATTGCAGATCTGTGTTGAAATGTCCGGTGAGTAGCGCTAAAAGATTAACCATCACGCTTTGAAATAACGTACACCTACACTATACCCTAAACCTACCTAAACATCTTCATCTTTGTGTGTGTTTCTACACCCGCGTGACAGTCTCTTTGTGTTGTGGCTTTGAGCTCTAGTGTTTTCAGACGTATGTCATCGCTGGTTAGTTCTCAGAACTCAGTTAGTTAGACCGGACTGGTTTAACCCACACACAGCTGTGATCATCTCTGAATCCAGTCTAGGCGGACAGGTGTGAATTCTCACACATTCAGAAAACAGTTCCTCTTCTTTCTTAAAGTGGGTTTCTGAAGAAAAGAGAAACACAAGAACTACAACTGACTTCAGACACAGCCTTATGTGGCAGGTCCAATGAAATTCTTCCTGCCTGCATGTGATTGGTTAGTCTACTCATTGAGTTTCGTCCTATCAGTGCTAAGCAGTAGAGTGTATATAAACTGGCTGGCTAGAGTGTGTGGCGTCACGAGTCACCGCCCCTTTCTTCCCGTGTCGTCATTTAGTCGCCATCCAGGTATGTTTGGTGATGTTGGCTGGGTTGTCGTAGCTAACGTTAGCCTATTTTCAGGGTGGTGTATGAAGTCCTGCGGCTGGCATTGGGTTGAGGTTGTTCCTCTTCTGGAAGGTGAAAGCCATGATTGTGTTTTTTATCTAAGTATCCACTCGTATTGTAAAGGCAGGATTGTTTGTGTACAGTGAGAGGTTTGGGTGAAACTGATTAAAGCGCGGCTAGTACGGGTTTCAGCATTTCTCCTCCCGATAGACTGGACGAGCCCTCAGCTTCCAAGCATATGTGTTGTCTGCCTTGGTTTGGTTTAAAATCTGATTTGGTTTCCGGAGATCGCACTCATAAGGTATGTGCTTCTAACTTATTAGGTTGAGTTATAGGTCGAGTGGCGAACTTCTGTAGAGATGATGATTTTTATTAATAGTAAACCTGTTTAAATCTTTAACCAGTTCAAACTCTGTAACGAAATGGTGTCAGTCAGAAACTACAGTGAGGTTTGGTAAAGAGATCTCAGTGATCGACACTTCTGGACTTTATGATACTGAACTTAATAATGAGGAGGTTAAAACTGAAGTAGTGAAATGCATAACATACTCCTCTCCTGGACCACATGCTTTTATTATCGTGATTAAAGTGGGTCGATTCACTGAGGAGGAGAAAAACACAATACAGCAGCTCAAAGAAATGTTTGGAGAACAGATGGAAAATACACTTTAATCCTCTTTACTCACAAAAAAAAAACATTTAAAGAAAACCATTGAGCAGTTTCTACAGGAAAGAGATTCAGATCTTAAAGAACTTGTAAAGAGTTGTGGAAATCGGTTCTTCTGTCTGGACAATAAGTCATCTGGATACCTACAAGTCAAAGATCTGATGAGGAAAATAGAGAAGATGGTGGACACTTTACAAATGACATGTTTGATGAGTCAAAGAAACACATTCAGGAGATTCAGAAGCAGAAACTGCATGAGAAAGTGAAGCAGTTTAAACAGGAGCACAAACTGGTCACTCAATCCGAATGGCAGAAAATATACTGGAGTTTAACCCTCTGGGGTCTAAGGTGTTTTTGGGGTCCTTGAGATGTTCTGACATGCCCTGACATTTGTGCTTTTTTCAGTTGCTTATAAACATGTTAATGGCAAAGGTGTAATTACACTCTATTTAGCACAAACAGGGCTACCATAATATGTGAACAACATGTATGTACATGTTTGTATTTTTGAGAAAATAATGTTTATGCATGGTTATTGAAAAAACTAAAAATGTCTGAAATAAGGCCACAAAACACATACTATATATGTGTCCACAAGACGTCTGAATAATGCATTTTGTCGCCTAGAGTTTTTTCTTCAAAATGATGTGAAAATCATCCTTCCTAATCATTCACATAAAACAATACATTGATTTAAATTTTGTACGACACTTTTTGTTTGGATGGGCGTGATTCACACTTGAGGAGACAATGGGCCCCCGCATAATGAGGCTGCATACGTAATGAGCCTTTCATTCAGGCATGTGACTGAGCCACAAAAAATAATGCAAGGACAATATATATAATTGGTTCACAGTTGTTGTTGTTGTTGTTTTTTCCACAAATTTTGCTTGCAAATTGTATAATATCCAAAGTAAACATTTCTAGTAATTGTGCAGTTAATTGTTCTCATACTGTATTTTCAGATTAGGAATATATTCTCTACCCAAATGTGTCACTAATAAAGCTTAATAAAAATTATTTAAAGAGATATATATATATATATTTTGTTTGTTTTGTTGGTATTTTATTAAAAAAGGTTATACAATTACAACAACAATAAAAATTGTAACAATATTTCCAATGTAATCTTTCTTTGTAAAAACTAGAGAGCAATAGAGAAAGAGAGAGCAATAAAGGAGAAAGAGAAAGAGCAATAAAGGAGAAAGAGAGAGCAATAAAGGAGAAAGAGAGCAATAGAGGAGAAAGAGAGAGCAATAAAGGAGAAAGAGAGAGCAATAAAGGAGAAAGAGAGCAATAGAGGAGAAAGAGAGAGCAATAAAGGAGAAAGAGAGAGCAATATAGGAGAAAGAGAGAGCAATAAAGGAGAAAGAGAGAGCAATAAAGGAGAAAGAGAGAGAGCAATAAAGGAGAAAGAGAGCAATAGAGGAGAAAGAGAGAGCAATAAAGGAGAAAGAGAGCAATAAAGGAGAAAGAGAGAGCAATAATGGAGAAAGAGAGAGCAATGAAGGAGAAAGAGAGAGCAATAAAGGAGAAAGAGAGAGCAATAAAGGAGAAAGAAAGCAATAAAGGAGAAAGAGAGAGCAATATAGGAGAAAGAGAGAGCAATAAAGGAGAAAGAGAGAGAGCAATAAAGGAGAAAGAGAGCAATAGAGGAGAAAGAGAGAGCAATAAAGGAGAAAGAGAGCAATAAAGGAGAAAGAGAGAGCAATAATGGAGAAAGAGAGAGCAATGAAGGAGAAAGAGAGAGCAATAAAGGAGAAAGAGAGAGCAATAAAGGAGAAAGAGAGCAATAGAGGAGAAAGAGAGAGCAATAAAGGAGAAAGAGAGAGCAATAGAGGAGAAAGAGAGAGCAATAAAGGAGAAAGAGAGCAATAGAGGAGAAAGAGAGAGCAATGAAGGAGAAAGAGAGAGCAATAAAGGAGAAAGAGAGAGCAATAAAGGAGAAAGAGAGCAATAGAGGAGAAAGAGAGAGCAATAAAGGAGAAAGAGAGAGCAATAGAGGAGAAAGAGAGAGCAATAAAGGAGAAAGAGAGCAATAGAGGAGAAAGAGAGAGCAATGAAGGAGAAAGAGAGAGCAATAAAGGAGAAAGAGAGAGCAATAAAGGAGAAAGAGAGCAATAGAGGAGAAAGAGAGAGCAATAAAGGAGAAAGAGAGAGCAATAGAGGAGAAAGAGAGAGCAATAAAGGAGAAAGAGAGCAATAAAGGAGAAAGAGAGAGCAATAATGGAGAAAGAGAGAGCAATAGAGGAGAAAGAGAGAGCAATAAAGGAGAAAGAGAGCAATAAAGGAGAAAGAGAGAGCAATAGAGGAGAAAGAGAGAGCAATAAAGGAGAAAGAGAGCAATAGAGGAGAAAGAGAGAGCAATAAAGGAGAAAGAGAGCAATAAAGGAGAAAGAGAGAGCAATAAAGGAGAAAGAGAGAGCAATAGAGGAGAAAGAGAGAGCAATAAAGGAGAAAGAGAGCAATAAAGGAGAAAGAGAGAGCAATAATGGAGAAAGAGAGAGCAATGAAGGAGAAAGAGAGCAATAAAGGAGAAAGAGAGAGCAATAAAGGAGAAAGAGAGAGCAATAGAGGAGAAAGAGAGAGCAATAAAGGAGGGAGAGAGAGCAATAAAGGAGGGAGAGAGAGCAATAAAGGAGAAAGAGAGAGCAATAGAGGAGAAAGAGAGAGCAATAGAGGAGAAAGAGAGAGCAATAAAGGAGGGAGAGAGAGCAATAAAGGAGGCTGAGAGCGAGAGAATCAGTCGTATGAAGGCAGATCTTGTAATCAGAGCTACAGGGAAACTAGCAGAACAGACCAGAGTTCAGTGAGAGATTAATCAATCATCAAACATGACTAAACTTATTTATTGATAATGATTTTTATTTTTTCTTATTGTCAATAAACTGAAATCATCTATGAAACCGAATATTACATAATTCAGCACATTTAGACCATGATGTCACTTCCTGGTTTGTGTGAAGATCTGTTTCAGAAGACGTGCAAAATTAAACAAGGCACTTTACCGCACACATTGTTGTATTGTGTTTGAGCATGTGGATAAAACAATTATTTTAATTGATAATATTTTGTTGATAGTGTTCCTGAGCTGTGGAAGAACATTCATGCTGCCCTTGTACATTAAACAGTCTGGATACAAGCACCTTTTTATAATATATATATGGGCAGAGTCCAAAAGTATAGCCGGAAATTAGTCTTTTTAAAAGAGTGCCTGATCCTCACTGTTTTCCTCTGGGATTGGGTCAGGAATTGACTGAATAATCTCCTCAACCCTCTGCTGGTAGATGCTGGAACAACACCATCATGGCAGTAACATCATTTATTCATCGACAGCAAATGTGATAAAGCCAATGCTTCATGTAAAATGTTAGTGTTTATGTGTGTTTAAAATCTGCAAAATAAAGAGAAATAGGACTATCACATATGCAAAACCTCAGATGATCTCTTATAGATCATTTAACTGAGAGAGTTACTCAGGAGAATAGAGAAAGCTCAGATATGCAAGACTCTGAAATGGACTTCAAGTGCAGTATTCAGTGTGATTTCCAGATGATGGTGATTTTGCAGGATGATTTGAACACGTTCAGAGAATAGCTCTGTTCTCAGAACAGGTTAAAGCGCTGATAAAGCTGTGAAGCAGATTTGAGGAAGTGAAACATGGTGTCGAAATGTTCAGCGTTTCCTTGTAGCTCAGAGTGTGGTAATGGACTCTCTTGTCTAGTGTTTAGTGTTGTTATTATCCTAGGTCCCCCCTATTTTTTATTTTTCTTTATTTTTAAAAAAATGTAATGATGCAGAGGATGAGCACGAGGAGGAGGATGCAGAGGATGAGGGGGAGCATGTTTTGGAGACAGTCAGTGGTGCTCTGTGGCGAGACCAGCTGTCTGCAGAAGAGGCCCTGGAGGAGGTTCCCATTGACCACAACTATTTGTAACAGGCAAGTAAGAGAATTGTAAGGTTTGATTTGAGGATGTGAGTATTTCTTTTACTCTTCCCTCTTTCTGAAAATATCTCAGGTACATGGCAGCTGTTGATTGAGTCAGCCCTGCAAACCTGTTGGTAGACAACTTAGTGGACAGTGGAAATATGCAGTCAAACACTCTGGAGAGCGTCCCAGATGATGTCCCACCAGCAGGAGGCCTTACCAGGGTCTCTATTGTGGAGCCCATCCCGGTCCAGCAGCTCCACCAGGGTCTCCGTGCTCAGCTGAAAGCATACACTTGTTTTTCCAATCTGTTTTATGTACCGTTAATTTGAATTGTTTTCCTGTTGTTGTAAATATTTGTAAAAAGTACTTGAAATCATTTTCATTTTACATGGTAAAAAAAAACATGTATAGAAGAATGTATCGTTTACAAATGACTTCCATTTAAAAAGTCAACAATGTCCAGACCAATTACTTGTATTTTGGGGCTGGTGGGGCTGGTGGGGCTGGCTCCTCATCTCGGTCCGCCACTGCTGAACTTGGCCCTGGTTTGTCCTCAGGGATGGAGGCAATTAGGACAGGGGGGTTGTTGGAAGGCCTCTGTCCCAAGACCTCATCCATGAGGACAAACCACAGCCAAGTTCAGCAGAGGATTTCCCGCTCACCCCCTCACCTGTCCCAGGACACTTGCAATCCTAAGGCAGAGCAAATACACCATACCAGTTGTAAACAACAAGAACACCACAATACATTTCAGCAAAGATGTGTCAATTAACTTGCTTTCTTTTTTTTTTTTTTAAGTTGTCCCATTTTCTTTTGGCCTGCAAGGGAGTGACCTTCCCCAGTGGGTCCATTTTCTCCAGAATTCTCCTAAAAAAGGAGTAAACGGAAAGACTTACGAAACAAATTAAGACAGGGGTGCAATCTTAACATTAGAAAATCACACAGCAGTACATGCATACAAAATACTCCAGAAATCATATTCCTGGATCCTCAAGTTTGCTTAAAACGTTTGTACACACACACACACACACAAAAAAAAACCTACAAAAAACAACTGAGTGAAAGACTATTGCCTTATCTAGTTGTTCTCTCATTGCTGTGGGCTTTGTATAGGGTGAGGGCTAATTTTTGCATACAAGAGGCAGCTAGTGGAAATATTACAAATGGTTAATGACTTTACGTCCAAGCCACAGTGGCCGAGTTTTTGGTCCCTGTAAATAAATGATCATTTTCGGCCCTTCATTTTATAAATTCAGTCGTCTGCTCCTTGGTCCCTGAAACAAAACAAAACATTACAACAGGTTTTGCCTCAGACCACCTGATAAATTAAGCTGCAGTTTTTTAGTTTAAGTTCAGTTTTTTTAAGAAACACCCCTTGGTTTTAACACTTATTTCGCTAGCTATTTCAGGTATATCAAATAATGTATTGCAGAGACCGCTATGTTTTTCAGGTATTTTTATCTACCACATTTCAGCTGGATTTTTTCTGCTGTTTTATTTACTTGAATATACCCTCCTACTTGATATTCACTGCAAAAAAAGCTTTTCTTACTTATTATTTTGTCTTGTTTCTAGTTCAAACATCTAAAAATTCTTAAATCAAGAAGCATTTAGCCTACTAGGCAAGTAAAACATTTCTTGTTTTGGGGAAAAATAACTTAAAATTAGGTGAGTTTTTACTTAAAACACTAAAATAATCTGCTAATGGGTTAAGCAAAATAATCTTAGATCAAACTGAAAACAAGATTATTTTACTTGCCCCATTTGGCAGATTATTTTGCTTATTAAAATAATTATTTTGCTTATTTATTATACAAAACAATCTCTGTTACCATAAATTATATGTCTATCTCTGTAAAGCTGCTTTGAAACAATCTACATTGTTAAAAGCGCTATATAAATGAGGATGACTTGACTTGACTTCTTTTAAGCAAAAACTCACTTAATTGGTCATGAATGATGATGCTTTATGAATTCTGGGGAAGAGTAGGCCGCGAAAGTGTGCATTTTTGTATCCTTCGTTTTGTCCGAGAAACGAAGTGCGCATTTGGCGTCGCATCTGAATGACATTCCAAACTGGGGCAGCCTTCGTCGCGCTGCGGTGACGCAATCGGCCTTCCAAGCATGCAGTGTTTGAATTGGGACAGCCGTCATCGCGCTGCTGTGACGCAATCGGCCTTTAAACGCGGCCAATCGGCCTTCAAATACAGCCTTCGGAGGATGCAGACTTCCCCAAGTACACCTGGGCTGCGTTCAGCTCCGACAAAACGTTGCACAACGTTTTTTAAACAGAAACGGTGATGCGTTGAACACACTGTTCTGATGACGCAAGAGTTGCAACTATGGCAGCTGAGAAGGCCATTCTTTGTGTTCTTTGTGAAGAATTTTCAGAGCCTGATGAAGTCGGTATAAATATGTGTTTAATACTACAAAATATGCCCGATGTTACAGTTACTGCACTTGCCGCCCAGAACAAAAGAGAACATCCCAATCGAGTGAAGGGATTGCTGAAACTGAAGCACACATCTTACCTAATTCAGACTAAAACACATCTATTTAGCCTCACATACTGACTTTATTTGTAGTTCATACTGTTTTAATACCCTGTATTTTCTTTCTCATTTTTAGGAAAAGCACTTAATTACCATTGTTTATTTCTATACCAATACACTTACAATGAAGCTAAAAATATAAACAACTACATCATTATGTTGATATCCTATATTTTTTACAATAAAACTTTAGACAAACAAGTCTTCTAATATCCTCAGTTGTTGCGTATACCGAGCTGCATCGAACACATTTGTAAATTACTTTCCTTAGTCCCATTGTGCGAGTTCACTTTAATACCACGTGCTTTATATACATGTTGCTGCTGATTGGACTGCAGTTCTGACACACCCACCAAACAAGAGAAAACGCATCTCAAACCCCGTTGCACACCGGTGCACGCCGTTTCCAGGAAACATGACGTTCAACCCGGAAACCATAGCAAAACGTTGCGCACCGTTTTGAACTTGAACATGCCCCTGGCTGCAGCCTGCAGATTGGGGTGGGGCTGCCCATAACACTTCTCATTGGTTAGGGGCAAAGTGATGACGTCGATCGAGGCGGGGCCGCACCCAGCTTCTCAATGGTAAGTGGCACAGTAATGACGTCGACGCCACGGTAAACCGGAAACTGTATTTCTTTTTAAGGGCCTTGTTTTAACCTATGGTTTTAACACTATATCCTAATCCCACCAAAACCACAGACACACACAACATACACACTACACACCCGCACTACACACGCACTGCACACACACACACACACACACACACACACACACACACACACACACACACACACACACACACACAAACACACTACACACACCACACTTAGACCTACGCTGCCCTATAGTTATTTGTGTGATATGATGAGTAAAGTTACACGATCTCATTTTTACACCACTTCATTTTAACATCACACTAAACGCCACTTCAGAATTAAAAATGGTCAAATAAAATGTAAATAAAATTAGAACAAAAAAAAGAGTAGCTTGCCTGTAGTGTACTCACCATGCAGCGATGACCTTAGGAAATGAAAACATGCTAGAACGTCATGACTTCACGCCACTAACCAATGAAAAGAGATGTTGGAGTGAAGAGACGTGCAGCCCCGCCTTGATCGACGTCATCACTTGCCACTAACCAATGAGAAGCATTGTGGGCGGGGCTGCACAGAGGTGGTGGAGGTGCACCCCCGCCCAAATCTGCAGGCTGCAGCCAGGTGCTTCTCGACTTCACATTGGAACACAGCTATGTCGAATGTTCAGCGTTTCCTTGTAGCTCAGAGTGTGGTAATGGACTGTCTTGTCTAATGTTCAGTGATGTTATCATCCTTGGTCCCCTCTATTTTTTTTTTGAAAATCAGTAATATATATAGATTTTTTTTCTTAAAATAGCAGTTACTGCCAAACGTACTTCTGTTTTCTGTAATATTGACCAAGACATAGTCCTGTTCTGAATCGCCTGTTTCCACATCGACAGTCTGGTTCAGAGTCATCCTGATAGAAATCACTCTTAGCAAAAACGGTTCAAAAGCTGTCACTGGGCCAGAACTAGGGATGCGCGGTATACCGGTACTGCAAAAATACCGGTATATATTATATTTCAAACGGTACAATATCATAATTTTGCTCAATTCGGTATTTGATGCGCTGCTGTTTCGAAGTTCACCGCTAGGCGGCAGTGCGCTACCCAAACTGACGCGGGTCACGCAAAACCGGCAAACGTGACAACGGAGGAACACGATGGATCAAACAGATGAAGCTCATTCTACACATACTGTCTATGATTCTACACGCCCGAAATTAATAAATAAAGAGAGCAGTAGGAGTGAAATATAGCATTACTTTGCTTACAAAAGTAATGAGAAAGGTGAAGCAACAGACCTCAATGCACCACTCTACAAAACGCTGCTTTAAATTAGCCACGGGAGGCAACACAGTCTGGCTAAGCACTTGTCACTTGCTCATCCTGACTTGTTCAAAGAGTTCAGAGATCGACAGGTGAGCATCATTCAACTGATTTAATTTAGACTTCTATTCACAACACTGATCAGCGCACATACATAAGAGCTTATCAATTAAATATGATACGGTAAACACGAAAGCTCAAATGTGCTTGCATGACACGCTAGAACCAATGAAGTTTAGGTCTCATAATTTTTGCACATTCAAACAATCATATATTAATTGAATTTGAATGAATAAAGAGATTAGTAATATTCATTTTAGTATTAGTGCTAGTAAAATTGCTAGTGTGGCGACCCCTAGGAATCAGCCGAGAGAGAAAGAGTAATAGTAGTAATATGGATATTACTAATATGAATGTTAGAATAACACTTTACAATTAAGCTACATTTGTCAACATTCATTAGGTAACCTGACCTAACAGTATTATAACATGTATTAATCTAGATCAATCAGTAATTATTATTTAAATATACTAATACATGTTTAGCATGTTAACATTAGCCTACTTTATGCAATGCATTAAACTAATATGAACCCAAACAGTACTCAAACCAAGATGAATAAATGCTATAAATGTTGATAATTCTCTGTTGACAGCTAATGGTTAACATGTCATTTCATTATTCTATTATTATTCTATATTAATTTATTATTATAGATATTAACCTATTTTAATTGTATCATTTCAGGTTTTTTCTTTTCTTTCCAAAATCAAAATTTAACCTAGGCTACTGTATGTTCCCTGACTGTTTTTTTTTTATTTATTTTAAATTTTTTACATTTTGATACTTTTTGTTTGCATATTCGGTACTGCAGAGTTTCAAGCAGTGTTTTTTAATAAAATAGTTTCAATTCACTTAAATTTTGAGGCCGGTTATTTGTCACCTGTGGTATCGATTTAGTATCGATACCGAGGTATTAGGTTCTGGTATCGTACCGAAACCAAAATTGTGGTATCGAGCCATCCCTAGCCAGAACCTTTTCAAAAGGCACCTTTGTACACAGGTACTAATATGTACTCACTTAAAAATGTTGGGTTAAAAATAACCCAACTATGGGGTAGTATAGCACCTTCCCAACTGTGGGTTATTTTAACCCAATGCACTGGGTTAAATACCCGTTGGGTTAAAATAACCCAACAGTTGAGTAATTTTTTTTTTTCATTTTTATTTATGACCTTATTTTAATAAATAAAATAGACATTGTATAAACACAATAAATATGTTTTAACATGTGTTAAGTATTACATTATGAATGCAATAAATATGAGTGAGCCTAGTATGTAAATATACACGTGTATAAATAGAACAAACAATTATGATGTGCAAATATTAAAATATACATATTACATTTAAAACATGCGTGCACACACAGTACATAAATTAGCAGACGCTTTTATCCAAAGCATTAACTTTTAAGTAAAAAAAAAATGTATATCAACAATATAAATAAACCTCAAATAATATATAAAGCCAGTTAACAGCTGATGTTGCAGTGTTGGTTAAACTTACTGGTTTAATGTCAATGAAGCTGCGCTTTATTTCAGTTGGACGGACCATTTTCCCATCTGTGCAGTGTGGCGATGATGGCAGGACAGCAGGAAGGGTTTTAAAGGCAACTTCACCACAAACATCTTGAACGACGAGTTTACAGAAAGAATGCTTACAGTTTTCAAAAACCAATGGATCAAATCAAGTCTCAAGTGCAAAAAGTAAAATCCGGTCAATGAAGACAGGAGCCCAAAACTCATAAAGGCGGTTTGCATTGTCAGGGAATAAAACTCCAAAGTCCTGTGATATCTAAACAAGAACATTTAAATTGAAGTATTTTACTTTTCTAAATAATGTAGGATTTCTACTACAGGCCAAGACAACCCTTCAGTAAATTCCCTAAAATGCAAGTAATTATACTCACCATTCCCGTATAAACGTAAAGTACGTAACGTAACCTAACAGTCTAATATTAACGTCCATTACAGGGTTTTGTCCTGCATTGAAAATTTTTGGCGGTCGCCAAATCGAAATGTAGTGCCGCCAAAGCCTTATTTGATCGGTAAGTGATGTAGAATAGAATGACTGCTGCGGCGCCCAGAAGGTTTCGACCTTCTGCTTGGTGGACGGCTTCCACATCTTGACTACCTCCTCTGCTTTGGGGCAATTGGTCGTCCACCCCTCCTGACCAATCACCCTTGCCACTTCTGCAGCTGAAGGCCTCCGCAGACTGAAGTAGCCTGAAAGACAGAATGACAAGACTTTTCTCTTGCAAGTTATTTGTCACAGTGAATCAATGTAGAATTAATGGGTGCCAATACTGTATTGATAGAATTGGAGAATTACCGAGAAGATAGTCTTTCCTTGGAGCATACTGTGAAAGCTGCCACTTATCATAGAACGCTCTGTCTCCAGAAAAGCCAGATTCACTGCGCTGCCTCTTAGATGGAGGCTGGCCCTGCAGTGAGACAGGAAACGCCTCCAAAAACTGTCAGAAAGACTGCCGGGTGCTGGTTTCAGCAACTGCTGCTGACCCCTTGTCCGAACAAGTCCTGTATAAGTGAGGAATACAACGTTTATAGTAATGTAATGTACAAATAGTTTGTGTTATGTCCTTGATAAATTAAGAGACATACCCAGCTATAGAGGATAAGAGCTCAGCTGCCTCCACCAAGTCCTCATCAAGGACCGCACCAGCGATACGGGCCAAGTATACATTTTAGTATTAGTATACAAGTCCAGTTGGTGTGCTGATAAAAGTTTGGCGTTCACCCCAACCGCCCTACGCACACCCTGGCTGGTTGACATGCCCAGTCTATACCTGTTGAAATAAAATTTAAAAGGAAATGTTAATCGTGAAATGACTGTGATTGACAAGATGTAACTGAGTGTATATATACAGGTGAAAATTGTCTTTTAGACTCACCTCTACAACATTTTCATCTCCTTACCGTAGCCTGATTCACAGCGGTAAGCTTTTAACGGATTCTAATTTGAGTGGTACTGGTAGGTTTCCACGAGAAATACAAGTTTGCCGCGGTTCGTCTCTGCGTCATTACGTCACGTCTGTATACATAAAGAAGGAGTCTCGGCTAGTAGGCTATTCTGCGTGTGAGGATGCTGCAGGTGGCAGATCATTTATAGCCTTAAATACATAGTCACGTAGTTTTGATAACATTAACAATTTGAGAACAAAGTATAACAATAATTTACACGGTTTGACGTGATCTGAGCTAACTTTGTGATCATAAGATTTAATCATCAGTTGATCAGAACAAAAGTGGCTGACATGTTACTTGTTCAGACGACATTTTCCTTCTTATTTTGGAAATAATTCCTGGAGGTCGTATCTGTATTCCTGAAGTACAGTGAATATCCACACTGGTGCATTGACTGACAGCTCACACATACACCTCAAGATATTATTCATCCGTGCTCAGGAGCCGTGCTGATGCACAACGCATTTAAAGATAATTCCACATATAACTGCAATAGCAGATTTCAAACGGAGATAGCGACAAAGAGGCGAAACTTACAGACTGCGGTTTATGAAGCGACTATAATATTTTTTAGTGTGATCGTGTGATCCTGACGCATGAGCTGGCCAATAACGAGGCAGCGTTCTGACGTAGATCCCGGAATCACTGCACTGTGTACAACAACACGTGTTGGAGAAGCGTGTGCAGATCAGAGGAGGAGTAAATGAAGATATAAACAAACCCAAGAATTTATGATTTCTGTGCTTTTCACATTCACAATGTAATGCGCTTGGATTTAACTAATTGCTAAATTTTATTAAATGCTGCATAAACTAGTTACAGAGCTCAGTACAGGTCATTATACAAAACCATCTGCAGCGTTTTAATTGGAAAGTTAGTTTACATATTTATATAAACAATAACCATTGGGGAACGTTCTATAGTTGGTAACTATTTCTATGTTAATATTAAAAATGTCTATGTTGTTAAAAATAACTATCCTGCAACCTTCTGGGAACATTATATTATTGTTGCAAAAAAATAAATAAAAAGAGCATTCCTAGAATTATACTATTTAGTTCCCAAAACAATAAAAAAGACAGGAACCAAAAACTAACGTTAGGGGAACGTTCTGTGTTTGCTGGGAAGCCCCTGAAACAAACGTAATACTTGGCTTTCAGAACCGAAAATTATGGAGTTATTATATAAAAATTAAAACTAATAGGACAGATCTCTGAAAAACAATGAACGAGTTCAAATTAATATCAGATTCATGTCTCTGTTAAAAGTGTTACGGCCTCTTCTTCAGCTCCTGAACATTTTCCAGTGTAATTTTTCTGGTGCTCTTCTTCTGAATGAGAAGGCAGAAGTGATTTCAGAACGAAGGCCCGAGTGAAACTCTTCCCGCATTGATCACATGTAAAGTTTCTCTCCGCTGCGGATCCTTCTTCAGACTTGATTTACATTTACACACATTTTTCCTTTCTCGTTCGCGTCCATCAGGTCTAAAAGAAACATTAAATCAATTGAGATTTCAAATGAGAGACAAACATGAAATGAAAAGTGAAGCTCAAAGTCAAGATCACTGATGAGTTCAACAGACATTTTAATCTCATCAAATCTGGTCAAAACTGCTGTACACGATTATGATCTATTTTAATGTCATGAAGATGATTTGTGTTATAAAACACTAGTTTGGTCATGAAACAATGTAAATCTGGTGAGCATCAGCATGTTCTTCATCATGAAGAATGAATGAGGAATCAAGAATAAACACCAACCTCTTTGTTCTTCAGTATCATGATGTTTCATTCTGCAGGTTCTGGATCACTGGCGTTCTCTCCGTCCTCTCCTTCCAGATGCTTTCTGGCAGTTCTGCTAATAACACACAAGTTCATTTCTTACAGACATGATGAGAGAGGAATAATCAATATTTCAGACTCTGAACTAAGTACTAAGGCTAATCACATGTTGAAAAATATAGTGACCGTGATCATGTAACTTAAGATTATCAGGTTTTGTCGAAGCCACAACAACACAACAAACAAAACTAACATAAATCAACTAGTGCTGAAACGACACAAGCCAAGTTTTCCTAAACATGAAAATGCTTCATATTCAGCACTTCAAATAAACTCTTAAGCATACAGTTGAACACATCGTTCAGATGCATGTGATGTTTACTCTGATGTGGTATTCCCTTTGTGTAACTCATTAACCTTTATTTAACCAGGCAAATCACTGAAGAACAAGCTCTTATTTTCACCGACAGCTTGACAGAAAAAAAATCATACATTACAAAACACACACATACACATTCATTTAAAACATTTACAAGCTGTGATAAAAACAATCCCTGGTAGTTTATTAAATGCAGAGATTGAAATAAATGATTGTAATTTCAATGACTTTTTTATATTTAATGGTTATGTCTTTATCAGTAAATGTAAGAAAGTCATGTGTGTATTTCCATTTTCCTTCAATGCTTGTCCCGAGAGCGAGTGAGTCTCTGTTCAACTTTACAGAACGAGCTCCAGGACCTCAAGTTGATGAAGAGCAATAATTCTGACTAAAATATACATTGGTTTATTCTACATTAATCTACATTGTTCATAGAAGATTAACATGAAGGATTTAAAACCTACATTTATCGTCTATGAAAACAGAAACTGTAGCTAATGTGTCATTATAAACAGAGATGAGTTCTAAAACATTATCAATAATTCTAATAACATGCCAGATGAGATGGACTTGGTAATTGCAATGATGTTTTCATTGCTTTGTTTACTTTTCTGACAATGTATATAAAAAATATTTATGTGTTATACTTAAGAGTAAAGAGAATGGAATATTCGATGGAATATATATATATATATATATATATATATATATATATATAATTATATATTAGGGCTGCACGATTTGGGGAAAATGTCAGTGCGATAATAGAGGTAAATATTGTGATTGCAAAACAAAGATTATTAATAATCTGCCTAAAGAAAAAAGTTCTTTAGTCAAGAGCAGTGAGTGTTTTTCTCTGTTCCCTTTGCTCTTTGATTAACTTTAGCGACAGATATAATTAGTTGATACTGTGTACTGTCCCTTTAAGAGCAGCCGCTGCTGTCAGAGACACGGATCTCACACGCGCCTCATTCTCTCACGAGTCACAACTCTTCACGTTCATCATAAGACTACTCTTATGTTATGAAGATACTCGCCAAAAAGGCATTTTGCCATAATTGTGTGTGTTATTGTTCGTTTAAGCTCGAAAGATAACTGTATTCTGGAATGCTGTTTTGTGCGCACGCACGATATTAGCGCGAGCCTTTCTGTGTGTCACATCAGGACACTCACAGGCAGTGCATTCATTTTGGCATACATGTGTGTTCGTTCTACCGCGAAAGAGAACTTCATACTGGCGCGCGTCTATCTGTGGGTCATGTGTGTGTATGGCAAGCCAAGAGGCTCAGAAATACGCCATAGATTAATCGCGTTTAAATCCAAACGCCGTCATATGACGCCGTAAAAAAAGCTGTTTTGGTTGCACAGAGCGCACGCTATTTTACGGCGTTTTGCTTATAGTATAATGAGACACGCCCACTGATTTCCACAGCCAGTAAGTTTGAACTGTTCTCTCCCAATCAATGATGAGCTGAGTCAGACCAGATGAATTCAGCACAGATCATTTGTGGTAATCCAATTCGTATGCTCCCAAGGAATTATTAATTTGATGTATTAAAATAATCCAAGCTAAATAATAAACTGAAATTAAAGTAAATATTAAATAACATTCAAATCAATAAAGCTAAATTAATAGGATTTTCACATTTTAAAAGGGTGTCGCACAGGGCTTAACCCTCTGAGGTCGGCAAACGCGCCGGCGCGTTTTGCCGGATTTTCTCCACATTGTAGCACTATAAACTTAAATTACTCCGTCATTTATGGTCATACAGAAAAAAGAAATATAAAAAAATAATCTGTGATATTTTTACTTTTGTATGTGTCCACTTACAATCAAATCAAAACATTGTGCTTTTGTAAAATAAAGAAAATAAACAGGGTGTGCGTTCTGCCTCTCCGTCGCGGTGAACTTTTTTTTCTTGAGCACGTCTATAAACTGAAACAAAACTCAACGAATACTTGTCACACATTTATGAGCCATATACCTTTATAAACATTTAAGTGTGTACTTTTAAATGATCGGATTCAAACTGAAAACAAATATTCTCTGTTTAAGTAATTTGGATAAAACCAACAAGATGTCCAGCTTCTCAAACGCTTCCTAATTATTTTTTAATTTGAACACGCCCACTCGCGCAAAAGAGATTGACATGCAAATCTCCACATGGAACGCGAACGCGCTCATTACCTCAACAACAAAACACTTCACAAATCTCTGCTTTTCGTCGAGTTTGAAAGGCGCACTGTGAGCTTACATTCGAATTACCTCAGAAGAAGAAGAACGCGATTTGAAGACAAAGATTTAAGGTAAGAAATTCTTACATATTAGTTTGTTATTGTTGCATAAATTTCACATTGCAGTTGAACTGTTGCTAGATATATGGTGAATATTATAATATTTAGACCCATGTTTACTGTGACTGTGTTTGTGGATATCTGCTCAAATGTAGATACGTATATGGTAACCATAATGTTTTGTATTTGAGCGTGATCGCGTTTGAATGTATCATATTTTGGATCACGATCGCGTTTGAAAAGCACCAAACGGCTTCATGTTTTTACTATTATCTCATTTCATATCATCATAACGAATGGAAACATTTGAAGCAACATGATAATCAATATATTTTTCTCTAGCTTAGTTGTTACTGAAATATTCTGGAAGATTTATAGGCTGCTATAGGTTATTGTTATTATTGCACTGCGCATAGCCAATGCCTACAAGGCACAACAAACCTGGTGTTCATTATATTATATATTGTTGGAAACATTTATGTGTGTGTGTGTGTGTATGTGTGTATTTTGTGAATTTTAAAAAGCAATTTTAACCAGAAAAATCTAAAATTTATTCCCATAATCGTGCAGGCCTATAGTTTCTCTTGATACCAGTATGTTCACTTTTTTTTTTTTTCAGGGCCCAGATTCTCTGAACATGAACATGGTAAAGTGAAAATCAAACACCTTGGAAATGAAAGGTATGTACAATGTTTTTAGGAATGGCACAAAGGTCTCTGTCTTTGGATAATTGTTTTCTATGAGTGCTTTTTTGTCATTTGTTTTGTATCTTTGGATTATGTTGTGTTGTAAATAAATCCCAAAAATCTAAAAGCCATTCTTTTTTAAATCTCCTCATTCTTTGTGCAAGGTTGCTCTGAATGACAGGGCCTGATCGCTCCTAATAGGGCCGTTAGGGGAGGGCCTTTGTCTTTCTCAGGTGTGAAAAGCTTACATATTAATGAGCTCCCGCATAAAGCTTTCTCACACAAAACTCGTAAAAATTTTTAATCAATATATTGTCTTATCTGAATGAGCAGTCGGGGTGATTTTCACATAGTTTTAGAGCAAATATTCTAGGCTACGTCATACAATTTTCAAAAGTCTTGTGAAGAAATA
>NC_138725.1:12474648-12638718 GCF_965113295.1 Leuciscus leuciscus | reverse complement strand
AGAATACCCATATATGGGAAACAGAGATATCAGCGAAAACCCCCGTCTGAAGCAAGAGACGATTGATGTTGCAAGGCTCAGTCATGAGACTGAGTTCCTCTGGAAAAAACCCAAGAAACTGTATTAGAACAATGTAACCCAGTTCCGTATAAATATGACTGCATTTTGACTGTACGTTGCTGCATTTTTGATTTTGATGTCGATTGCATCCCTAGAGAGAAATCAAATCTCTTCTAGTTTAAACCTAGCTGAATTTCGTTTGGTTTAATTTTGCTCTGCTGTATTATTGTAACTTGAGAAACCTCGGATGAGAACAAGTTCGTATTTACTCCAATTGCTTGAACTGCTTTAAGGTAATTAGCCTTTGTAATATTCACTCATACAGGACTGCCCTGTTGAGATTGAATAAGCTGAAGTTTTATAACCTGTAACATTTTCTTTTTAATTTGCTACGAGTTTTAATTTTGTGTAACCAGTGTTTTAATCTTTTGTATAAATAAATTTTTATTTCTAAAAGACAATCACTGTTAAGTTTTTACTTCAGCTATTACAAACAGTTCTAAAAAGCAATAGACAGAGCAATTTATTGATCCTTTTCTAAACAAAGAAAACAAGGATTCCAAGAGAAGTTCTGCTGGATGGTAAGCATGATTTTTATTCATATGTCTAGTAAATGATGTTTATTATTGTTTCCTGGGAGTGTAGGGACTACACCTAGATTTACTGGTATAAATTATAACAAGCTAATGAGGGAGTTATATCTATTCTGACCTGACAGCAAAAGACCACCTAGACACAGTGATACCAGGGGTTATTCAGGAAAGTGAGAGTAATACCAGATCTCACCACATGGGGGCTCGTCCGGGATTGGGTCAATGTCTAATTGCCCAATAAAACCCACAAGAACCTAAGGGAACAATAGTTTTCAAAAAACTAAGACAACGGCTAAATCCAAATGCAAAACAATGTCTCCTTAGTGCTTTGAGGAAGTTACTGAAACAGTTATTTCCTCCTAACCTCAGTAAATATCTCGGGGACGCCTGAGATAAGATTGTTGGTTGGGCACGACAGAGGTAACAAGAGATCTCAGAGGCAGCGCTGTAGGACCATAGAGTACCTAAACTAGAAACCTCATATAAAGAGATTGTTACCAAAAAAGAGCCTCAGAGGAGTGTACAGATTCACACAGTCATGGAAAAAATAACCAACATTACTTTGCTATCGCAAGACCAATTAAATAAAAAATTAAAAGATGCAGGGCTTGTAGGTAATGAGGAATTACTGGCTACTGATGATACATTATATACTTCTAATGAAGCTGGATTAAGTAAATTAGTCCAGGTAGTAGGCCATAAAAGTAGAAGTAAAAAGGTTACCGTTGAAATTGGGGATAGTGATATTACTGTACCAATAATTAAAGGGACCGACATAAGAGTTACCAGGAACGGTGTTCCTGACCCAGACGCTTTAATCACGGCTGACTCCCCCACCCCTTCAGAATACACTGACAGGGAGGGAGCGGCTGGAAGTGACTATGGTCATGTAGGTTTAAACTTTGACATGACGACGGTAGAGACGGGAGCTATTCCTAAACGTAAAAATATATTAGCCGGATTCAGTCCCCTGATAACAGGGGAAGAAACATGGGAAAAAGAAAAGACAGGTTTTAGGCCCTATAAAACATCTACAGATAGAAAAAACAAAGAAAGATATCAAATAAAAGTAGATGAAGAGTCAGAAGGAAGCTCGAGTTCAGAGTATACTGAGGATGAGGAAATACCTCGAAGAAAGATTATTAATTACAAAAAATCTAGAAGCCAATCTCGCGAGAGGCGAAGTAGCTCTCATCAGAGAGAACATGACAGGCTGGGAGGAAGGACATTTTTGACATGTCCTGGTCTCATTTTTGCTCCCAGAGATTCACAGTTATCAGCTGTAAAGGGAGCGATGCAGAAAATAGTTAAACTAGCTTGCGGACCTACTCCAGATGAAATTCTGGATATGCCCGGAACTAGTTCTAAGGCAAAATTAGATATGCTGGCAGAACAGTTAGACTGCATGCAAAAATCTTTGTGTTACTTGTTATTAGGCGAACAGAAAAAAGAAAAACAGGAACCAACAGTTAATGATGTGTGGAAACTCAGAGAAGCCACACACCAGGAAGCACCACCTAATAAAGAAAAAGCGCCCAGAAAACAACAAAAGTCAAATCAGGGCGATAACTTAAATAAAAGAACTATCAAAAAGGATAGTAATGAGAAATATGATCAAAGGGAGGTTAAAAAAGAGGAACCTTCTGATTCTGTGTCTGAGTCTGAGAGGTCAGAGTCTGACACAGAGGGGGAGAGTGACAGTCAGGAAGTGCCCTCTCTGATTAGCACACAGATAGATCTGTCTCTAGTAGCGGCCGTTGCACGGCAGGAAAGAGAAAGAAAAGAGGGGACATCTAAAAAAGAAATGACTCCTAAGCCCAGGCGTGGTCCATCGAGACAGGCCAAGGGTGATGGCATTACTACAATTCAGATGTTACAGAATATGAGATTTCCAGGTGCAAAGGATGATAAAATGCTAAAAGCAAAAATGGTAGCTGATTTAGGAAAATCCATAAATGCTACTAAATCACTGATAGAGCAAATGATTAAATTCCATACAGGATTATCTTTAAAGCTAGAAATCCTAAATGCCCATCATGCACAAGTCTTAGGGACAGATGAGGAAGAGGAATTTAGAGAAGAAGTAGAATCAGTAAAAGCTACAGGTCTGTGGCCTTATATTTCTTATAAAGCCAGCGAAGGCTGGACCGAGCTGGAAATGGTAGCCAAATTGAAGAAACTAGCTCCTGAACTGCCGGGCTGCCAGGTGATAGCAAGCTGGGGATCAGAGACTGATTGGACAGAGCTATCTAAATTTGCAGCAAGATATGACAGAGAATGCAAAAGAAGGAAGAAGTTGAAAGAAACACAAGGTCAATTCAAAAGCAGACCAGCAGAGGGGGTTAGGGTCAAACCAAAGACTGATTTCAAGAAGTTTAACCCAAAATCCAGTGAGGGGAATAAAATGAAACCTCAGAGAAATGATTTTACGAGGAGTATAGATAAGAAATTTAAACCACAGACCAGAAAAGTGCAGAATAGAAAGCCGGAAAGAAATAACAAATATATTGAACCAGAAGACTGGGCAAAAATGAACGAAGAACAGAGAAAAGCCCATATCGAAAAGAGGAACAAAAAAGCAGAACCAAGACAAGAAAGGACACGCACTGTCAAAACCAATAGAACAGAGAGAGAGAAAAAACAATAGGACATAAAAGCTCCAGGAAAAGCGACCATTGCCTCTAGTTTAGTGGAAGAATCGAAAGACCAAGAATTTTTTATTAATTATAATGGTATCAGATTTCTTTTAGATACGGGAGCTGAGGTAACGACAGTAACAAAATTACCCGAAGGGGCAGTTAAGTTAAAAGGAAAATACCGGGTTTTTGGTTTTAGTAATGAAATGAAGCCAGTAACCAGAGATAGGTATTATTGGCAGGGTTTACATTGCATATTAGACAGCTCGAATTTGATGTGTCTAAAGGATGCCATTCTTATTAAAGAGATGAATGAAAAGATTACTGATTCTGACAAAATAATTAGATGGCTTAAACCGGTCGACCTGGAGTCAGAAATGAATAGGGTTATAAACGAGACCCTATTACCAAAGGTAGAGCTGAGAAAATTGTTGGAAAAATATAAAAATCATTATGCAAAAAGCAAAAATGATTGCGGAAAATTGTCCGACAAATACGAACATACCATTGTAGGTGGAATTCCAGCACCACAGAGGCAATACCCTCTAAATAAAGCAGCATATAAAGAAATAGGAGTAACAATAGATGAATTATTGGAAAAAGGGGTAATAAGTATAGGAGAAAATTGTCCTACTAATTCCCCGATTCAGGGCGTGGCCAAGGGGGATGGTTCTTGGCGGTTAGTTTGTAATTACAAGGCTTTGAATAAATTAACGGTACCGGATACCAGGTATTTAATAAATGCGCGTGACGCGACAAACGGTTTGAATGGTGGCAAGATATTGTCTAAAATCGACTTAGCTAATGGTTTTTGGTCAATACCATTAGCAAAGGAAAGTCGAGGGCGGACTGCCTTTACCTATGAGGGCAGACAATTCGTCTTCAACCGTTTAGCTCAGGGATTACGCAATGCTCCAAACGTATTTCAGGCTTCGATTCTAGAGATTTTACAGGAATTGCCGATTACGGTTTATGTTGACGACGTTTTAATAGCCACTCAGACAGTGGACGAACATATGAAGGTGTTGGCAGAAACGTTAAAAAGACTGACAGATGCAGGTTTTCTTTTGAACTTGAAGAAATTAGAGTTGGGAAAAGAAAAGGTTGACTTCCTAGGGTTTGAAATATCAGGTGAGGACCGAGGTATAGCTAAATCAACCCAGGAAAAATTAATTGAATTAAAAAATAAAACTATAACGAACTTGAGAGAATTACAAAGTCTCTTAGGAAGATTAAATTTTGTAAGAGATTTAATACCTGGTTATAGTGCTAAAGCAAAACTGCTGTATAAAGCCACTTCAGGAGAAGATTTTAAGTGGAACGAAAACCTTGAGAAAATCAAATGTGAAATCATAGAAATGGCTTTAAATTCTGGGAGGATCATCAGAAGAGATCCTGACAAAAACCTCATAGTCAAAATTGATAACACAGCCGAAGAAATGGAAGTTGTGTTATTCAATGAAGGTAATAGTAAAAGCCCAGTGATGTTTATCTCTCATGAAAAACCAGCTACTCAGAGGAAACAAGAGAATTTGTCTGCAGTAGATATATTAGCCACGGTAGCGAGAAATTTGCTAATCATTAAATCATTGGCTGCAGAACGATCTATAATAGTCATTGCCAAAAGTGAAGGTATTGAATTATTGGCCAGGGAAGCGAAGAATTTAGTGAATGAAAATAAGCGTGTTCACACTTTTACCTGGTCAAAATGGACTAAATTAATCAGTGACAATCAGATAGAATTTAGACATGAAAAAACTCCGAAAAAGGAGAAAAAGACTTTGATTAACCCAGCACATTTGTGCTACTTTACTGACGGAAGCTCAGAGAAAGGACAAACGTGGTGGGGTTTTCTGGTGAAATTGAGAGGTAAAATAATCCACAGAGAAAAGGGAAGGCTAGAGGATGACAAAAGTGCTCAGGAAGCTGAAGTTACTGCAGTTGCTAAGGCGTTATCGCACATGAGAACTAATAATCACGTTAATTGTTTATTAGTCACAGATAGCGAATACACGTATTTAGGATTAATTGAACACCTGGATAGGTGGGAACTTAATAGTTTCAATAACGCTAAAGGCAAACCGTTAGCACAGGCAGAATTGTGGAAGAGCATAAGTGAAAATTACAAGGTTGTGAAACCTAAAGTATTGCATCAATCAAGCCACACAGTTCAGACAACGCCTGCAGCGGTTGGAAATAAGGAAATTGACCAATACATACGCATACGTGCGATTACTAAACAGAGTGAAGGGGACTTGCTGCAGAAACTGCATGATGAGCTGTTTCACCCTTCAACAACATATCTTGCGAAATACTGTCAGCAGATGGGCCTACACATTCAGAACTTGAAAACTAATTATCAAAAGATTAAGCTTAACTGTCCTGATTGTAGGAAGGTGATGACCAGTATATATCATGATTTTGGAAAAATCAAAACTGATAAGGAGAATGTTGAAATAAGTGCAGACTTCGCTGGGCCTCTTTTTCCGAAGACAAAGAGGAAGAACGTTTATTTCTTAATTATTGTGGACAATTGCTCTAACTTTATACAACTTTATCCATGTCAGCAAGCAACAAGTGCAGTTGTAGTAGACAGCCTAAAGACTTGGATTAGATACCGTGGAACGCCACAACGTCTGAGAGGGGATAATGCGCATAATTTAACCGGTCGTGAAGTAGAAACCTTCTGCAAAGAGCAGGGTATTACTTTAATTAAGTCGGTTAAGTACGAAGCGTCCAGCAATGGCTGCGCGGAACGGGCTATCAAATCGGCTAAACAGTGGTTTGTCAAGAATCAAGGCCTAGGTGAGTGGGATACTTTAATTAATGAATGCACCCATTTCCTTAATTATAGGGTCACGAAGACTAATAGAACTTGTGAACCAGCCGACACAAGCAAAAACCCGTTCACGGTAGGAGATAAAGTATTTATCTTATTAAAGCAAAAACAGGGACGTTTCCGTAGCAAAACGGGGACTGAGGACAAAGTAGTTGAATTAACTTCAAATACTACTGTTAGATTAGAAGCTAACGGGATTTGGTCCATCAGAAAGCTTGTGAAGAGCAAAGATTAATTTGTTGAACATGAGTAAGGTATACAGGCCAAAAGTAAGTTTCCAGACGGACGCTAAGTGTCCAGCAGAGGGCACTGTTGTAGTGTGTAAAGACTTTAGTGACTCTTTCTTAGTAAAGATATGGCATAAAGACTGTGTTACAGGAACTGCAACAACCCGAAGGAAACCTACTGACTGTGTGATCTGTGGCAAACAGGATGTTTGTCAACTCCTCTGGGAAGGACCTAGGGAGGTCAGAGAAAGTCAGCATTGGCTTAGAAGCCAAATGACTATTATGCCAAAATGGTTTTGTTCGGACAGGTCCGTAGGACCGTGTTCACTGGGAGATGTAAGCATTTGTGGATCGTGCCGGTTGTCCAGACAACGTTGGTCAGTCTGGCAATATGAATTAACCACGGGAAATTGTGGTTGTAAAACATGCATAGACTGTAAGATACAGTTGAGTCTCAGAGGTCAAGAGTGTAAATGTACTCTAGACAACCAAGGACAACTGAATAAGTGTCCAAGGTGCAAGTTAATGTTAAGAAAACGATGGTTAAAAATTACCAGTTTAAAGGAAGTTTGGCAGTCTAGAAAAACTGAGACAAGTCTAGGCTGCTTAATTGATGATAAAATTATGAATAACTGGGAAGTGAATCCCTTGGCTTTGGTCTGTAATACAGAGAAAGCCTTCCTTTGGGAAAGGCTGTTAAGTTCTGGTGGCCCAATGCCATTGGATTCTGATCCATTGTTGAAAAATAGTGTTTTGGATAAAACGCTGTCAAGGGATACTGACCTGAACCGTTGGAAAACGGTGGTGAGGGATCCATTTTATGACAATGGTTGCTCAATTCAGTATAAAGAGGAAGGAATGTATAAGGAATCAAATGTGCATGACTTACTTGTTGAATTGATGACCAAAATGTCCTTTCAGGAGGAATTTCCTATATATATGCCTAGAGAATATAGTCATTTTGTAAGGGAAACCTCGTTGACTGTCAGAGCAAGGTCACAACAGACCTTCTTAGGGACAGTTAGAATTAAAGTTAAGCTTGATTCACAAAGGAAAAGTGAATTATGGCAGGTGAAAGCTTTTATCACCACCACCTCTGATTACCTAGGCATAGGCAAATCAATAGAGGGGGTTAAAGTTGAAAGGATGAACATCAAAAAGCCTAACAAACTGAGCAGAATGTCCGCATGGCTAAAAGGGCAGATAGGGAAAGCTTAGGAGGTTTTTTTGTGCATCTATATCTTTTTGTGTTTTTCAGCAACAGTATGGTGAAACGAGGAAGCAGACTAAGGAGGAAGTATCAGGAGTTACTTCGTGTTCGAAGTGAAGTAGGACTGTTCCTGTTAGCCCTACAGATGGTTCTGGTAGTATGTCTCCTTATAGTTGGTTTTGGAATCACAGTAGAAAATCAAACAAATGAGGTAGGAGTAGCCTCCTGTTCTGTTGTTGAGAAACTTGTACCAAAAATATGTTACAATCAAACTGTGAATTTTGATGGTACTATATATGGTCCAAAAATGATAAAGAATATGTTTAAAGGATTTATAAAAGATATAGACAAGTCATTCTGGAACTGCACAGGTACTAAGCGTAGGAGTGCCACAAAAGGACCTAAGATTTATGGAAACAAGATTGTTAATAATAAAACTAGGTTACGATGGAATTACTTGAAAGGATATAATCAGACACATGTCAAATTACAGGGCCTTAAGTATAATCTTTCGGATGTCTTTAATTTGACGTCTGCCATGGTTGTATATAGATTGTGGAATAGTCCAATTCTACAGATCACGAAAATGGATGATTGGGATTGTTTGACTAAAACTGTTGTCCCAATAGTGAAGAGATCTTGGCTGGGAAAGGATAGTTCTGAAAAATCTATTGCCATGACAATAAATGATAAAAGAAAGAGCAGAGGGCGGAGTGGAAGATCCGCTTCAGACGGCTCTAAATATTTGATAAGTAAGAATACATGGAATAATATGGATAATCGGAACCCAGTGCAAAAAGGCTATTGGCCTAAGGGCCTAAACCCGTATGTATTGATAATTGGTGTATACAAAAATAGACCTAAACCAGCTTATGTGGAATTAGAATGGGTGACATGTGAGAAGCTCATTATGCCCATTGAAATGTGCGAAAATCACAAGAAATGTCCGTTTCTGAAGAAAAATAAATTCCTAAGTGATATACCTGAGAATCAGTTTTGGTATGACATTGATAAACATTGTATGTCTGCTTATGAGACGACATCTGCATGGGTGTGTTATTTGAATGACACCTCGATATGGGATGATAAAGTTTTTGAGCAGCATGGTGCTAACATTATTAAGCTGTGGCATGAATGGATGGGATTACAGGACCCAGATCATGACATGGTGAAAGCAGAAGGTCAACGTATGACATGGACCATTAATGACACCTTGTGGGCAAACGGGGTAGGAGGCAGTAGACTCCATCCAGTGACTTTAAATTATAGCCCTAGGCCTGGATTGTCGTTAGAGCTGGCGAACCATTCGGGTATTATGGAATATATTTTAAATAATATTACTGAACAGCAATATAGATCGGCTATTGTTCTGTATTGTATGGGCTGGTCTAGTATTCTCCGAGTTACCCATACCAATCAAGGCATCTGGAAGAACCATAGTGATGCAAGTAATAAGGGGACTTTGAGATGGATTGGCCTATCAAACTTTTTATACAGAGAATGGGACGTTTTTCCGGTTGCGATGGGTCTAGATAAGACCAGCAATCATACGATAACGTGGAGGTCATTTAATAATCATAAAGCTAATGAAGACATATTCCCAATAACATTTTACTATAGACGTAATAGAACTGTGGGACTTAACAGTCACAATATAGCGCACGGTTATTGGAGTACTAAATATTACATACCAATGATGAAACCATCGGAACTGAGACATGGTAATTATAGAGTCATGATGGCCTCGTCAAAATTTGATATTGAAACATCTCAACCGTTCTCACGAAATAGCCTGAGGCCGGAGATTTTGGATAATGATCAAGAAAAGATTAGATCCAGTTCATGGAATTTTGGTTTAGGCAGGTTTGAATTTAGACGAGATGAGGATGTCAAATATTTATGGTTCCCAGGTAAAGAGCAGTATTGTAGCTCTGAGATGTTTGACTCATGGAAGGTCAAAACTCCAGGAACAAGGTTTAGTCCTAATATATCTTGGATGCATGAGGAAGAACATATATTTTGTACTTTTAAAGATCTAATGAGAATAGGGGCTACGAGGGTTGGTAGCACTAAAGCTTGGTACGACATTAGTTCTATAACTAGTGCGGCTCCATTGATGATGATTGCACAGAATCAGGTCATGAAAAAATGCGCTCTAGCCAGGCTGGTTAATAGCGAATCTGAATTAAAAGGATTTTTCTTTCCAATCGATGATTTTACCGAGGGTTTTTCCGTTGGACCGGCATGGGTGTACGTAGCAGATCTAAGTGCCCAATTAATTAAACCGAATAGGGGGGATATTTTTACGGTATATTGGAAAATTCAGAAAAAAGCTATTTTATGGGTTGTAGATAATGTGAAGGATTTTGCGGTCTCTGTTTGGGACCTAATAGTACAATATGGATACTACATAAAAATAGTGATTATCTGCTTAACAATTATCATAGTAATAATTGTCATATTAGTAATGGTGTTTAAATCGACAAAACTGGGGCTGGTGTGCAGGAAACTTTCGAAAGTGTCTGTTTCAGCAAAAACCAGTGAGGAGCAGGAAGGCCTAACTTCCTCAAACAGCAAGTGAGCTGGAGACGGAGGTGTGACCTGTATAGCGAGAGGGGCTATAAGGAGGTCTGTGGGAGTGACAAGATTACAGAATTTGACGGTTGCAGACGGAACCTCGGGCCTTTTCAATTCTAAATCTTTGAGAAATAGTACTTGGGATGATGGCAGGCAATAGCACCAATTCTACATGGCGTTGCGACGAATCTCCAAAGGAGATTGTGAGTATTATCTCTGTAAATTTTTGGTTGATTTCCTATTGGCTTACTGGAATATTGACCAGTCGCATGTCAGAACAAATAGTCTTGATGTGCTTAAGCCTGACCTTATATAATGTTCTTGATGACTTTTCATTAGTGTTAATTTTAATTTCCCAATTACTTCGAAGTTCTCGTTATATTAAAATTTTTGGCTTTAAGGGAATTATCGCAGTTATGATATTTGCCGTGGCCATCGCTGTGTATAACTTGACACAGTGCTATATTAAAATGATTTGGCTTAAATATGTTGGTTTGGGACTGGCATTCCTTACCTACACATTTTTGGTTATCATTAGCTATAGAAGAAATACAGTTTTAAGACCACTAGTGATTAAGCTGGCGATACTGTATTTTATTGTTTTATTAATGGCGGGGACTTCCAAAAAAGTGAACGAACCAAAGTTATTTTTTCTGGGTATCCTGGTTGGGATCAATGATTATTCATTAATGTTTAAGTTTTTAGACAGATGTAGAAAATAAGTTGTTGGTTCTATAGACCATATAGGATTAGGGGTTCATTTACTTTGAGTTGATTTTTGTTTTGATTTGTTGATCCATCACCATTTTATTTTGTTTACTTTCTTGCATGGATGATCGACAAATATAGGGGAAATGATTCCTAATTATGATCTTGTTTTAAGTTGATCTGATCTTATGATTTTGTCTTGCTTTGGCAGACAAGTTGAAAAAAAAAAAAAATGGAATTTTTTTTTTTAATTAATTTTTTTTTCACGATGATAATTTTGTTTTATGTTCATTATTATTATTTGAAAAAAAAAAAAAAAAGAAAAGAAATTAATTATTATGAAATTTTTTTTTTTGGTTTATTCTCTTTCGTTTATAATTTCAAATGAAAGTTACGGAAAGGCAACTTAGTGCCATTTTACATGATTTTAGATTATTTCAAATATTTTTTTTTGATTTGATTTATTAATCTGTGTTTGTATTTTCTTTTATTTTTATTGAAGATATAAAAAGGGAAATATTAAGTTTTATATGTGGTTACTTAGTATTTTATGTGAATTTTGGGGTTACTGTGCCTATGAGGTAATAACAACAGTTGATTTGCGATTGTTTTATTTTGTGTTATTGCTATAGGGTCCGGGAGACAGGAGACTTGCCAACGGATATGGGATGTATAAAGTGTGTGATGAATGTTTAGAGGTTAAATGTTACCCGTTGAAGATTGAAGCATACAAACGGGATTGTTTTGAGTTTAAGAACTTCTGTCAATCATGTATACTTTCCAAGGGTTATTACATGGCCGAAATGAAAACATTTGCTTTTTATGATCGAGGGGCTAACTTTACTGGTCCAGGCTGCACTCATTACTTAACCTATGATGCAATGAGATTTATCATTGCGATGAAATGGCTGATCATCGATTTAGATGACGCACTTGAACTACTAATTGGGAACAGGGAACGTGTGACCAAGACTACGTGCTGTGTTGACATTCAGACCTACCTATGGAAAAATAAGGTGGTCTCGGGGTTTTGTACTAAACAAGCACGTGCTAACGGGCGATTTGTTTATGCAAATGTGATTGATCCATTAGATTTGTCTTCACCGCCTGACACAAGCCCGGTGGGAGCTGAGAGTGTTGGACGAGAGCTTGGCGGACAGTGGTTCCGAGCTGGCTCTGTACCCAGAGGATCTGGTGAAATTGGATCAGGCCCCGAGACACCGGGACTCGTTCAGGTGGAAACCTGTGTCCCAGCGGTGGTTCCGCAGAAGCATGGAGAGTCTGTTGACCCAGCACGGGAGAGTGACGATGGGTTTCTTCCATCGGGAAAGTCAATTAGTATTTAGGTTTCATGAGTGTTGCTTAGACTTCATTATTCCAACGCAATTTGTTTTTAAAGTTAAAATTGATGAACTGGATGTGATTTACCCTAGGAATTTTCTTAGAGAGCAGCATGATGGAATTGACAGGAGGATTGTACATGAAAGTGCCATTGTACGTTCGAGAGGGGGTGTAGCAGGATTTGTGAATTTTAATAGGTATTGCGAACCTACAAATACACTTCCAAACACATATGCACGCACACACATACATAGAAGCCCAAAGCGCAGAGGACGGAAAGGACGCAAGAATACCCATATATGGGAAACAGAGATATCAGCGAAAACCCCCGTCTGAAGCAAGAGACGATTGATGTTGCAAGGCTCAGTCATGAGACTGAGTTCCTCTGGAAAAAACCCAAGAAACTGTATTAGAACAATGTAACCCAGTTCCGTATAAATATGACTGCATTTTGACTGTACGTTGCTGCATTTTTGATTTTGATGTCGATTGCATCCCTAGAGAGAAATCAAATCTCTTCTAGTTTAAACCTAGCTGAATTTCGTTTGGTTTAATTTTGCTCTGCTGTATTATTGTAACTTGAGAAACCTCGGATGAGAACAAGTTCGTATTTACTCCAATTGCTTGAACTGCTTTAAGGTAATTAGCCTTTGTAATATTCACTCATACAGGACTGCCCTGTTGAGATTGAATAAGCTGAAGTTTTATAACCTGTAACATTTTCTTTTTAATTTGCTACGAGTTTTAATTTTGTGTAACCAGTGTTTTAATCTTTTGTATAAATAAATTTTTATTTCTAAAAGACAATCACTGTTAAGTTTTTACTTCAGCTATTACAAACAGTTCTAAAAAGCAATAGACAGAGCAATTTATTGATCCTTTTCTAAACAAAGAAAACAAGGATTCCAAGAGAAGTTCTGCTGGATGGTAAGCATGATTTTTATTCATATGTCTAGTAAATGATGTTTATTATTGTTTCCTGGGAGTGTAGGGACTACACCTAGATTTACTGGTATAAATTATAACAAGCTAATGAGGGAGTTATATCTATTCTGACCTGACAGCAAAAGACCACCTAGACACAGTGATACCAGGGGTTATTCAGGAAAGTGAGAGTAATACCAGATCTCACCACAGTAGTTAACACACACTTAACATGCATGAAGCAAAATGTACATGCTTTATATCTGGGCTGTTCAGTGCCATTGGACATCAATAAAGAAAACTTTTAAATGAACACATTATATTCTAAACCTGGTATTGGAAGTACATACCTGTCCTGTACAATTTCAAAGAGAGCAAAAGTTCAGGATTCTATCGTCATTCAGTCAGCCTAACATAAGAAAAAGGACAACTGAAACACGTGGGCTGCATTACAAGACGATAGACTGGCGAGCGCCAGGATACAGCAAAACAAACCTCGAGGTTAGCAATGTTAGCAATTTCTTAAGCGCTCAAAACAGCAGTTCTCGACACATCTCAACTAAATGTATGCACTCATCATAAAATACACGTACAAGTTACCATGTGCACTAAAGCTAAAGTTACAACCGGTATATTTCAAGCTTACATCGCACTGATGTGAACACCTACCTCTCTCGGTCCAGTAGATGCAGACTGAGAAACGAGCGCGAAAGTTCAGTATTTGACCACCACTCTAGCCTCTATCCAATAGAGGGCGCACTTACACAACACACAACTCTCCCAATACCTATGAAAAGACTGAACAATACAAGAGTCACACTCACATACCCACAAAATAGAAAATGAAAGGTTGCAAAAATATGTGTCATTCTTTAACATGTTAAATAAGCATTTATGCCTGTCTATCTATTCATCCTACAGTAACTGGTGCCAATTCATTAATTATTTTGAACAATTTTTATTGCTAATCCCAACATCATTCTGCTTCTTTATTCAAATTCAGGTATATTTAGAAATATAGAAAAGAATATAAATAATTTAAATTCTTCCAAATATAAATAATGATAAGAAAACAGTTAAATCATAAACAGAAATAAACGTAGCCAAATACCCTCAGTCTGCTGACACCAATGAAATGAGCTTTAAGTGTCAATTCACAGGAGATCTGAAGACATCAGCATAATAAATGAGGTGAAAACAGGAACTATTGTCATGAAATAAAGAGTGTTTTCAGCAGATCTGTTAATATTGATGAGCCTCAGACTATCAACACTCATTCAACAAGCCATTCAGGCTCATCAGCAGATCATCTCACTATGATCAGAAACGTCACGATGAGAAATAAAATGATTCGTCAACAGATTTCCCAGCAGGCCGTGCTCTTTTGTAAAAGTTGAGAATAAAACAAATAGTCCAGGCAAACTAACTCATTTTGGAGCCAAAAATAAAAAGAATTGTAAAATAATTTTTTTCAGCATAGATAATTTCTATGAGGTGTCCAGAACAACTTACTAAAAGTCCTAAGAAATCCTAGTTGAGGAAATATGTTAATTTATCATCAATCCGAAATGTGTGCCATTAAGGCCAGCAACAACACACCCCATATTTGCATATTACAATTAATTTTCAAAGAAACTTGTAATACAAAAAAAAAATACTAAAAATTGTTCTGGGCACCTCATAGAAATGATCTATGCTGAAAAAAAAATTATTTTACAATTAGTCTGTCGTAAAATGCTACTTTGCCTGGACTAAAAATAAATTAAGTAATTGTGATTATGATTTTTTTTAATTCATGGCCAAAGTATCATTACTGAAATCAAATATACATTCATTAAAGAAAAGGAAGAGAAAATATATGATAGAACTGATAGAAAGTGGCAGGGACATTAGCCTACATAATTTAGAAATACATCTGAATGTATATGCCTCCAACCTTACACTGAACAAAGACCATAACCACTATTCTTCTCATGTAGCCTACCCCAATTACAATTTCAACCTAACAATTACAATTTTGTTATTGGTATTTTACTTTAATTTTCTTGTAAACAAAAGTGAGTCTCCTGAGTCAGCGATAGATAGATAGATAGATAGATAGATAGATAGATAGATAGATAGATAGATAGATAGATAGATAGATAGATAGATAGATAAATAAATAAATGTTATACTTGTTACCAAATCTTTATTTTTGATAAACCAGACAACTTCTCCAGTCACATCATGAATAAAATTAAGACAACAACTTACAACATACTTTCTATTTCTTTTTCCAGATGCTAAAAACATGATGCAAACTGTTGAGACGAAGGTATAATACTCAGATTTTCATTCCATTCCAAACTCCATACTTTTTTTAGTATTATTATTATTCAATTTACAGTTGAGATAGTTACCTCAATGTAAAAAATGAAGACGCAAGACACCAGTTTCCAGTTCAGCGTTGAGGAGAAGAGCCAGGGTGGACCTTAATAGAAGGTTAATTGATATCGGCCAGGAAACACCTGCAGCCACACTTCCTCCCAGAGATATTGGGTCTCCAACAGATGATGTTGCAGAACCTGAAAATGAAATCATGGAAGAAAATCTTGGATTAGATCCAATGGCAGGTGTTGTGTCTGACCCAGAGGATAGATCTTATTATCAAGATGATAGTGATGTAGAAGAAATATCTGACTGGGAGGAACCAGAAAAACTCAGAAATTGCCTTTCCAACTGGGCATTAACATAATTATGGTATTTCCCATATTGCACTTTCGGCTCTCTTGGCAATATTAACGGTCCACCACTGTGACTTGCCAAAAGATGCACGAACTCTTCTTAACACAAGAAGAGATTATTCTGTTAGGGATCTCTGCGGTGGCCTATACCACTACATTGGCATTATTGAGGCGTTAAAACATACCCTTTCCCAGTGGAAAGACAAGCTTGTCGATGGATGTTGTTTACATCTTCAAATGTCAGTGGATGGCCTGCCACTTTTTAAAAGTTCATGTCTTCAGTTGTGTCCCATTTTAGGTAGATTGGTTGGAGTACCCATGAAAGAACCTGTAGTCATCGGGATGTACTCAGGTATAAAGAAACCTGAGTCATCAAAAATGTATCTCACAGATTTGGCAAATGAACTCACACAATTACAGGAGGGGTTTACATTTGAGGGGAAAAGGCTCACTTTAAAAGTTCATTTGATGATCTGTGATGCACCGGCAAAATCCCTTGTGAAAGTCACAAAGGCTTTTAACGGTTACTATGGCTGTGACAAGTGTATTCAGAGTGGGATGTACCTCAACCACCGCATGACACACCCCCTCATGAATGGCCAAACACGGTCTGATGAGGCATTTGCCAGGCAGGAGGATGAGGAACACCACCATGGTCCTCATGCCTTCACAAATGTACATTTTGGTTTGGTGTCCCAAGTCCCACTGGACTACATGCACCTGGTGTGCTTGGGGGTGGTAAGGCGCCTTATCTTTCTGTGGATGAAAGGTCCTCTGACTGTCCGTGTACCAGGGAGAGACGTGGACAGAATATCCAGAAATCTTCTAAGCTTAAGACCCCACATTCCTTCGGAATTTGCTAGAAGGCCAAGAGCACTGAACGAAGTGGATAGGTGGAAGGCGACGGAGTTCCGTCAGTTTCTCTTATACACAGGGCCGGTGGTGTTGTGTGAGGTGATAAGACCTGATCTATATGCAAACTTCCTGCTGCTGTCGACAGCCATGGCAATGCTGGTCTCCCCTTTCTTTTCCAGAAAGTACAACGAATATGCCAACAGCCTCCTTCATGCTTTTGTGGAACATTTTGCCCACCTGTATGGAAATGATCAGCTAGTGTACAATGTGCATGGGTTGACCCATCTTGCACAGGATGCAAAACATTTTGGCAATCTAGATGTTATATCATCCTTTCCATACGAAAATTATTTGCAAAAACTCAAGGGTTTTGTACGCAAACCCTCAAATCCCCTGGCCCAAATAATCAGACGCCTGTCCGAGGGATTAAATGGTGGTGTTACAAGTGACCAGCCCATCAAATTGTGCAAAGAACATGCCCGAGGCCCTATACCAGTACCAAACTTGATCTGTCACCAGTATGACGAACTGATATCAGAGAGGCTCACCATGACCACAACATGTCGAAACAACACATTTCTGATGGGCAAAAATGTGTGTCAAATAATTAATATCATTGACTGTCACGGTGATATCATAATTGCCTACAGACAGTACGGGATGGTTGAAACATTTTTTACCTATCCTTTTAATTCGGACATTTTAAACATTGTGATACCAGCTGACCTAGGCCATGAGATAAAATTCTCCAAACTGTCATCTTTCACACAAAAATGCATGGCTGTCCCTTTCAATGAGGCAATGGTGGTTATACCGTTGTTTCATATGAAGGACTAGACTTTATTTTTGAAAATCATAGTTCAGTTCAGTTATGTATTTTTTTAATCATCTTATTTTTTACACATTGATTTTTAAAAGACATTTTGTGGAGTAATTTTCCTCGACGAGGACATTACAGAAGTTGTGCCGAGGTCATGGGTTAAAGGTGATGAATGTTTTTGGCCAACATTCATTTCCGAGGAAAAAACCCAAAAGGCCATAAAGAGGCATGAAATGCCAGGCCCTGGCTGGAAAATCTTCAAAATAAGAACACTCTTTGAAAAAGGTAAATAAACAAGCAAACAGGGTAATTCTATGTCTTTCCATGTTAGGACAACAGTTATGCCTTACTTCCTTTGTCCTTAATTATCTCCATATCTGTCTTTCTTTATTTTTCATTTTTTTTATAATAGATGACTTCAGTAAGGCAAGGCAAAAGCTGAAGGACTACAACAGGAATGGAACGGCAGTCCTCCAGTCAGAGGATGAGGGCTCAATGGCAAAAAGGAGAAGAAAAGCGACACAGTATGTACATTATAGATAATTGTTGTATTACTGCAAAAGCTATGGCTGGGGATGGGTTTAGCGTACAAAAAAAAAGCCTTTGTTCATGCCTGCCCATTGAATGATGCGATTGCCTTGTCATTACAAGTTGACCTCTGTCTTCACTAGTTACCCAGGATTTGAAAACGGCAGTACTGACTCTGAAACTGAGCAGACTCCAAAAAGAAGACCAGAGTCTCGGCCTCGGCCTCAACCTCTCCCTATTAGCGCTACCCTTCCTAGTCTCCCTCCAGCCCCCCTCTGTAAGTTTTGATTTGATTGCCAACTGCAACAATGTACAGTCCTGTGATTTGTACCACTGCAATATGTTGATTCACGGTTATCCCTTTATCCAAAAGTGGACATCGCAGTGGACATGGGTCAGGAGTCTCTGGACAACATAGGACAGGAAACCTATACAGACATAAGCTGGAATGTGAGGAGGGAGTCAGACCCCTTCAATGGTAGGAATCATGCTCTGTAGCAAAATTACAATACAAATGAAAGTACAAAGGTGATGTTCTGTCCTGTTCATTTCGCTCCTTGTCTGACAATCTGCCTCTCGTTATCATGTTCCCTCAATGGTCATCTAGTAATCAATAGCTCAGTGCACCAGTCAACACCACCTCAAGACTTGAGTCCAGTGTTTGACATTAATATGGGCTTCCCCTATTCACATATATATATAGTTCAGGCCAAAAGTTTGGACACATCTCATTCAATGCGTTTTCTTTATTTTCATGACTATTTACATTGTAGATTCTCACTGGCTACTTTGAAGAAACTAGAATATAAGACATGTTTTCAGTTATTTCACTCTTTTTTTGTACATAATTCCACATGTGTTCATTAATAGCTTTGATGCCTTCAGTGAGAATCTACAATGTAAACAGTCATGAAAATAAAGGAAACGCATTAAATGAGAAGGTGTGTCCAAACTTTTGGCCTGTTCTATCTCTATCTCTATCTCTATCTCTATCTCTATCTCTATCTCTATCTCTATCTCTATCTCTATCTCTATCATCTTCTGTATATTCCGGCTCGAAAAGATAAGGACGTCCATCAAACTGAAAGGTGTTATGATGGTGCAAGGAGATGAACCCAAATGCAGACAGTATGCAAGTGAACTACGTTTATTACAGAAAAACAGGGAAAACAAAACCCACAAGGGGGCAAAACAAGACAGGATCGACTATATTAGACTAACAAGACTAGACTAAGACTCAGACAGAAAACTGAACAATAAACTAACAGCTAAGACAGGAGACTCAGACTAGTGATGTGACATATGAACCGAGGCATCGGAGCTTGTGTCAAGAAAAAATGGGCGTGCCAGATGAAGCCGCGATTCGAGGCTTGTATTGTTTAAGTGAAAATCACGTGACTGATGACAAACGAGGCCTCGGTTTGTGTGGATATGTCATCGGTTCGGTCTGAGTGTCGCTTCCGGATAAAAGGAGTTTGAAACTCGCGCCTCCTTGTGGGTGTTGCAGGAGTAGCAGAAGCAGTTGTAGAGTCAGAGAGTCAGAGTTAGAGAGTTGTGTCATCGTCGTTATTGTGTCATATATGTGTTAGGGTTATATATTATTACATTATATCAGGTTAGATTAGTTATAGTATATTGTTATAGTATATTATAGTATTATATTAATTACATAAGATTATTTGGATTGCTTTGGATTTTTGGACCTGGACTGGACTGCTTTTTGATTTGGATTGCCCTTTTGGATTTGTTTGCTTTTGTGACCTTTTTCCTTGTAATGGAGCCAGCAAGAAAGAGGAAAACCTCCCCAGTCTGGGAGTTTTTTTGAAATGGTTGGTCAGAATAAGGTATATGTATTATTATTATAAAACAAAATTCTGTCTTGATATTAAAATTATCCTCACTATATAACTGTATTATATTTCATGTCTATTAATTTTTTTTTTTTTTTTTTTTTTTTTTTTAAACAACATTTAAAAAATATTTTAGCCTCCTACAATACACCTGCATTGTATTTTATTATAGATTCCAAAAAAGAAATGGTGAATGAGGCCCTGGTGAACATGGTCATCAAGGACTCCCAACCCTTTTCCATTGTGGATGATGATGGGTTTAGGGAGCTCCTGCATGTGTTGGATCCCACTTATGTTATCACAACGCGAAAGGTATGTGATTAATAAAGTGGTTCATCATTATTTAACAAGTTAAAAGTAAGAGTATTTATTTTCAGAATTTATTTTTATCCACAGGCTTTGAAGGTCATGGTTGATCATAAATTTAAGGAGGCTAAGGAGAAGGCCAGAGATCAGCTGCAGAAAGTTGCGGCTATAAGCCTTACCTCGGACATGTGGACATCCCTAAACATGGATGCCTACCTAGCAGTAACTTGCCATTTTATAGATGACAATGACAAGCTCTGCACTATTTTACTAGGTGTAGAGCATTTCCCTAACAGCCATACTGCTGAGAACTACTGGACATATCAAGCTCATGGAGGAGTGGGGCATAAAGGATGAAGTGAAGTGTCTGGTAACTGATGCTGCAGCCAACATGATAGCATGTGGAAGATCACTGAATGTTAGGCATGCGATATGCTCTAAACCTTATTGTGAGGAAATCTTTTGATGACATCAGCACCTTCAACGACATTCGATCTAAATGTAGGAAACTTGTGACCTATTTCCGAACCAGCACTACAGCAAAAGAGAGACTGGCCCAAGTACAGGAGCAGATGGGGAGATCAGTCCTGAAAATGATAACTGAAGTGGACACTCGCTGGAACAGCACTTGTAACATGCTGGAACGTCTCTATCAGCTGAGAGAGCCAGTGGGGGCAGCCCTGACCTCTCTAAAGACTGACGTCACCCCTCCTACAGCCCTGGAGTATGAGGCAGTCCAGGAGGCTTTAGATGTTCTTGGTCCTTTCCACCAGGATACAGTAGAGCTTTCGGCAGAGAAAAGGGTGTCTGCCTCCAAAGTGAAGATGCTTAATCATGCTGTAACGAGCAAGCTAGAAGGCCTCAATTCAAATCTAACAAAGCAGCTGGGTGACATCCTTGTACGGAGGGTCAGGGAACATGCAGTAAATTTGGAATTAATACGTGTGATGACCATACCCACGTTATTGGATCCCAGATTCAAAAAGCTGGGATTCTTAAGTCAAGGGAAACTGCAAGAAGCGGTATCAAGACTAAAATCTGAATGCGCTTCTGTAATCAGAAGTTCTGGTCTCCATTCTGCTTCCACCAACACACCCCCAGCTCAGCTGCCAGCCTCTTCAGAAGCAGGTCAATCTACAAACAACAGTAAGTAGTATATGTCTTTGTTGTGTGAATGTTCACATTAGTGTTTAGTACTGTGAACCATTATTAATGGATTTTTTTTTCTTTGTTCCTTTATTATTAGGTGACCTTTGGCCTCTGCTGGATAGCACGGTTGATCACAGCAGAAGGAGCTCAAGTGCAACGGCAGATGCTACTGTAGAAGTGGACCGATATTTAACAGAAGTGAATCTCACAAGATCTGAGGATCCACTAGTATATTGGGCTCAACATAAGCATCAGTGTCCTCATTTATATCAGCTGGCACTGGTGTTTTTATGTTCACCTGCATCCTCTGTTCCATGAGAAATTATCTTTTCCAAGGCTGGAGAGGTTTTGTCCAAGAAGAGGAATCGTCTAAACCCCAACACACTTGAAAAGATTCTGTTCCTCAATAAAAATCATTTGTAATTCTTCCTTCACCCACCCCAACCTGCAGTGTTGCAGTTTGCTCCTCTATATCCCCAGTCCCATAAGCACAACACTGCACTAAAACTAGTAACAGTTCAATGCACTAAACAACCCAGAAACAATTCTTAACCTTTCCCACCCCACACTTTTCTGTTTATTACACTCCCTCCACCATAAGCACTGCACTCAACACAGTCTCACTTTTGTTGTTCATACTGTCACTATCCAAACAATTTATGAATAATTAATGAACTGTGTGTGACAGTTGTCTCTGCACAAGTAAATTCAGACAGAGAAAAATACATATTTTATTTTATACTCAGGCAAAAATGTCTGCTCAGGTCTTTTTATTATTGCAAATGAAAGGTTACAGACATTAACAGCGAGAAGAAAATGATGGTTCAGAATGAATTAATTTGTCTGCTATTTCTTTGCACAGTCGCTAGGTGTCACTAGTGAGCAATGTTGAATGAAGCTTCGAGTAATGAACCTTTAGCTGAAGCAATGGCCTGCGAGGTCTCAGTGGTTCAGGAAGCCTCATTTTGCCATCACTAGGTGCAGGTTTACAATTTTGTTTCCGGTGTCATTTGACAGCTCTTTGGTCTTGGCCATAGTGGAGTTTGGAGTGTGACTGTTTGAGGTTGTGGACAGGTGTCTTTTATACTGATAACGAGTTCAAACAGGTGCCATTAATACAGGTAACGAGTGGAGGACAGAGGAGCCTCTTAAAGAAGAAGTTACAGGTCTGTGAGAGCCAGATATCTTGCTTGTTTGTAGGTGACCAAATTTTACAGAGGAATTTACCAATTAATTCATTAAAAATCCTACAATGTGATTTTCTGGATTTTTTTTCCTCACTGTATCAGAGACAATTGAAAGGTTCACAGTTCTGCTGTATGACAGAACCAGTACATGTGAGAGCGTGAACATGGCTAGGAAACAGCTTTTTTCAAAAAGGCACAGTGTTCACCGAATTCCACCAACAAGTGCAGCTCTTGACCAGCATGTGAAAAGGGCAACATATCAGGGTGGTCATATTTGGGGCAAAGTATTACTGCCTTCTCCTCATTTGCCTTGTCCATCTAAATGGGGGTGGGTCAAAACAGAGGATGGCAGTTTTGAACCATACTGGACCTCACTTGCTGCAGCATCTAAAGCCTGCTATGAACTTATTGCCTGCAAATGTACAAAAGGCTGTATTAAGCAATGCAAATGCAGAGCAGCATCACTGCAGTGTACTGCTTTATATTTATGTGAGGGAGAATGTCAGAGAGTGTAAAGCTGTGTTAATATTTTTTTGCTTCTTGAATGAGATAAAAGTGGTCATTGAATTCAGCATGGAATTTTAGAATCTTATGTTATGTTATTAATTCAATCTTGTGTTAATATTCAAAGCTCAACTGCTGAAGAGTTGAACTACTGGTTGATCTGTTTCTTGTTATGCAGGCCTACATTAAAAAGACAAACAAAATATGTATTTATTGTGAAATATGTTATTGCATTTTATGTTTCTGGCAGCTTGTAATCCATTATCTCATTATGAAATCCATATTTGGCGGCCATTTCAAATTTCAAGCGCCTACAGTCCTAAATCTGATCAGACCCCCTTTGTGAGCCTTCCTACCAAATTTGATGCTTTTATCGCAAAGTGATTGATTTTTGCGCTTAACCGCCCTACTAAAAAGAAAGAAAATTGCCTGTTGAATATTATAGGTTGTATTTTTAAACAGTTAGAATATTTTGGAAGTGAAATATGAAAGGTGAATATGGATTATTGAATTTTTAATAATGAAAATGTGTTTGAGATGTTTTGAATTGAAATATTCACTGCTTAAATATTCAACCCTGCTGAATTTCAGCCCATAAAAATGCAAGCCCTAAAAATACAATGCATTAAAATGCAAGCATGCTTAATGCAATGCATATTTTTTCAAGTATAGTGCAATTCAACAGGCTTTTTGTTTCAAAAACATTTGACATTATTTTACTTCCATAGATTTAGAGAGATTCTGGTGAGCTTGTAGAGCCTCTGATTATCAACACAAGAATGACACAGTTTGCAATAAAGATACATTTATTAACACAGAGATATACAAGAGTAAAATATCACACTTACTAAATACTACTAAGGAAAGTGACTAAACTTCTAACAAAAAATGACTAAACTACTAAGAAAATGTAATCAATAATCAAACAGATACTACAAACAACTACACAAATGGATGTTCACAATGAATGTTAAGTAGATGAGCAATGGATTGGATGAAGAAATTGAATGATGCTGGTATGAAATAGTAAATAAGCATATGAATACAGATAATGTGTCTAATGTATCTATCTGTATTTGCAGACCCTAGATACAGTGTCTACAAAAACAAAAAAGGCCAAGGTCATGGGTTTGATTTCCCATGTATGTAAATGTAAATATGTGCCTTGAAATTCAATGTATGGATAAAAGCGTCTGCCAAATGCGTAAATGTAAATGTAGCAGCAACCTAATGCCCAGGCCTTTGGGAAGAGGTTTGGTTAGCTTATATTTATTTTCCACGTGGTTGGGTGATCAGTCCGGCAATGGGCTACGTCTTCCACTAGTATCTTTCCATTCGAGTGGGGGTAAACTGGATCACTTTCCAACAGTTGCAGAGCCGCACTGATTGCTGGAGGTTCGCTGCTGGTCTTTGTGTAATCCGGAGAACTGTAGGTCAGGCGGTGGTCGATCCGCAGGATCCTTTGCAGGCTAGAGGTTACAAAGCAAGTGTCGTGCAGCTCAGGTGTTGAATGCTGAAGTCCTCAACAGAAGCGGTTGAGCTGCTTGAAGGTCCGTGTTGGTGAAGGTTTACTTGCAAGAGTATAACCTTGGTTGTGCTGATGTTCCTTCCCTCTTTAGGTCAGAAACTCTACTACTGTAGTGGTGTGATTGGGTCATTGCATTCCAAGTGTCCGCGAATCAAGTCCCACCTTTCCACCCTGTGGAGCTTGTGGATTTGTCCCAAAATACACAGTTAAATGAAAGTGTCTTTAGAACCTTGGAAATTTTCTTTCCACACCTTTCTCAAAGTCCTTGCGGGAGCGTTCTGAACTTGCAGAGTCCAACCTTGATGTAAATTGGTTGAGGTATCACCCAGATGTCCATTACTGTGAGAGTGGGTGAGATTACATTGGCTGTTATTCCAGGTGCAGTTTCCACTGTGAGCGCACAGTTCCCTAGATGAATAAGGAGATATGTAGGACATGTTCCTTACATATTCTAAACCAATGTGTAAAAAGATGTCTTTTTCTCAGAGTTCTTTTTTCCTACCGTGTTCTAGCCAGTTTGGGGGCCCTGGGCAGTCCATGGTCGTTCACACGTTGGTCTCAGGAAGGGAGTTGAGGTGAAAATCCATGACCAAAGGGCAACCGGTGATTAGATTAGTGATCAATGGGTCATTGATGCCATCACCTCTGGCAGTCCTGATTACCATAGTCCTTTAGTTGTATTTGAGGGTCCTATCACATCCTGCTGTCTTCTTAATCACAGTAAGACAAAGAGACTCCTGTTGTGAAGTATGGACCTCTGGTGCCATCATGTCTGCTGTTCACTACATTAGGCATTTAAAAGCTCTATTGACAAAATTAAAACATGGAAAGCTCAAAAAGCAAACAGTATTTCATGGCTTTCAGAACTAAAATTTATCCTAATTCAAGCAGAATGAGCATAAAATGAAGAGTGATAAAATGAGTAATGAGTTTAATCGATCATTACTTGAAGCAAATGCAAAAATTAAGTAAAAGTGAAAGCAAATGAGACAGATCTCTCTCTTTACTGACTTATAAGAACCAAATCATCTCAAGAGAAGAAAAGTGTCCAGTTTCAGAGCTACATACAATTTTATGATGTATTTGCATGGAAGAGTAGAAGTGGAAGATAAACTAGATGTTCTGATGAAAAACAACGAAGAACGAGTTAAAAATTAATGTCAGATTAATTTCTCTCTCAAATGTGTTATGGTCTCTTCTTCAGCTCCCTGAACTTCAAAGGTGTTTCTGGTGCTCTTTCAGTTCATCTTCTGTAGTAAAGGCCTTCTTCACTGAAACGCACACTGACGTGTCTTTTCTGGTGTAATATTACTAATGAATCTTCTCCTTTGTGTGAATCTTCAGGTGTTTCTTCAGGACTGATGCCCAATAAAACAGTTCACCGCACTGATCACAGTTAAAGGGTCTTTCTTCAGCATGAGAAGATGTGATTTCAGAGAGAAATCCTGAGCCGCTTCTTCCCAGTGTGAACTCTCATGTGAATCTTCAGACGTGAAGTGTTTTTTACACTGAGGGCAGGAGACAGATTTATTGGCTTCTGTTTTTCCTTTCTTGTTCACGTCCATCAGGTCTGAAAGAAACATTAAATCATGTGAGATTTCAAATGAGAGACAAACGTGAAATGAAAAGTGAAGCTCAAAGTCAAGATCACTGAGTATAATAGTCATTTTAATACCATCAAATCTGGTCAACAACTGCTGTGCACGATTATGATCTATTTTAATGTCATGAAGATGATTTGTGTTATAAATCACTTGTTTGGTCATGAAACTCTAGATGACGCAGGCTTGACATATGACCTGTAAGAAATCACAGTTTCCTACACAACACAAGCTGATTGGCCTCTGAGCTTATTTGTTTGACGTTTGTTGTGAAAGGGCCGCCTGTCAACAAATTCTCATATTTTTGCATAGTGTTGGACTGAAGGAAAAGCAAATTCATGCCTGTACAATAGAGAGCGTAAAAGCGTCTGCCAGGGGCATAAATGTAAATGTCTCACATGGCAAAAGTTACTTTCAATGGACTCTTTACACAATTTTCTTGCTAATCATGACTTAAGTAATTCAAAGTGTTCATGAAATGCTAATGTTTTATTTAAAGTATTATTATATTATTCCAATCTTTAATGCTGGTTTCACTAGTGCCACCAAATGCTCTCAAATGTGTATCTGCAGCAGCTCTGGGCATCTGACAAAGTTTATATCTTACTGGTCAGCACATTTCTTTGAATGGCAAAGATACTAGTTGAAATATTCTCCAACCTAAACACCAACCTTTTTGTTCTTTGGTATAATGATGTTTCTTTTTTAAAAATAGTATTTAATGATCAAAACAAACAAACACACTAACCAGGGCTGAAACAACTAATTGTACGTACATTGTACAACTGATCGTACATTGATAAATGTGGCAGTCTTCATTTACACTGAACACAATTATAAACGCAACACTTTTGTTTTTGCCCTGATTTTTCATGAGCTAAACTCAAAGATCTAAGACTTTTTCTACGTACACAAAAGGCCTATTTCTCTCAAATATTGTTCACAAATCTGTCTAAATCTGTGTTAGTGAGCACTTCTCCTTTGCCGAGATAGTCCATCCACCTCACAGGTGTGGCATATCAAGATGCTGATTAGACAGCATGATTATTGCACAGGTGTGCCTTAGGCTGGCCACAATAAAAAGCCCACTCTAAAATGTGCAGTTTTATCTCACAGCACAATGCCACAGATGTCGCAAGTTTTGAGGGAGCGTGCAATTGGCATCCTGACTGCAGGAATGTCCACCAGAGCTGTTGCCCGTGAATTGAATGTTCATTTATTTACCATAAGCCGTCTCCAAAGGTTCTGCCTAGTGTTCTCATAACGATAACACAATCTCAGACCTGATGTGAGATTTAAACATAGCCACTGCTTAGGGCTGGGTATCGTTCAAAAAAATTTCGATACCAATACCAATACCGATACCTTGATTTTGATACCGGTTCCTGAACGATACTTTTTTCGATACCAATTTTATGAAATCCATTTTAACAATAATACATAACACATTACCTCAGAAAAACTTTTTTAATAAAGAGCTCATGCTCACCAAAGCTGAATTTGTTTGATCAAAAATACAGTAAAATTTGTAATATTGTGGAATAGTATTACAATTTAAAATCTTATTTGAATATATTTCAGAATGTAATTTATTCCTGTGACGTCAAAGCTGAATTTTCAAAATCATTACTTCAGTGTCACATGATCCTTCAGAAATATGAAAACAGTTTGCTGCTTAATATTTTGGAAACTATTACACATTTTTTCATGATGAATACAAATTTCAAAAGAAAAGCATTTATTTGAAACAGAAATCTTTTGTAACATTACACACGTTTTAAGGTCATTTTTGATCACTTCAATGCAGAACAAAAATTCTGACTAACCAACACATTTTTGAACAACAGTGTACATTTATTAGGTCGTTATTGCAATATAAACACTGTCAGAGTGGTCAACAAGGTAACTTATCTCTTCATTTACCAGTCGAAGACGCAGCAACTTTCTGCTCTTATGTTTACTCCGTGCACTGTCAAGGTCTTCATCATATCTGTCGTGGTACCGGTCTTTGCAGGAATTATTTTACTGCAAATACTACATCATGCGCTGTTGGCATCGAGTCTGGAGAAATGTAGCCACACTTCTGATCGACTTTTCCACATCTTTAGCGAATTGTGTGTGTGTGTGTGTGCTCGCGTCTCATGAGAATGTGCGTGGACAGTTTGTGTGCGCGGGCGCGTCTCATGAGTATATGCGCGGAGAGTACCGCGCGTCTCGTGTGTGTAGAGTTTGCGTGCCGTTGTGCATTTCATATGTATTTGTTTGAGCACTGACGTTGATGAGTTAACCCCTTAGGTATCGAAATCTGGTAACGAAAAACAAGTCATTTTTCGATACTCGATAGTATCGAGGCAATTCGGTCGGTACCTAAAAAGTATCGAACTCGGTACCCAGCCCTACCACTGCTCACGTCCATATTGATACAAAAATGCCAATTTCTTGCATGGAAACCGTGCGCCCAATTTTCTGTAGTACGCTCGTTTTGTAAATGAGGGCAACTGTGTGAAAACATCTACCAAACGTGTCAATTTATAGCAGTAAATAAAATTTATATGGACTAAATGCACATGAAAAATAAAGCCTAACCCTTAAAGTAACACTATGGAACTTTTCCTCTGCGGTCGCCCTACAGGTTGGAAGCGGTATTGTCTCATTAGAACTACAGAAATGCGACCCGATCTGGCAATCTTAGATGCGTGGTTATAGCAGATAAAGGACCACAAAGTAGGGCTGTCGCGGTGAAGGATTTTCCCTTGTGGTAATTTTGAGTGGCTCAATAGCACGATGTGCGGTTTTACCGCATTTATTAATTTATTTTGATTTATTTATATTTATTTGTTGCTATATAAATAAGTGTCATGATGTGGTCAGCATGCACAAAAACGAGTACATTTTCAGTAACCAATAAACCGAAACTAAACAGCGTCTCTGCGCATTGAAAGCCTGTCACTCAGCGCGCTGTCACATTGCAACGGACTGTCAGATAACAATGAAACAAGGTTAATTTTTTTTAAACTTTGAACTCCACTTTTCAAGGCTCAGCTGACCAGCAATGCGTCGCATGGATAACGCTGAAGCTGAAGCTTCACTTAATAGAGACCAATGGCATTGATTCAATGCGTGACTCACCGAGTTTTGTTTCAGCGAGTTCCACGCGCTGTGGATGCTGACCAGCGCTGTCGCTGATGCCATTCATGGTAAATACTCTTAAACGTTAAAAGGATGACATGACAAATATTTAACTTTCCTTGGACACAGCAACCTTTTCACAAATATGACAGATGCAGGTAATCGCACGCGCTCAGTCGATCTCTCTCATTCACTGTCTGTTTAGGCTTAAGTGCAAATCCACGAAGCCTCTGTACAAACCACCATGATAAAAACAGTCTTATTATCATTATTAACTTATTTAACATTCAATACACATGCACAAAGTTCAAAACAAGAAGGATATAGCCTTCCTCTGCGGTTGGCTTGTCAGTAGCGCGGTACTGCAATATTGCGGTTATCGCGACAGCCCTACCACAAAGCAGAGTCATAATGCTCTACAAAGGCAAAATACCTTAAGTCGCTAGAGTGTGGAACTGAGAAAAATTACTTTAACGATTTTTAGTTGTCCCGCCAAATCAATTATAGGTAGGACACTGGAAATCTGGCAAATAGATGTTTTAGTAATGAAAATTATATATAAAAAAATCTTGAGCTCAAACTTGACTTTTGACCACTATTTTAAAGTTACTGTACTCTGCCTTTGTATTGTCAGCAAAAAGTGAGAATTCATGCCAAGGCAAAAGGCAGTAATTTCCACTTTATCAATATTTGGTTGCTGATCACCATTAACAAAATCATTATAGTAATACCTGTGTAAAATCTAGTGATCATGGCATTTATTTTGTAAGATTTACAATTATTACAGCCATCTACTTATTGCTATCCTGTGCTTTGGTTGCATTCTGATGGCATTATTAATACATTTGACATGACAAAATACCTCCATAGATATATTAGTCCAGCGTTGGCTCGACTGCGTTTAGGGCGGGGCTGAACGCGCCGGCGAAGTTTTGGCACCCTGCCAGCTAGATGCATAAGTGCTGCTACTGCAATGTGTAACGTTTTTCTGTCAACTCTGCATAATCCTTCGCGATCAATATCGCACGTTTGTGCAGGACAAAGCTCTGAGGACATCAGAAGTTAGAGCGACTGATGGCAGCTGTACAAAGTACACAGGCTAAACCGTCATTTTAATTTTAATGGACATTAAAACACAGGCAGAACACAGTACAATCTGGTAGGTAGCATTATATGATAGAACACCGGCACAGTAACTTCATATTGACACGCGGCTAAACAAAGGCAGGGCACCGTAACTCAATTTGAGCGTTCCAAAACAAAGCCAAAGAGCGGTAACTGGTGTTACGGTGTTCTGCCTTGGTTTCTCATGGGCTTTTGGAAGTTACTGTTAAGACAAATCATTATTTTCTCGAAAAAACAACGGAACTGATTCAAGATACTCATCCACATGATAAAGGAGGTCTTGAATGTGCCAAAAATATAAATGACTCATTTTCGACCAAAAACGAAGTTACGGTCTTTTGCCTTTGCACGGCAGCATAGGTGCCTTTCACCCAGTTACGACTTGATGAACCACTGAAACGATTTTGGAAACATTATTTTAAGGTAACAAATCTTCCTTAGTGTTGCTTTAATGGTGAAGCTGCTGCAGGAAAAGCACACAAGACAAACTAACTTGAAGATTCCAGGTTTTGTTTCTCAGCACATTAAGATTTACTACTCACTGTGATCTCACACTATGTTGATGTGGGTTCTCCACTGCATGGATCTTCATGTGTCGCTTCAGGTGAGTTTTAACAGAGAAACTCTTTCCACACTGATCACACGTGTGCAGCTTCTCTCTGCTGTGGATCCTCTCATGTGTTTTCAGATGTATTGACTGACTGAATCTTTTGTCACAGTGTGAACACTTGTAAGGTTTTTCTCCAGTGTGGATCCTCTCATGTGTTTTCAGAGATGATGAGTCACTGAATCTCCTGTCACAGTGTGAACACTTGTAAGGTTTTTCTCCAGTGTGGATCCTCTCATGTGATTTCAGATTTGATGACACACTGAATCTCTTGTCACAGTGTGAACACATGTAAGGTTTTTCTCCAGTGTGAATTCTCTGGTGCAGTTTTAAATATTGCGCTGTAGTAAAAGTCTTCTCACACTCAAAGCACATGTACTCTCTCACACCAGTGTGAGTTTTCTGATGTGTATGTAAATGTTGTAGCAGTGAAAAACTCTTCCCACACACAGAACATGAATGCGGCTTCTCCTTCGTATGAACTCTCAAGTGTGTCTTCAGCTCTGATGCACTAATAAATGTTTTGCCGCATTGATCACATGAGAACGGCTTCTCTCCAGTGTGGATCATCATGTGAACTTTAAGGTGTGGTGATTGACTGAAACTCTTTCCACATTGATCACATGTGAATGGCTTCTCTCCTGTGTGAATTTTTATGTGTCCTTTAAGGTATGCTGATCGACTGAAACTCTTCCCGCATTGATCACATGTGAACGGCTTCACTCCGGTGTGGATCCTCATGTGAAGATTAAGGGATGAAGATTGACTGAAACTATTCCCACATTGATGGCATGAGAACGGCTTCTCGCCGGTGTGGATCCTCATGTGTTGCTTAAGGGATGATGATTGACTGAAACTATTCCCACATTGATTGCATACATGTGGCTTCTCTCCTGTATGAACTCTCATGTGAATCTCAAGATGTTGTTTGGTTGCAGAACTCTTTCCACACTGAGTGCAGGTGAAAGATTTCTTGGCTCTTCTTTTCTTTATAAATGTCTGTTTAGTCTTTGAGCGACTCAAAGGTTTTCCTCCAGGTTTGACATGATGTTCCTCCTCCACTTCACTCAGTTCTTCAATCTCCTCGATCTCTTCCATCGGGTCTAAAATAATAAATAAAAAAAGTTTTTTTCAGTACATCAAAACAATTCCAAGTGAAAGGACATAACAGTGAACCATGATGTACCAAAGTTAACAACTTCTATAAATATTACAATCATTTTATGCCTTTTTATAAATTATACATCCCTTAAAATTTACATGAATGAGGTACTTTGATCTTCAATTATTATTTTTAAAACATTATCTACAAATACCATATTTCAGTAGTGAGAAATATTAAGTATATTTGATCAACGACAATTATCTAATGTAATATTAATACATAAAAAATATGCAATAGTGTCATAATTTTGACACCAACATTTAGATTGATATTTAATTCATTAAACTAAAAACTTAATTATTAAAGGCCAGTAACAAAAAACTTTTCCTTCCACTGACGTCCAAGTGAATTTCGATGTGAGAAAAAACAAATTTTTGCAGTAAAGTGCAGTAGATTGTTTATTTTGGGAATTATTATTTTTCACAGAGTGTGACCTCATTTCACGACCGGTGCAGTGTGTGCAACATGCTAAAAGTGTAGACTGACCGGTGACCGCGGGCTTTAACTGGTTTTAAACTAACAGTTTTTATTAGCATTATCTAAAATGTCCAAAATGTTTCACTCAACCCTGTTAACTTCTGGACTGAATTTCCTCTAAACAATTTATTAATTGTGACACCCAGGAAGTGACATCATCTGTGCCAGTGTTGCCAGATTGGGTCGTTTTGGACAAAAATTCAAGGGGGGGTAATCCAGCACCCGAAAAGCGTACCTTCTATGCGGGCATCCATTGCTAACCAAGCCTTCACCTGCTGTTAGCATTCCATTGACTCCCATTCATTTTGGCGTCACTTTGACAGCGAATAACTTCACATCTGAGGTGTTTAAAGACTCCATTTGTTCATTGTTTATTTCTAAAGAAACACGACAATGTATAAAAGGCTCCATTACCTTGTATCTTACGTTATGGCCCCGTAGAAGCAGTTTTTGTAAAAATAGGCTAACGATTGCATCATAACCACGCGACTGTCGCACAAAAGATAAATTACCGTATGGACAGGAGGAGAAGCTCGCAGGCAATCGGGGGGACGTGGAGGCAAAATGACTAAATAATTAATCAGAATTCTTATCAAAAGTTGCTCCTGCTCCTAGCTCATGGACAGCTCCTACTCACACTCTCCGTCTCTGCAAGATTTGGAAAGGAATGATTCAGATTTCTCTCGGCACAGCTACTAGAAGACTTACAACTGTCAGACGGGTTGCTCACATCACATCTAAGTCAAGTCAAGTCAAGTCAAGTATATTTGTATAGCGCTTTTCACAATACAGATTGTATCAAAGCAGCTTCATCAAGCTCAGTTTGACTCTGCGCAGTACACTCAACCATCAGGAAGTGAGTGCTTCTAATTGACTTCACTTTTCTCCGTTGAAGTCTATGGGGTCGCTGTGTCCATTTATTTTACTGTCTATGCAAAAAATTGGGTGGGTGGACAAAATTTGGGCTGGTTTGGGGTCAGTTTGGCAGTTTTCAAAAATCTAAATTTTATAGTCTAATTGTTTAATAAACAAAACTCTAGCGTGTATTCCATAAAATCAGTAAACATGACACTGTACTGGCCTCAATAAATTCACATTCAATTATCCAGCAAGTTAAACTATTCAAAAATATGTTTTACTGTATGAATGGCGTGAAACTGAAAAATACAAATCCATGAACTGATAAGTTATATATGTAACCGGTACAGAAAGTGTACTGTTAAATGTATTTATTGTTTATTATAATTCACACAAAATTGTTTATTTTCAAATGCTTGATAGACCTGCCTGAAAAAATTTGTGATTTCCCCTTTAATTGATGTGATGTCATGATCCATCTTAATTACCTGTTTTGTCCATAGACAGTAAAAGAAATGGACACAGCGACCCCATTGGATTCAACGGAGACAAAGTGAAGCCCATTAGAAACTTTTACTTCCTGGGGGTCCAGCGTACTGCGCAGACTCAAACTGAGCTCGACGACGTAGATGTGACGTGAGCAAACCGTCTGTCTTCTAGTGGCTGTGCCAAGAGAAATCTGAATCATTACCTTCCGAAACTCGCAGAGACGGAGAGCGTGAGTAGGAGCTGTCCATGAGCTTGGAGCAGGAGAAACTTTTTGTAGGTGTTCTGATTAATTATTTTGTCATTTTGCCTCGACGTCCTCCCGATTGCCCGCGAGCTTCTCTTCCTGTCCATACGGTAATTTCCTACTGTGCGACAGAGAGTCGCGTGGCTGTGACGCAATCGTTAGCCTACTTTTACAAAAACTGCTTCTACAGGGCCATAACGTAAGCTACAAGGTAATGGAGCCTTTTATACATTTTCGTGTTTCTTTAGAAATAAATAATGGACAAATGGAGTCTTTAAACGCCTCAGATGTGAAGTTATTCGCTGTCAAAGTGACGCCAAAATGAATGGGAGTCAATGGGATGCTAACTGCAGGTGGGGTTCCGTTAGCCAATGGCGGCGTCCGGGGGTGCTTCAAAATAATACAAATCGCTGCACCCTTGGTTTTGTCTCCTCCTCTTCCCTTTTTGCAAGGTTAATGCACTGGAGAGGTGAGGTTATTTTGGGCTCCTGACAATCTTTTTTAATCTTAATTGTTGCTTCTATGTCTATATTTTCACTCTAATTTATGTATATAATATTATTTTACCTATCTGTGTGGTTATTTTTGTCATTTCATCCCGTTTAAGTTATATTTTGCATCTGGGCCTAAATGTGGAAATGAGCGCACATGTGATTAAATGTACATCACATTTGTTTTATAGAGAGTTTGTTAAGGGCGATTCACTCAGAGGCTACTTTTATTTGTTTTAAATCACAGATTAAATCCAGTGAAACTGCCGCCTGTTGTCCCGTGTCTGTCTCCACAACACTACACAACGCAGACAAGTTTTCTAACTGGTGTCGATGGCCGCGCATCACGCAAGAGTGTAGTTAACAATTCATGAGTAATGATGTTTTATTAACAAAGTTCGGGAGGAGCACGTTCAGATAATTAAACCCAATTAAACACGTGGAGCACATTCAGACAATCAAACCTAATTAGACACGAGTGGACCACACTCTGTTAATCAACCCAATCAATGAGGTAAGAGGTGTGTGTATATATATATATATATATATATATATATATATATATATATATATATATATATATATATATATATATATATATATATTTTTTTTTTTTTTTATTTTTTTTTAGGGGTGTAACGGTTCACAAAATTCACGGTTCGGTTCGGTACGTTTTCTATACAGCAAAAAGAAAGAAATGCCAGAGAAATTTCCTTGATTTAATTTTCTTAATTCTTTTTTTTAAATTAAAACTAACATCATAAAGTATGATATTTGTTTTACTTTGAGCAATTCTGGAGCTATAATTGACTCTTCTTAGTAGCATATAAAACAGAACAGCTCCTTGGAAAAAATGAACTTTAATATTGTAGTAGTTATAAACAAAGGTTTATTTTAGTTCAGAATAACATTTGAGGGCAGCAATTTTAATTTTATATTAAATATAAATTATATTTATATATCGGTCGATCCCTAGTTCAGATTAACATTTGAGGGCAGCACTTGTATTCATAATGTCAAAATAAAACTGATGTAATGTTACTTGAAGGCATTATAGCCTACTATTCCTGCCAAACTTCTATGGTTGCAGTTAGTGTTACTACAGTAAATCCATGGTGAATGTTGCTGATCTGTGGACACTGGATAGTTCATTCATGGCACAATGTTTCTTCCTGGTTTCCACGTCTGCGCTGTTTGATCCGTTAATAACGGAGACATGTGAATGTTTGTCACTAGATCTGGCAGCGCGATGTTATTACTTCTGTGGCGAATTCAAATACTTTCTTTACTGGATCTCTTATTAGCGCTGTGTAGTAACAGTGTCGCATGATCACGATCGGCTCGCGCTGCACTGGTCCAAACTGATAAACGGTCCTTCAACCACACAATAACGAGTAGCTCAGTTTCGTTCCGCTTGACATTTGATGTTGGGCAATGTTGTGGTCGCGCCGGCGTCTCTTTATGAGCGCGCTTGCCACGTGCAACGCGCCTACATTTGAAATTTTGGTCGGCAGGAAAAATGCTCTAACGAACCGTTCGGTTTGAAAATGCGTACCGAAAACCGAACCGAAAGCCTCGTACCGAACGGTTCAATACGAATACGCGTATCGTCACACCCCTAATATATATATATATATATATATATATATATATATATATATATATATATACTGCAAACTTACCTCCGTTCGTTGACAGTTTAACAGCATCCCTCCACCACCCCATCTCCTCACTTCTAGTCCTAAATAGTCTTACAACAACGGGGGAGTACTCTGGGTTCGGGCAAAATTTCCGAGCTCAGAGCCCTCCCCCAGACAGCACGCCAAATACGCATAATCTTTACTCTGTTTAATTGATGTAAGTGTGAACTCGTGAAAGTCATGCCCTACTGGTCTGGGACAACATCCCATCCAAAATGTGACGTGCTACCCCAATCACCCCAACGCTTGGGGAATAAAGATCGAAGTGCATCTCTGGTCTTGTAAAAACTTTTCCACACCATCCTCCTCAGGAGAACTTATCCCCATTTCTTTACATACGCCAATGAAATTGGTTCTGCAATCTGAACGTAGTTGCTTGGCTGTACCACGAAATGATAAGGTGATGAAAATGCATGCTCAATGCATTAATGAAGCTTGAAGAACTAATTTCCTCTACCACTTCTATATGGACTGCCCTTATACATAGGTAAGTAAACAATACTGCCCATCTCTTACTGTTTACATGACCTCCACGTGTACGCCTTGCTGACACTTCCCATGGACCAAACATGTCCAGTCCAACATAAGAGAAAGGAGGCTCTACTTGGAGTCATTCTGCTGCTGGCAGATCAGACATTTTTTGCCCTTTACTTTTCCTCTGAGCTTCCTATAGGTAACACATTGGTTTAGTACCTTACTAATGAGCCTTTTTCCTCCAACAAGCCACCTGCTCTTATAGGTCCTTCTGTAAAATGCCTTCCCTGATGTTGAACGTTTTCATGGTATTATCTTACAAGCAGAGTTGCTATATGATTCTATGGCGAGTAGGATTCTTTCAGCTCAAGACTGGCATGGCGAATATGTCCTTTAATTCGGAGTAGACCATCACTATCAATGGTTGGATTCAACTTGATTGGCTTTGTTTGAAAAAGTTACGTTTGATCGGATGCACTTCCCCTGAATAAACTTCCTGCTGCACATTTCTTATAATTTCCTTCTCTGCTCTTTCCAGTGAGTCCACAGAGATCCCCTTCTTGCAGTTCTGCCAACCAGCACAATCTCCATCTTCTGGTGAATGAGCGAAACAGTAAGCAATATGGGTAAGGTGAGCTACAGCCTTGACTACAAACTTCCATCGGGAAAAACGCCCCCATCGATTTGAGCTCAGGCAATTTTCAGACACACGTGGACAGTGTTTTCACCTTAGGACAAATTTTGATTCTTGGATTGTGAAATGTCAAGACATCCGACATAATACTAGGGCTGAAACGATTAGTCGACGTTGTCGACAACGTCGACAATAAAAAATTGTCGACAAAATATCTTGTTGTCGAGTAGTCGTTTGAGCTCACGTGACCTAATGTAAGGGCCTGCAATATCGTGATTTGACCGCTACGGCGCAGTAGCGCTAGAGAGTAATGTTACAAATGCTATTGCGGTAGAAGAAAACACAGCGCAAATTATGATCTGACGGAGTGCAAACGAATCCGAACTAGCAAGGTGTGTAAAGTTTCACAAAACTTCAAACCAAGAATGCTGTCATGTGCAATACATGCTAGGCGTAACTTGCTTTTCACGGGAGCACAACATGCATGTTAAAGCACTTAAAGAGGAAACAAGACGAGCCGGTGAGAGGTGAATGTTCTCCAGCTGGAGCTAAATAACTAGCAGTAAATATCTTTATTAGACAATGCAATACTACTAATAATAGCAACAATATTAACAATAATAATATAATTACAGTAATATGATGATTTATTTTTGCATAGAATAAAGCTTGATCGAGCTTAGGAGTCAGGGCTGTTTTTATTATTGTAACACTATTAACGTTAGGTATAACAGTCGTATCACTTGCCTTTATTTTGTTCCATATTCATGAAGACTTACAAAAGGAGATGTTATGAAGAATATCATGTCAGTTACTTTTTCATACTGTAAATTAAAAGGTGAATGAGAGTGTCTCTGTCAGCTCAATTGTCAATTTTTTTTTTTTTTTCTTATAATAACTGTTTGCAGATTAAGTTTTTCTGTAGTGCAGCTGATTAATTTTTGTTTATTTTTTTCTATTGAAAGAGAACAGAATATTTAACCAGTGCTTAGAGAGCATTTGTGTGTGATTTGAGTTGGACAGAAATCTGGGAACTTAAAGAGAATGACCTGTTTGGCTCAAAGTTCATTAAAACAACCATTTCAAAAGCTGAAGTGATTTTCTTTTTTTTCTTTTTTATTATAGTTAGAATATGTATAACTCAGTATTTTAACTAATTGAAAAAGCTGAATAATCGTTCCAAACGTACTGATCAGTCTGCAAAATAATCGATGATTAGTCGATTAATCGTTCTAATAATCGTTAGATTAATCGACTATCAAAATAATCGTTTGTTGCAGCCCTACATAATACTCCATCTTACTCCAAGACTTATTATTATTACTATTATTACTTATTACTATATCTTACCAAGGCAGTTCATCCACAAAAAGATCGAGATTCTGGAGGTATTTGGCTGAGTCTTTAACTGGAAACGCAGCCGCAGTTCAGCCTATACCACGGCGCTAAAAGGTTGATAATGTCAGCCCGAGATCTGTCGAGGGACCGATTGGAGTCTATTTTTAAGGTGATTAACTGGTTGATTTGATCAACTTTTGTCTTTAACTTTCATTAATGTTAGCTTGATAGTTAAGCTAGCTTTAGCCACTAGCCAGCATATGCAAGTGATCATGCAGGCGCTTCTGTTTTATACTGGAGTGTAAAGACTTCACCAGAGGGTTAGTAACTACTATATATTTTGTAACTAAGGGTATGTTTACACAACAACCATATCAAACCTATTTGATGTTCACACAGATCTGCGAAAATGACAAAAGAATGCTGTATTATGCATGCTACACCAGTAATGTAGTTGGCGATGTCACTTTGTCAAGAAACATCCCCCAAACATGTAATACGCAAGCTCGTTCACAAAATCACGTTCTTGTTGTTTACATGGATGGATATGGTAATTGCATCATTCTCACCCTTGCACTTCAAAAGCTTGTGTTTTCATGCCCCCAAAACCTTGTGGTCGTATAATGAACGGCCAAAACACACAAAAGCTTTTCCATTTTCAGTGGTGTCCTGTAAACGCACCATTTGCTCATAAGACAGAGCTCTCCTTATAATGCAGTCTTTTATCTTCATTGCCAGGCCAATATCAGCCTTAAAATTCGTTGGCATTTGTCAGGTAAAGTTGAATCTTACTTTTTTGCCTCGTAACTTACGGTAAAAATAGGCCTACTTTTCCACTGAACTATATACTTAATCATGAAATAACTTGATACATATTTTTTTATGTGTAAATAACATTCAGAAACTGTATTTGAAATAAATAGCAATCAAGTTGTAAATATGAGTGTGAAGCTCAGGATTTTCTTTAAGCCCCAAGTTTACGATTTGGGGGTATGTCAGTGGGAAACGTGGCAGAATCACATTCACATAGTAGTATATAGGGAGTCTTAGCCTCAGACGGGACCGTAGGCCATCAGTCTGAATGTCTTGCTACACGAGACTACAATATATATATATAGACATTTAGTAGTGACATTAATTAATTGAACTTTATTGCATCCTTCTCTTCAGGTTGAGCCAGATAGTTTTTATTTAGAGGACGAAATAACAGGAGAAACATTTTTTTCCAGATCAATCTGGACATTTTCAGACCACCCTGATGAGAGACAGACGATCATTTGCTTTGTCAGGGACAAGCAAAGAACAAGTTTTGACACCAGTTGCAGGCCCCTGTCGCCCAAAAGGGAGCCCTGTCTTTAGACACTTATCTAATACATTTCAAAACCCTCTCCGAAGGGACAAATCAGCAAGAAAACAAATTTATGTAGCAGACATTGACAGCAGGAAAATATCTCCATACAGTATGTATTATTAACCAGATCTTTTAGATCATAAATTGTACTTCAAATGCTGTAGCTTATGTTAAACTGAATTAGTGGTTCCCAACCCTGGTCCTGGAGTATCAAAATCACTGCACGTCTCAAAGTCCTCATGAAATCAATATGGAACATAAATTTACTTTGTTAGAAAAGAATCGTTTGAATCTGTAACCACGCCCCTCCAACCATGCACTTTGCTTATCTCATCCACACACAGACGTTCTCATTTTTAGAAAACCATATATTATTACAAGGAAAAATATTAACACACGATCATTGTTGTCCATGAAGATGAGAAAAAATAGGCATAAATCTAGCTTACACATTTACCCAAATTTTTATACGCCTGTTTAACCAAAGCTAATTTGGGTGGGTTTCTCATTTACAAGCACCATAAACGGTATTTATTGTCTGAATTTCACTATAAAATAGACAGAACCTGATGGCTGAGAATTTGTTTCATATCAAAAGTAACCTGCTCTGTCTAGTCTGTCGGGTGTCAGTGTCCTCTTTGCTCCGTGATTTTTCTCTGCGTGAGAAAATGGATGTGTGGCATGAGAGCGTGTGAAAAGTGTAAATTGCGTGAGTCTCACACTGAATGCGTAGAATTGGCAGCCTTACTTTTAGAAGGGGGATAAATCCTTTATTTTACTGTCTATGGATAAATCGTCGGCAGCGTTCCTCCTTCCGCCATGCTTCTCCTCCATGTGAGGATTGTTTACATTAGACTAGAGTGCGCGCGGCGCCGCATGCACACAGTGCTTACATGTGGGGATTGTTTACATCAGAGTGTTTCGCGCAGCATATATGCAGTGTTTGTTTAAGCGGTTGATGGAAAATAAGCTAATGCGCGTTCTACAAATATAAATTCTGATCTATTATTTTTCACTGTATTTTGAAGTGCCCGCGATAACAATATCGTGCATATTCATTACCGCGATTTATCGCATTACCGAATACCGGCACATGTCTACTTCGTCATATTTAATTGTCACATGTACAACTGCTGGTCCCAGCAATTGTCGTCCTGTTATTCCTGTACAAACATGACTCTGTCCAGTTAGTGGCTTGTTCTCCGTCGATACAACAGTTCCTTTGTATTTGTGGACAATGACACTAGTCACTGCTCTCTCATGTGACTTTGAGCGAGCCAGAGATGGACAGGGACTTCTTTATTTCAGTACAATATTTTTAGATGGTCCTATGCTTTAGCAACCCAGCTAGTTAATCAGTGGCATTATTATTCACAGACTTCTTATTGTGACCCTTTCTGCGTTGACGTCGAGTTTGAGGTGTGAAAGAAGCGAAGGAAATGCCACTCTCAGGTGGACCATCTTCACCCAATAAATCAATATATATACACACACACACACACACACACATACACATACATACAAATATCATCATATTATAATAATACAAGTATATGTTGTACATTTATAAATATAATAACTGTCTGAGGTGTCTTAAGAGAATAGCTGGCCTGGGGAAGTTTAGCTTCAGTGCCACTCACACACACACACACACACACACACACACACACTATACAAACTGTATTTGTTTTTGGTTTGGTTAAAAATGGGCAGAAATTCTGTTGAATCTTTTTCTGCTTTGAATTAAATGCTCAAGTTCTTTATATTTGTCACCTCATTCTTTGTAACTATAGCATCTGTGCCAACAAGGCCGTAACCAGGGTTTGAAAATTAGTGAGGTCCGGGGTCAGGTGTTAAGAATTGTGCTATAACAACACCCACAAATGCAACTCATTATAATACACTACATTAGGGCTGCACGATATATCGCATGACATTGTTATGCGCATCTCGTCAGTAAAGCCGGTTCCTTGATTAGTAGTAAATCGCCATCACCTGCTTTCAGATGGAGCGGCATATTAATGCGATATGGCTCAGCTTGTCAGTGAACTACAGCTCTGTGTAGGATTACTACCGGTAATCAAGGAACCGGCTTTACTGACGAGACGCACCTAACAATGTCATGCGATATATCGTGCATACAGCTTAAACTTTAAAATAGACAGACATTCTTTTGTCATTATTTTTGTTTTTTTGACATCTCATTTGTCTCATTCTGATCTCTATCCGCTTCCTCTATGTTGCTCTCCTCTTTGTCCTCATATCCATCTTCCTGATCTTTCAATGTAGGCTTTTTTTTTTGCTGTTGTTTTAAGAAATTTTTTTTTAAGAAAAATTCTGTAATGTGATGTGATCGCTACCAATACATTACTGTACCGAAAATGTGCCGTCACAACCAAACCATGCATGTTTTGTCTAAGAATAAGGTATATTGAATTATCAGCTAAGATGTTATTACAGTGATTGTAATGAATCCTTAACTATGATATCAGTATGATTAAAATGCCTTTTACAAAGAAAGATTGGGTTCAAAATACAACAAATCTGGTAAATTAGAATAGAATAGAATAGAATGAGGCATTTATATAGTATCAAATTAAACTTGCAATATTGTCAAAATTGTAATTGTTATTGATTTACCTGTGAAAACTTTTTTTTTTTTAATTGCGAAGGTAGATGTAAACAATATATGAATAGATCAATAAGCCTTCTTATTAAATTATTTATTATTGTGTTTCGGTAGTGAGAAATTTGGGGAGAGGAAAAATATTCCAAAACTTTCTGAAAATACAATATGATAATTAACTGCACAATTACTAGAAATGTGTACCTTGGATATTATACAATTTGCATAAATTTGTGGGGAAAAAAAAATGAAAAAAAAAATTAACTAATGTTTTTATGATGACTTTGTGAAAGGTTAACCAAACAGCATGAGCCGTCTTCCAGCTGGACAATATTTTGGATATTTTATTCTGTAACATACAGATCTGTAGGCTATTATGCTATTGTTTTTGATAGTGTCGTACATTTCTTACAGATAATCACGATGGTCATTGCGTTTGTCTTGCCGAATGTGGTATCTTCCTGTCAGTTTGTATAAGCTTCTTTTTTTTAATTAAAGCCGGCAGTGCAATGTTGCCAGATATTGCTATGAAGAACAAGAAGAGAACAAAAACTCCGAAATAAGTTAAAAGCTTGTATTTTGGAAATAAGATTAATATATCACTAACCCTAACATGCAACTTCCCACTTTATTCACTTTCTAAAGTGTCACAATAAAGGGGAACTACTCCAAAAAGACGTATAATAGGTGGATCTGGCAACATGGAGGCTGCAATCGCGCTCGCGTGCAACACGCCCCCTGTTCTAGCTTCTCATAATAAATTGCAAACACTCATATGAAGTTGTTTAAACGGCTAGTTAATCATTCAGAGAGCTTGAAATGTTATTTAAAAATTACCGAGGTCCGAACCGGTGATCATAGCTGGCTACGGCCATGTGGGCCAACCAACCCCATTGCAACAAGTGCCACTAACCCCCATACTTGACACAACATGACTTTAATGATGAATAAAACATTTGTAGGAATCATTTGTGAACATTAAATGTATCTGTTGATTAGCTGAGATCTCAACCTTTCAGTTGTTACTGGTTCGACTATTTTAATATAGCATGACTGAGAAATATGACAGAGAGTGAAAAGTGTGCCATCCAGCCCCGCTCTCCCCTAACTGATGATGTAAGTAAAACAAATATGACTGTTATTCAATCACATTGAAACTTAAAACTAAAACAAATTATATAACCATTAAGAGTACAAACATACCTTTAAAGAAGAGTAGTAAGAGGCGAAATGAGCAAAACACACCGGAAGTCCTGCTCTCTCACTCCTGCATGGACAAACACACGCGCGAATGAAGAGATAGGCGTATCACGAGCGCCACTTTCAACGTGAGAGATCGCTAATTACACGGTTTACACTGTGAGAATGTTACAAAGAGACAGTAAATAGCACATGTGTATGAGAGAGAGTAAGATACTGTGCTTCCCTACTGCTTTCACAGTGAGACTAAGCGCGAATCTTAAAGGGGCAGACGAAGAGAAAGCAGTACACTTCCTAACGGCAGTTTCACAGAGAATGAGGTCTCTGCAGAACAACAAAAGGCGTGCCTCAATTTTGGGGCGTTTTCCAACTGGGTAGGCATTTTACTATGGAAGCATATGGGTAGCAATATTCAATTTGAAATGTAATATGCAAAATGACAATGCAATATCTAAAATGGCAATGCATTTCTGTATTTTAATTTTAATTTTCCAATACATTTGTGCAACGTTTGGTGCAAAATGAAAATGAAAATTCAATTATATAATTTACATTTGCCATTTCATACACTAGTTTTAATATGTAAATTGAATACATATTTTAACGCTTTATAAGTTGCAAAATTAAAATGTATTACAGAAATGATTAGATATGTTTAACATGTTCAAGCAAAAACTGTAGCAAAATTGTAATTTAAATGTTATTTTTTCTTAATTGCATTTACACTCACAGTTAAGACACTTGCGATTGCATTTCCATTAAGTGTCCCGCAAAGAATGTAGCAAAATTCAATGTGCAATTTGAAAATGCATTCTGAGCCAATCACGTGCCCACCCCGCCCTGTCAATCACTGCGTGAAATTGGCCCCGCCCCCCAACGCAAAATAGGCTCAATAGGTGGTTTGCAGTCACGTGATTGTGATGACACGCGAAATTCAGATGGAGGGCAGGAAGTGAAGAGCGGAATGGACGAGATGGCGGAAAGTCCGTACTGGACTACTTTTGACGCTATTACAAGAGAAATATACAACAAAAAAATCGAAACATATGTTGGACGTGATCCTTACGTTATGAAGAGGAGCGATTTTTCAACTGAATTGAAAGATTTGCCTGTAACGTTACGAGTTTGTCTTCAGTTACAGGGGTAACTTACAAACTCAAAGAAAAGAAGAAACAATTACTTTGACTTTACAAAGTTCAGGAACTGGTACGTTACACAAACGTAGCCACATAAGTTAATTCACCTTTGACAAAGTGATCACTGCACACACAGGCATTTTCCGACGTAGGTTTGCAAGCCATTTTTTTCCGGCGTTTTTCGGTCAATTTCTTGCCTTTTTCCCCCTTATGAACAACAACTTTTGGTACTCGATAAAAACTCCTCGTGGTTTCATCGATTTGAGCAACCATAAACGACGCAAAACATAGGCATTTTGAGTTTGTTATAGTGGTTCTAAATGTAGCAAATCACTTCCTGCCCTCCATCTGCATTTCGCGCCATGGCAACGCAGTGAGGTGACGTCATATGCAAACAAGCTATTGTTTTTACTTCGTTTGTGCTGTAAATTTTGTTTGTTTGTGCTGCTTATTTTTTTTAGACAGTAAAAGAATATTTATAGGTAATTCTGTCACCCAGCCCGCCACATGCTCCAAATAAAATAGATCTTGTTCGGTTTGTGCCGGTTTTGTTTGTGCTGCGTCAGTTTTTGAAATATTAGACCGAATTATAGACGATGACGTCACCAGCCCCCCGACCTGCTCCACATTCACCCCAAATAGTCTCATATGTTTGTGCATATTTGCGCCGATAAACGTTTATTTTGTGCTGCTTTGGTTTCTTAAATATTAAATAATATGTATTATTGGTCATTCTGAGGTCACTCAGCCCCCCGACCTGCTCCACATTCACCCAAAATAGTCAAGTTTGTTTGTGCGATCGTTTGTGCCGGTTAAAGTTTTGTTTGTGCTGCTTCGTTGTTTAAAATATTAGACACTGAATTATAGACGATGACGTCAACCAGCCCTCGACCTGCACCACATTCACCCAAAAAAAGGCTAGGTCAATGAATTTGACCCGTCAGATTCCGTGACCCTGTGTATTAATACCTGATCAATATGCTTTATAAAATAGAAAGGGGATTCGCATGTCTGCCTCATATTTTATGATTATACAGCTGCATAAACAGAGATGGTCACACACATCACATTCGTCACTTTATTGAACATTACAGTCAGTTATTAAAGAGCGTCCACGTCTTTCGGTAGCTATTAATACCGAATACCAATGGAGCTTTGTCATATTATGTGATCACAGAGTAATAGGCCTATGCATTTGTAAGGAAAAACTATAGAATCTCCAATTATTGGGTATTAAAGTTAATAGTAATAAGAATAAAGATAAGCATGTATCAGACCATGAGAATATTTTATACAAAACGAAACCATCAACACAGTCCAGCATCAGACAACAGCTGCTCAGCATAATGTTGACGCTTGATGATAAGGCAGAACATTCTCCCAGACCCAGACGGTCCAACATCGTACTGGTTCTATCACCTGCAGACGCGTAATAATCTTCGGAAACACTACCATTTCTCTGTTCACGCTCCACTTCATCTGCTAGTGAATGTAACACTCGTATCAGCTCTGCTGCCGCCGTGTTTCCTTCCAACACCTCAAAATACGCACCATAGCCTATGTTTACCTGTTGCCAAGCCCCGCCTTCACACAGTGATTGACAGGGCGGGGCGCACACGTGATCAGCTCAGAATGCATTTTCAAATTGCACATTGAATTTTGTTTCATTGCGGGACACTTAATGGAAATGCAATCGCAAGTGTCTTAACTGTGAGTGTAAATGCAATTAAGAAAAATGAACATTTAAATTACAATTTTGCTTGAACATGTTAAACATATCTGTAATACATTTTATTTTTAATTTGCAACTTATAAAGCGTTAAAATATGTATTCAGTTTGCATATTAAAACTAGAGTATGAAATGGCAAATGTAAATTATATAATTGAATTTTCATTTTCATTTTGCACCAAACGTTGCACAAATGCACTGGAAAATTTTAATTTAAATACAGAAATGCATTGCCATTTTACATATTGCATTGTCATTTTGCATATTACATTTCAAATTGAATATTGATACCCATATGCTTCCATAGATGCTCGAACAACACCATTATGGCAGTAACATGATTTATTCATCAACAGCAAATGTGATAAAGGCAATGCTTCATGTACAATGTTACCATTTATGTGTGTTTAAAATCTGCAAAATAAAGAGAAATAGGACTATCACATATGCAAAACCTCAGATGATCTCATATAGATCATTTAACTGAGAGAGTTACTCAGGAGAATAGAGAAAGCTCAGATATGCAAGACTCTGAAATGGACTTCAAGTGCAGCATTCAGTGTGATTTCCAGATGATGGTGATTTTGCAGGATGATTTGAACACGTTCAGAGAATAGCTCTGTTCTCAGAACAGGTTAAAGCGCTGATAAAGCTGTGAAGCAGATTTGAGGAAGTGAAACATTGAAATGTTCAGCGTTTCCTTGTAGCTCAGAGTGTGGTAATGGACTCTCTTGTCTAGTGTTTAGTGCAGTTATCATCCTAGGTCCCCCCTATTCTATATTTTTCTGTTTTAAAAAAAATTGAAAATCAGTAAACACTAGACAAGAGAGTCCATTACCACACTCTGGGCAATACTGACCAAGACATAGTCCTGTTCTGAATCGTCTGTTTCCACATTGTCTGGTTCAGAGTCATCCTGATAGAAATCACTCTCTGATAAAAAGATATGTACCTTTAAGGCGGCAACCCTCCGGTCTCTCTTGTGAAGGCGATACAGAAGTAACAAACTGCAGTTCATCGACTGGCCACTAGAGACCGGCTGCAGAAGAGAGTCAATTCCACATTGAGGAAGTGTCTAGAGACTGTGAAACATGGTGTTGAAATGTTCAGCGTTTCCTTGTAGCCCAGAGTGTGGTAGGGATGGGGAAATGAAGCCTCATGAATCACTGAGGCTTTCCCCTGACTCTTCCGGGAAAAGATTCAAAGCTTCGAGAGTGTCGATAACAGCGCCATCTGGTGCTTATTTAAAATGAAGCAGCCAGAAGCCTGTGTTAGAAGCTCTGGCAGATGAAGCAACCACAACACACTCCATAGTTTCAATGTTATGTGTAGGGGAGAGTGGGGTAAAGTGAGAATTTTTTTACATTTGTACCCCTCTAAGTGAGCTAAAATGATATATCAGTCAAATTTACACATTTCCCATTAATTCAGGATGTTTCCTATCAATGGAAATTATTAGAATGTATTCAGGACGAAGGGCAGTGAACATATGATTGTTTTTAAAAAAGTGGTCTTGTGTCTCACTTTACCCCAGCTTAGGGGTAAACTGAGACAGACCAGATAAATCAAGGGGGTAAAGTGAACCAGCTGGGGGTAAACTGATCCACTTATTTTTTCACTCTGAAACTTCCATAACAACACATGTTGTAACAGTAAGAATCTTGACAGCTAGCTTGACAACCACACATTCCAGAACTAATGTCGGACTAGTAACAGAATCATGGAGATTGGTCAATTAAGCAAATTTTTTGATGACCCACCGGTGCGCATCCAAGTGAAGGTGCAACACCCTTGGCGTCCTCTCCGATTTGCGCGTTGACCTCGGGAGACTCAGATGGCCTCTCTTGTCTAGTGTTTAGTGCTGTTATTGTAACGATAACCAGCTGGAGTGCCCTTGAGAGCCACCAGAGGGCGCTCCATAATAGACTATGATCACTTCCTCACAAACTACATTTCCCATAACTCACTGCCCGGACTCATCAGCACTCATCTCATTCACCTGTGTCTTATCACCTTGTTTCACTCACACCATAAATACCTGGTTTTCACATTCACTCAGTGCGAAGTCTTGTTTTACTGTTACAACATTTCTGAGCGTTATTTTCCCGTGTTTGATTCTTGTTTTGCTGACCTTGGACTGTTTCACCGTTTCCTGATCGTTTCTCTGCCTGGCCTGACTCGGATTGTTTATTGGACTCTGATTATTGCTGCCTGCCCTGACCTCTGCCTGTTATTTGGATATTCTCTGTGTTTCCTCCTTTGATCTGTTCGCTGTTGATGACCCTGCCTGTACGACTACTCTGTAAATAAACTGCATTTGGATCTTCACCTTCGAGTCTCGGAGCCGTTGCGTAACAGAAGACTTCGCCACACATAGATCCAGCAGCTGAGAACTCACCATCATGAATCCAGCAGTCAAGATTATGCGTCTCCGTCAAGGAGATCAAACCATCGAGAGTTACATTGTTGACTTTCTGGAGCTTGCTCACCTGACTTCTATGGATGAGGTATGCCTTATGATATTTTTTCGTGGAGGGCTATCCGAGCCGCTCAGCTCCGCTATGCCACTGCACAATCCCCAATGGACTTTAGGATTTTATATTTATTTGGCCCTGCAACTGAGTGGTTCTGCCTATGCTGTGGGGATCACGGAGGAGAAGCATGGAACTCCCACATTAGCCCTCATTCCTCATCCTCATCCTCATCCTGTCACGTCCTCCGAGGCTGAGCTTCTCCACGCCAGTCCAGCCGAGCCTGCACTTCACGCCAGTCCAGCCGAGCCTGCACTTCACGCCAGTCCAGCCGAGCCTGCACTTCACGCCAGTCCAGCCGAGCCTGCACTTCACGCCAGTCCAGCCGAGCCTGCACTTCACGCCAGTCCAGCCGAGCCTGCACTTCACGCCAGTCCAGCCGAGCCTGCACTTCACGCCAGATCTGCCGAAGCCAAGGCAGTACGCGTCATGCCCGCCGCGCCTGAGACAGCAAGCGACATGCCCGCCAAGCTAGAGCCTTCACTGCTGGTCCCGTCCAGCACAGAGCCTTCACTGCTGGTCCCGTCCAGCACAGAGCCTTCACTGCTGGTCCCGTCCAGCACAGAGCTTTCACTGCTGGTCCCGTCCAGCTCAGAGCCCTCTTCATCGCTGGTTCCGTCCAGCTCAGAGCCCTCTTCATCGCTGGTTCCGTCCAGCTCAGAGCCCTCTTCATCGCTGGTTCCGTCCAGCTCAGAGCCCTCTTCATCACTGGTCCTGTCCAGCTCAAAGCCCTCTTCGCCGCTGGTCCTACCCAGCTCAAAGCCCTCGCCGCCGCTGGTCCCGTCAAGCTCAGAGCGTTCTGATCCTGACCCAGAGACTGAGCTTCACGTCACTTCTGCCGATCCAGAGACTGAGCTTCACGTCACTTCTGCCGATCCAGAGACTGAACTTCACGTCACTTCTGCCGATCCAGAGACTGAGCTTCACCTCACGTCTGCCGATCCAGAGACTGAGCTTCACGTCACGTCAGCCGATCCAGAGACTGAGCTTCACGTCACGTCCGCTCGCCAAGAGTCTCGTCCCGCCGAGACTGAATCTGTTCCTGAGCCTGAATCTGATCCTGATACTGAGCCTGAATCTGTTCCTCTTCCTCTTTCTGCGCCTGTGTCTTCGGACAAGATGGCCGACTCCACGCCTGTGTCTTCGGACAAGATGGCTGACTCCACGCCTGTGTCTCAGGACAAGATGGCCGACTCCACGCCTGTGTCTCAGGACAAGATGGCCACCGCCGAGCCAGTGTCTCAGGACAAGAGGGTCTCCGCCGAGCCAGTGTCTCAGGACAAGATGGTCACCGCCGAGCCAGTGTCTCAGGACAAGATGGTCTCCGCCGAGCCAGTGTCTTCAGACAAGATGGCCGCCGCTGAGCCGGTGTCTGTTCCTGTCCCTGAGCCAGTGTCTGTTCCTGTCCCTGAGCCGGTGTCTGTTCCTGTCTCTGTGTCTGTTCCTGTTCCTGAGCCGGTGTCTGTTCCTGTGCCATGGTCGCCTCCCTGGCCGCCTGAAGGGTCGTCTCCTCCCTGGCCGCCTGAAGTGTCGTCTCCGCCCTGGCCGCCTGCACAGCCTGCTCCGCCCTGGCCGCCTGCACAGCCTGCTCCGCCTGCACAGCCTGCTCCGCCCTGGCCTTCCGCCCTACCGCAGTCTCAAGGTCCTCTTCCGCTCCACGGACCTGGCCCTCCATCCCGCCCCCGGATCCGCCTCCGGGCCACCTCCCACCTGGACAGTTTTGGAGCGTCTGGAAGCTGCTCTTTGGGGAGGGGCTATGTAACGATAACCAGCTGGAGTGCCCTTGAGAGCCACCAGAGGGCGCTCCATAATAGACTATGATCACTTCCTCACAAACTACATTTCCCATAACTCACTGCCCGGACTCATCAGCACTCATCTCATTCACCTGTGTCTTATCACCTTGTTTCACTCACACCATAAATACCTGGTTTTCACATTCACTCTGAATGTTTTACTGTTACAACATTTCTGAGCGTTATTTTCCCGTGTTTGATTCTTGTTTTGCTGACCTTGGACTGTTTCACCGTTTTCTGATCGTTTCTCTGCCTGGCCTGACTCGGATTGTTTATTGGACTCTGATTATTGCTGCCTGCCCTGACCTCTGCCTGTTATTTGGATATTCTCTGTGTTTCCTCCTTTGATCTGTTCGCTGTTGATGACCCTGCCTGTACGACTACTCTGTAAATAAACTGCATTTGGATCTTCACCTTCGAGTCTCGGAGCCGTTGCGTAACAGTTATTATTAAGAACGTCCTTGGTCAGTCTTTTTTTGTCTTTATTTTTTTTTTATTGAAAATAAGTTTTTTTTTTCTTTTTTTTTTTTTCAAATAGCTTTGTAGTTACTGCTAAACATACAGGTTTTAAAATAGAGGAAAGCACACAAAATTTTACCAGTCGGATGTTTTAACCACTTTAAAATGGCTTTTTTGGTCACTTATATCTGAATATTTATAGAAAACAACATAGACATCAAGAGAATATGAAGAGTTCAGATGCAAAAGCCTCTAAGTGCCATCTGAAATTTTCTTCTAGAATGATCATTTTTATCAAGCTCGTATATTTAAGTTCAGTAATTTCACTTAAATGACAATTAATAGGTAATTTTCATTGCCTTTTAAGTGAAATTACTGAACTTAAATATACGAGCTTGATAAAATGTATCATTTTAGAAGAAAATTTCAGATGGCACTTAGAGGCTTTTGCATCTGAACTCTTCATATAAATATAAGTTCACTCGAAGCAGAAAATCCATCCTTCTGTCCTTTTAAATGTCTGTGTTAAAAGAGCACTTTCAGTCGTTTAGTGAAGCTGATTGCTGTAGCTTATATCCGACTTAGGCATGGGGTCAGAGATGAGGAACGATCCCAGCTTTTTCCCTCTCAACTTCCAGCACTGCACCTTTCAGAGCCGAGAAGCAACATCCAACCAAATCATGGAAACCTAAGGCCTTCTTCTCAGTCAACAAAACAAAGATCGAAATTCCTATAACTGGGATGAAATCCCGACTCCAGAAGCTCATACCATCTTAAAGCTGTAGATGACCAGATCGTTTTTTTTTCATTCGACGCTATTAATATTTTGTTCTCAAATTCAAGTCTAGAAGCTCTTGAATTTTGCCACTCTTTTACCTTCATACAAGTATTCATTTAAAACGTGAATTCTAACTTTGAAACTTTCCTGCTAACAAGAGCAAGTTTAGTTACGTCTGTTTTTACAGGAATGGAAGAGACACTAGATTGATTCCGGCCTGTATGAAAACACATCAGGGCTTCAGTCTCTAACTTTACTGTAGCTGTGATGATATAGATGAGATTCTGTGCTCTGACCAGATGATGATTCACATAAATCTCATTCATATTCACAGGACATTCAACAAATATCTGCTCGTTCACACACAAATATATAATTCCTCCAAACACCAGAGAGATAAAAACTTCCCGTCTGCTCCTGATATGATGAGCTCATGATCTGTATCATTAATGTTTATTTGTGAAGGTCTTGTTCTTGTTCACAGAGGCGTAAAGTTCATCCTGCGGTTGATCTTCTCTTCCTCTGATGGCAGCATAAGTCACTGTATCATCATGATCCTGAAAGAACAGATTCTGTCCATCAATGTTTGAACCACAGCGATTATTATTATTATTATTATTATTATTATTATTATTAGAGCATGAGCTTAATTTATCTGAGAGTCAAACTCATGTGCTGGTATCTACTCACATTGAGTGATTTTACTGGCTTTGTATTGGAAGAAGTGACCTCAGAATAAGTCACATCATCTGTCTGCTCCTAAACATCAATGCAAACGTGCAGAGAGTCAAGTTTAACACACAGAACAGACATATCTCTCACTATAATATGTAGAATAACACAAAAGCTTTTAAATCACATTATTGAACAGACAGTGAACGTAATGTTTGATGATTTAGTGGACTCACATTGGCTCTTGCAGCGGGAGGAATGGACATGTTGATCGTCTCATACGTCCCTTTATGATCATTCTCATCTTTGACCTTCAGAACAAACAGTTAAACTGCATGAATGACACTTTATTGAGCTTTAAAGACAGTAATCAAATCTAAATCACTGCATTACTGAACTCACCGCAGAGTCGCCAGTCCCTCTTTTATTATCTGAAAACAAGTGCCTCATGAAATATGAGTATTTATGATCAAACACACATGAAAAACACAATGTTAAGCATTAAGATTTTTCAACAATCAGATTTTGTTGAAGCATTCAAATGAATAATAAAAAATGATTGTTGACTTGATAACTCCGTGAGATTGACATTTCAGGATTTCTCAGCAGGAATAAACTTCTGTTTGAGAATTTCATATAATCCACATGTTTCTATGATACTTACAGTCTGAACATGATGTGTTTGTTTGCTCATCTGAACTGTTTTTAATTGTTGTAAAGGAGTAAATCTGAAAACTCACCAGCTCTTTTTCTGCAGATCAGCCAGAGAAGAGCAAGAAGGAGAACAGCGACTGCAGCGACAGAAATCACTATGACTGAAGAAGAGATTGAGGACAGAGTCAGAGACGGACAGGGCAGATTGAGGACAATTATAGACAAAGACAAAACACTGTGATTATGTACCTTGTGTGTTTTTATTCCAATGATCCTGAGAGTCTGTGCCTGGAGTTGCCATATCAGCTTGAGCTGAAAAGGATGAATGTTAGTTGAGATGCATCATAATAATATCCAGAATGAGGAGAAGAAGAGGTGAGGTGTAGCAAACCTAGCAGCTTAAACTTTATTTTACTAAACTAAAGAGAGAAATCCAACATGAGAACACACAGCAAAATCCCCAGAATCCTACATATGGTCCCACTCTAAAGAGTGTTAAAGTAACTCTGAATCAGAGTTAAAGTTAATGAGATGATAAAGTGATTAAAGTGATGATTGAGCATTAGTGATGAACACCTGCTGTTAACAAGCAGAATCACTGAAGAAAAGAGAAACACAAGAACTACAACTGACTTCAGCCACAGCCTTATGCTGAGTTCACACTGAACGATATTAGCCCTGATTTTCGCTCACCAACAGGTTTTGTGAGATCACCGACAAATGCCCAAAATCACTGGCAAATCGGTGCTCGTTCACTTTAGTGACAATCACGCAGTGTGAATTATCAAAGACGCAATCTGAGAGAATTGCAGACGAGTCGCAGACGCCCGTGAGATATTTGGCATGCTAAATATCTGGACCTGTCGGTGATTCACAATCCTGTGGTGTGAATGTGTTCTGACTGAAAACTACATCAGCGATGACTGACAGCCAATGAGAGACGAGATACAGGACAGCGGAGGAGTTATAGACGACAATATCAGCATTTTAATAGATATATTTACAATTACATAAAACAGAAACAAAGGACAAACATTTGCTTGACCAGCAGCCATAGCAACACATTGCAAGATGATTGACAGGTCAGTTTGCGTGACAGGATGCATGTAACTAATCGACAGAGAGCAACCATTAAAGATGCAATTGTTTGATGTGATAATTTGTCCCAAAACATGTCTACTCTTCTGCTACACACTAAAAAGTATGCACCTTTTCTTCAAAAAAAGACTGGATGAGCAGTATTTTATGTCTGTTTGGTGTTTTTCATGGATCTACAATGAATGCGCTGCATGGATGAGCTCAACATATCGTCTTCATGTGATGCTTTCTGGGAGAATCGAGTGAAAGAACCGGAGTGTTATATGAACACTACTCTCACCATTTATACTAAACATGTCCTAGAATATGCATAAGTACGCTAATCGGGACACACCATAAAAGTCCATGAAATGAAACTAAAACAACAATTCAATGTGACAATCATACTGTAGAATATGACAGTCATATTTTGATGAGTAACACTGAAGATAACTCTAGCATTATGCACTGAAAAGCACTGATGTGAGAAAGACAGTGATGATGTACCTTTAGAGACGTGTGTGTTTCTAGTTGAGGGATCCTGAGAGTGTGTGATGTGGACTGGATTCACTGCTGTCGTTGAATCAGCTTGAGCTGTGAAGATGAATGTTAGTTCAGATCATTAATACTGTACAATATGACCATCATATTATAACTATGATCATCACATTACATATGTAATGACCTGATCAATATCAGTCCTTTTGTTATTTTGTTTATTTCTGAATTATGTGGGTTATTGTATTTTGTTTGATAGTGTTTAATGCATATGCAAGAAGATTTATCATTTAATTATTTCTGTGCTGTTCAGATGTGCCTGGTAATTTAACAGTTGAGTTGTTTTCTTTAAAATGTTTTAAGGATGGTTCATTTCATAAGAGAAGCTCGATCAATCTGTTAATGTTAAAGATTTAGTGTTCTAATAAAGTATCCTGTTGAACTATGTGAAATCCCGCGAGAGACGAGAACGGAAACAGGAAGGGGAGAGAAAAAAAACGAAACTGAGCACGAGAGTGAGCACGAGGGCTAGTCTGCTATTAACAGAGTTTGTGGGCTTAACGCTTTAAGTTGGACTATAATTTGTTTATCAGAAACTGCGTTCTCTGCGTAGGAGTTTGTGACTGAGGGAAAGTGAAACACCACCGGAGTTGTGTGTTTTTGGACTGTGACACGAGCTTAGGCCTGTTAGCCTCTCTGGCTAAATTAGCTCGTGGTTTTTCAGTAACGTTACTGTCACACGGTCGCGGGAGTGACCGCATACACTTTGTCTGCTGGACGAGAGGAGACGATATCGGGAAGAGATTCGCTGGCTGACGCGGACGGTTTCGTCATTGGGGACTGTTTGACTGTCGGTGCTGGGCGGATGAAGCTGTTTAACCCTTGCTGTGCCTGTGCCGCTTGCAAACGGAGTTCGCCTGACAGAGAGAGTTACAGACGCGGTAGGATCTGAGCTTTTCACTACACGCCAGGAGGTATTGTTGCTTTCTTCACTTTATGAGCTCCAACCTTAAGCGCGCCAACGAACTAACTTAATGCAGGCCTGCTAAAACAACTGAAAAATAAGAGTGCACTCAGGTTATCACAGACCATTGACTTTATTACCTGGGGTTTCTTTTTTCTTTCAAATTGGGTTTTATTTTCATATTTGCTCTTTGCTGTTCAACTGTTATGTGAGTTTTGCATAATACAAAAGGAGGAAATTGAGCTATGGCGTTCTTGTTGTTTATTCTTTCACCAGCCATTGTATTTGTGTAGCTCGGTGTTTTCTGTGTTAATATTCTATGTTTTAAAACCAAGAATATTCTTTCAGGTACCCATTGATAAGCAGAGAGATAGTGAGAATCATAGTGTTCTTAGACAGGGTTATTATACAATGGAATGTCTCTTTCACCATTTTACCAAGCATTAGGATTAAGAGGGTTTAATACTTTATACGCTGCTGTATAACGTACTTGCCTCATCACGAGCCTATGGTGAAAAGGGTTACATTTTTGGGGGCTCGTCCGGGATGTTGTGCGCAGATTTCAAACTGCTATTGTAATCTCATATTTGAGTGGTCTGTACTGCTAACAGTTTAATTTTTTTCTCTTTCTTTCTCACTTATCAATTCTAAGCACACAAAATGGATGTTGATGAGATTGAAGCTTGGTGTAAAAGGAAGCAAATAGCTCGTGAGAATGCAGTAGTGTTAAGTGGTTTCGATGCCAATATCACAGATGATGTTCTGCTTCAAGCTTTGAGTCTTGTTAAAGCTTTTGGAATTGCTAAAATAATGGATCGCTGTCTAGATGTGGCTTCCAAAACCCAGTTTGTGCTGATTCAGACATCCACTGATCTTACTAAGCAGACTATACCTGACTGTGTTGGGCTCCCTGGAAAAGCTGGTCCTTGGCCTGTTCATGTGCTCCCTGTTCTCGCGGAAGGTGAAGGTTTTGAAGCCAAGCTGTTGTCCTTTTTGAAGCATGAAGGAAAGACTATTACTGATGTGAAAGGCTTGCTTAACCCTTCGCCTCTTGACATGAACACTGCCCTGATCAATGCCATAAGTTCCCTGGTGGACAAATGTAACACTGCACCTGCTGATACTCAAAGTTATAGGAAGCTCCGCATGTTTTCTGGTGTGAGACCCACCCCCAGTGGGGAAGAAGAATATGACGCTTGGGCAGAGCAGACTATGCATTTATTGGAGGAATGGCAATGCAGTGACAATGTGAAAAAACAGAGGGTAGTGGAAAGTCTTAAAGGTCCAGCTGCTGACATAGTGAGGTTTCTACGAGCACAGAACCCTTCTGCTACTTCATATGACTACATGCAAGCTCTGGAGACAGCTTTTGGAACAACTGAAAGTCCATCTGATCTTCTTATTAGATTCCGACACACACTTCAATGTGAAGGTGAGAAGCTGTCTGCCTATTTGATGAGGCTAGATAAACTGTTACACTGTGTTTTCAGGAAAGGAGGGGTGCAGCTGTCGGAAATGAATCGACTTCGCATCGAGCAGATTGTGAGAGGTGCCTTGCCACAAGACATGATTGCCCTTCGCATTCGCATGACACATAAGCTGCGTGAACCACCTACCTTCAGTGACTTATTGAAAGAGGTCCGAGAGGAAGAGGACATGCTTCAAAGTAGGAATGATGTCAAAAGCCCAGTGACGTCACTGACTGTTACTCCTGTCCCCAGGACCACTCCTGAAACTAAAGTTGATCCTGAAGTGGAACAACTCAGAAGAGACATTACTGTTATGAAAGCAGAAATGATTAGCCTTAAAGCTGCTACAGTAACATCCCCGCCAGATACCCAAGGTCCACAATTTGAAATCCCTGCCAAGGCTAGACAAAGGAGGAGTGAAACACTGCAAAGAGCTGGCACTGAGGAAGATAGACCAGGGATATTTTGCTATAGATGTGGGGAGGATGGACATTTCAAAAGGGAATGTGATGGTGAAGAAAATCTCAAGAGGGTCAACAAGCGTCTCATCAAACTGACAAAGAAGTCGGGAAACTACCGCGGGAACCAGTAAAGGAACGGCCTGGCTTCCCTGTGGTGAAAACACGTTCCACCAAGTGCATTAAACCAGATGAGAAAGTGAAAGACACTATACCTGAGGGCTTAGTGGGGCCAAGTTCTGCTGTACCAGTGCAGATTGAAGGCATCTATGCTAAAGCTATACTCGATACTGGTTCTCAAGTGACTTTGCTGTACAGATCCTTCTACGACAGATACTTGACACACCTGCCATTGACACCTATCAGTGCCTTGCAGATATGGGGCCTCAGTCCTGCTGATTACCCATATGATGGTTATTTGTCACTTAAGCTGGAGTTTTTGGAAGCTGACATTGGAGTTACTGAGACTATTGATGCCCTTGTGTTGGTGTGTCCTGACCCAGTTGTGAGAGGTGAAGCGTTCATACTTGTTGGCACAAATACACCCACAGTGAGACGACTACTGAAGAGCTGTAAAGAGAGAATAGGAGAGAATTTAGTCAGCTTTTGCATGCACATTCATCCCGCTTTCAAAAGGGCTTTTGAACAGCTGTTAGAATGCCTACCTGATGATGATGACAACCACAAGAGAGGAACTGTGTGGTTCACACAAAGTAAACCCATTACTGTGCGCCCTGGAGGGGTAGCTCGAGTGACAGGTGTGCCAAAGTTTCGAGGGATTCCACGTGCTCAAGCCATTCTGGTGGACTCACCTGAAGAACCCGGCGATGATCCAAGGTTTTCAGGAGAGTTTTTGGTCAGACCAGAGTTGCAGGTACCCACTGTTGTAATGTCAAAGAAAATCACTGTGCTGGTCAGGAATGTATCGAAAAAAGAAGTTACCTTGACCCGAGGAATGCCGGTTGCTCACCTGTTTCCAGTAGATGTGGTGTCCTCGTCTTCTGTAAGCCAAAAGCCTAACACTGAGTCAGCAGGAAAATTGACCCCATCTTCCTTTAACTTCGGAGATTCACCAGTCCCTGAGGAGTGGAAGGAGAGATTGGTGGGCAAAATGATGGAACGACATGAGGTTTTCTCTACCCATGAGTTTGATGTTGGTTGCTGTAAAAGTGCACATCACGCTATCAAAACCACAGAGGACAAACCTTTTCGAGAGAGGTCTCGCCGACTTGCGCCTGCTGATCTAGAGGCATTGAGACAACATCTGTCACAGCTTAAAGATGCTGGGATCATCACCGAATCAAGAAGTCCGTATGCCTCACCTATAGTGGTGGTGAGAAAGAAGACAGGTAAAATAAGGATGTGTGTGGACTTCAGGACCCTAAATCGACGCACTGTTCCAGATCAGTACACAGTACCGAGGATCGAAGACGCACTGGCCTGTCTCAACGGAAGCAAGTGGTTTAGTGTGTTAGACCTCCGGAGTGGATATTATCAGGTGCCTATGAGTGACTCCGATAAAGAGAAGACGGCCTTCATCTGCCCAGCGGGTTTCTACCAATTTGAAAGGATGCCACAAGGAGTGTCAGGGGCTCCAGCAACCTTTCAACGAATCATGGAACAAACTGTTGGGGATATGAACTTGCTGGAAGTCTTGGTATATCTGGATGATCTCATCGTGTTTGGAGCAACACTCGAAGAGCATGAGGATAGGTTGTTAAAGGTACTGGACCGCTTGAAGGATGAGGGTCTCAAGTTGTCGCTGGATAAATGCCAGTTTTGTCAACCGTCAGTGACTTACGTGGGGCACATTATATCTCAAGACGGAGTGTCTACTGATCCAGAGAAGACTGAAGCAGTAACCACATGGCCCCGGCCAAACACTGTGACTGCTTTGCGATCATTTCTTGGCTTCTGTGGATACTATAGACGCTTTGTGAAAGATTACTCCAAAGTTGCCTATCCGTTGAACCAACTGTTGTCCGGTTACCCACCAGTTGCCAAGAAATCCAAAGAAAAAAAGGATAACCTCTACCTGAACCCATCAGAGCCTTTTGGTAGTAGGTGGGATGACAAGTGTGAGACAGCCTTTGTAGAGTTGAAGCAGAGACTTACTCAAGCCCCGGTGTTAGCTTTTGCAAACCCTCAGCTTCCCTATGTGTTACATGTGGACGCCAGCCAAGAAGGGCTAGGTGGCGTGTTATACCAGGATCAAGGTGAAGGGTTAAGACCCGTTGCTTTCGTCAGTAGAAGCCTAACCCCATCTGAGCGACATTACCCTGCTCATAAATTAGAGTTTCTGGCTTTGAAGTGGGCGGTAGTGGACAAACTGCACGATTACCTGTATGGGACAAAGTTTGAGGTGAGAACAGACAACAACCCGTTGACCTATGTGCTGACGTCGGCCAAGCTGGATGCCACAGGTCACCGTTGGCTTGCGGCATTGTCCACGTATGACTTCAGTCTCAAGTACAGGTCAGGAGTTCAAAACATTGATGCAGATGCTCTGTCTCGTCGGCCACATCCTACGCTCACTCAAGTACCGGAACGGAAAGACATATCTGCAGCCGGTGTGAGAGCCATGTGTCAGATGGTTGAAGTGAATAAACGTAGAAATCCATGTCCTAGTAGGGCAATTGACCAATTAGGACCCTCTTCACATGCTATCCCGCAAGCCTACTGTAATATGTCTACCTTGAGTGTAAAGGAGATGCCCATTCTGAGTTCTACTGAGCTGTCAAATGCTCAGCAAGAATGTGCTGGCATTGGTGAGATATGGTTAGCTCTCAACAAAGGAGATTTGACACGAGTTGACAAGACAAAGCATCCAACCTGCTCTCTGTTGTTGAGAGAATGGGATCGGTTAAAGATACGGAAAGGAGTCATGTATCGAGTCACAAGTCCTCCTGGAAAACCCCCTCGCTGTCAGCTAGTTTTGCCAGAAAAGTATAGGAAGATGGTAACAACCTCTCTGCATGATGACTGTGGTCATTTAGGCCTTGACAAAACCTACGGCCTAATTAAAGATAGATTCTACTGGCCACGGATGAAGTCAGATGTCGAAGACTACTGCAAGTCCTGTATCCGTTGCATAAAGAGAAAGACGCTACCCAAGAAAGCTGCTCCGCTGTCTCATTTGCAAAGTGATGGACCACTGGACCTTGTCTGTATGGACTTTTTGTCCATTGAACCCGATTCAAGCAATACAGAAAATGTTCTGGTTATTACTGATCACTACACCCGCTATGCCCAAGCTTTTCCAACGAGAGACCAGAAAGCCTCTACGGTGGCGAAGGTGTTGATAGAAAAGTACTTTGTCCATTATGGATTGCCAAAGAGGATGCACAGTGATCAAGGGAGAGATTTTGAGAGTCGGCTTGTACATGAGGTTCTTGGCACACTTGGGATTGAAAAATCAAGAACTACGCCCTACCATCCTCAAGGAGACCCCCAGCCTGAGAGGTTTAATAGGACTTTGTTAAACATGCTCGGGACTCTGGAGCCAAGTAGTAAGAAGAAATGGAGTCAGCACATTGGACACCTTGTCCATGCCTACAACTGCACTTCGAATGAGGCTACTGGGTTTTCGCCCTATTACCTTATGTTCGGGCGTGAGGCAAGGCTCCCAGTGGATTTGTGTTTTGGGACATCCAGCGATGACACACGGCAGGGAACTTACCTAAAGTATGTAACTGAGATGAGAAAGGAGTTAAAAGCTGCCTATGAACTTGCTGAGTCCATTGCTGCCAAGCAGAACGAAGGAAATAAACGGAGGTATGACCAGAAGATTCGGTGTTCACAGCTGTTGCCTGGAGACAGAGTCCTGATAAGGAACCTAGGGTTGCAGGGGAAGCATAAGTTAGCAGACCGCTGGGCTTCAAATCCTTATGCGGTGGACAGTCAGATGCCAAACTTACCAGTGTTTCGGTTGAGACCAGAAGATGGAAATGGACCTATCAAAATTCTCCACCGAAATCACATCCTGCCTCTTGGACAAAATGCATGCCTGGATCCGACACCTGATGTTGACCCTGTACCTGGTGTGAGAGTCCTTCGAAAGAAACGAAAGAGACTTCATAAACTTCGTAACCGTGTGTCAGAGAGAAGCAAGGTTTCATCGGAGACATCAGAGAACAAAGACAAAGAAGAAAAGCCAGATAATTGTCATGGGAAAGAGTACACAGATTCTGAGGATGAAGAAAGTGAGATGTGCTATGACTTATCTGCCCAAGCTAACAGGACTGGAGAAGAAAAAGAAATGTCAGAACCATTTAGCTTGGACCTGGATATGGTGTGGGATGAAGTGACTGAACGTCAAGAGGTGACACAGCCAGAAGCAATCCAAGAGGTTACAGAGGAAACAGTAACAGACAAAGGAGGGTCTCAACCAGAGTCTGCTGAGATGACAAGTCGAGAAACAGGGACACATGAAACAGGTGAAATGAGAGAAGAGACTCCAAGAAATGAAGTTGTTAATGAGGAAACTCAAATGTTACCAGATGGTACAAAGCCTGAAACTCTGACCAGCAGAACTCAGAGAGTCAGAAGAGCTCCATCCATATTAACATATGACACACTAGGACATCCAAGTGTTATAAAAGCTCCTATTACAAGATATGTTTCTTGCCTTTATAAATGGATAAGTGCCCAGTGATCTTTTAGGTGTAAGCCACTTCAGGTTATACTCACTAATATGTTGTGTTGTGTTTACATTGCTAAAGCACCAAGTCATGAGGGCATGTCTTATATTGGTGGGGGGAGAGTGTAATGACCTGATCAATATCAGTCCGTTTGTTATTTTGTTTATTTCTGAATTATGTGGGTTATTGTATTTTGTTTGATAGTGTTTAATGCATATGCAAGAAGATTTATCATTTAATTATTTCTGTGCTGTTCAGATGTGCCTGGTAATTTAACAGTTGAGTTGTTTTCTTTAAAATGTTTTAAGGATGGTTCATTTCATAAGAGAAGCTCACTAATCAATCTGTTAATGTTAAAGATTTAGTGTTCTAATAAAGTATCCTGTTGAACTATGTGAAATCCCGCGAGAGACGAGAACGGAAACAGGAAGGGGAGAGAAAAAAAACGAAACTGAGCACGAGAGTGAGCACGAGGGCTAGTCTGCTATTAACAGAGTTTGTGGGCTTAACGCTTTAAGTTGGACTATAATTTGTTTATCAGAAACTGCGTTCTCTGCGTAGGAGTTTGTGACTGAGGGAAAGTGAAACACCACCGGAGTTGTGTGTTTTTGGACTGTGACACGAGCTTAGGCCTGTTAGCCTCTCTGGCTAAATTAGCTCGTGGTTTTTCAGTAACGTTACTGTCACACGGTCGCGGGAGTGACCGCATACACTTTGTCTGCTGGACGAGAGGAGACGATATCGGGAAGAGATTCGCTGGCTGACGCGGACGGTTTCGTCATTGGGGACTGTTTGACTGTCGGTGCTGGGCGGATGAAGCTGTTTAACCCTTGCTGTGCCTGTGCCGCTTGCAAACGGAGTTCGCCTGACAGAGAGAGTTACAGACGCGGTAGGATCTGAGCTTTTCACTACACGCCAGGAGGTATTGTTGCTTTCTTCACTTTATGAGCTCCAACCTTAAGCGCGCCAACGAACTAACTTAATGCAGACCTGCTAAAACAACTGAAAAATAAGAGTGCACTCAGGTTATCACAGACCATTGACTTTATTACCTGGGGTTTCTTTTTTCTTTCAAATTGGGTTTTATTTTCATATTTGCTCTTTGCTGTTCAACTGTTATGTGAGTTTTGCATAATACAAAAGGAGGAAATTGAGCTATGGCGTTCTTGTTGTTTATTCTTTCACCAGCCATTGTATTTGTGTAGCTCGGTGTTTTCTGTGTTAATATTCTATGTTTTAAAACCAAGAATATTCTTTCAGGTACCCATTGATAAGCAGAGAGATAGTGAGAATCATAGTGTTCTTAGACAGGGTTATTATACAATGGAATGTCTATTTCACCATTTTACCAAGCATTAGGATTAAGAGGGTTTAATACTTTATACGCTGCTGTATAACGTACTTGCCTCATCACGAGCCTATGGTGAAAAGGGTTACACATAAAAAGTTAATATTTTTGCGGTCAAGTTTCAATTCCTTTATTATTTCCTGCATCACGTTTTGGACTGTTACTTCACTGCAGTTCATTAGTTTGAAGCAATGCTTTGAGTTACTCTTCTGTGAGAGTCAAAGAAGCTTTTGTTCCCTCAGTTTGTTCTGGTTCAGTGATACTGATAGACCTTAGAGTTACTGACATTATGAGGCTCTTCTAACACTGTTTTCTCACCTGAATACTTGACAGTGTATCTGACTGAGGTCTTGACTTGATTTCTGCGAGTAAGCTGACATCTCCACTCTCTGTTGTTATCTTCATTCAGGAGTGTTGTAGTCAGAGTGGTGATACAGTGATATTGATCTGATGATGATAATATCTGATATCTGGAGTCTGTCTTCAGATCAACACCAGCCTGATTCACCCACAACAGCTCAACTCCCTCAGAACGGACAAAATGATCACAGGAGAATCTATATGAATACAACTGACAGGAGAGAGTCACGGAGTGGCCTGGACTGATCTCAGTCTGTGAGGATGAAGAAGAAGATGATGATGATGATGATGATGATGATGAAACTGAACACAAGACACAAATCACAGACTCTTCAATCATCATCTGAGTTTAAAGGGAGAATTACTTTTTAAATTGACCACACAATCATAAACTTACCATGAAGAACATACAGATAAACATTTGCATCAGTTCCTTGTTGTCTGTCATTCACATATTGTCGGCAGCCGTATAATCCATAATCTTCTTCTGTGACGTTCTTGATGTTCAGAGAGCAGTCAGACTCCAGACTCAGTCTCTCATGTCTCTCTGTGTCGCTCTTCTTTATCCCTTCAGTAATCAGTTCAACTGTCTCTGAATGTCTGAAGCTGTTATAGTTCCATGTAGTTGATTTGCAGTCAGAAAGAGCATTATTACAGGACAGACGCACATTTTCACCAGAACTGATGAGCACATGAGCATCATCTACTCCACTGATACCTGAAACACAGTATATCTCAGTGATCATTATGATATATATTAATAAATTGATACAAAACCTACCAGCAGAAAAAGCAGAAGACTCATATAGGCCCCTCTCTTGCACCCAGCGCAATTGACTTTGTACACAGGTGCATGTATCATTCCTATTTTGCACCCGCGCAAAGCTGTCACGGTTCATGAATCGGCTGTCTCTCACTGATGTGTCTGCGTGAGTGTAATTGTGTGGGTGTGGTTACTCGTTGTGTTGATTAGTGTCACCAGCTGTCTTCAATCCCAGGTTCCTTTATATGCCCAGTAACTTCCCTCTCATGTTGTCAGATCGTTGTGGTTGTTCCTCGGTGAGTGTCCTGTTCTCGTGCCTCGTCTGCTACATTCTTCGTCTGGATTTCGTCAGTTCCTTCGTGTCGTCTGGTTGTTCCACGGTTCCTGAGTTTCACTTCGAGCACGCTGATCACCGCACCACCACCGGATCGCCATCTCGTCCCTGCTTCAACTGCCACCTGAGTGTTTGTCCCCGATCTGTGTCATAACATCTGACCACTTATAATAAACTGAGTTTTTACTTATCCTCCTGTTATTTCCTCACAAAAGCGCGCTTTTCCCTCCACAGAAGCACGTCGCTAAACTAGGGAATGAACTTGCGCTCCCTGGGCGGTTCAGCGCAAAAAAGGAGGCGTGTTCCGGCGCAAACGTTCCCTCATGCTATTTTGCTGGTTTAGAAAACAATTGCGCCACTAACCAGGAAAAAATAGTTTAAAGTCAGTGGCGCGTTGCGCATGTTATTCATATGCTATCTAAATATTTTCTCACAAATGTCTTGTATATTTTTCTAGCACAAACACAAGTACATAATTTTAACAAAACGATACACAATTGTAGTTTAAGTTCGTGCTGAAACTATATTTAAATTTTTTGAAATAATCCATTAAACCTGCTGAGAAACGAGGAGCGTGAACTAGAATGAGCACGCGCATGCCCGGGAAACTCATGAATATTCATGTAGGCTCCGCCCACTGCCTCTACAGATGCACAACTCACTTTTGCCCCACATTTCACGGTGCACTTGGTGCAAAAGGGAGAGCGCGCAAAACTTGTCACTTGAAAGCGAAAAACAGTGTTTGAGATTCGTCGCAGCAGATTCAAGCAGCTGTAGTTATGTACTTGTGTTTGTGCAAGAAAAATATACAAGACATTTGTGAGAAAATATTCTACAAGTGTGCAACTCTCATTGGATGAATTCACATACTGATTTGCAGATGAGCCAAATTTCTCCATGACTTCACATTTTTTGATGCAGGTGTGTAAATGCGTTTTGCACCATATTCACTGCAGCAACTGTAGCAAAAATGTAAGCGTATGAGTTTCTTAATTTGTGATTTGTAGAATAGGATTTGTGCACCTGCAATGAAGAATTTGAGAAGGTGTAACTGTTGTGTTGTGTTTGTGGAAGATAAAAAAAAGTCTACAAGTTTGCAACTCTTAAAACATTTCTCTCTGTGACTTCAAATTTACTGATACACATGTGTGGCTATTCTCTACAACTACAGATTTCACTGTCACAGGCGTTCAGTAGTTTTGCACCAAAAATACCTCCATAATAATTCTTCATCATCAGATGTTTGAGTGACACTATGTCCAGTATCAGGAATAATACAGTATGATCTGTGTGTATCAATACACAACTCTGAGATCACAACGTGAATGTGTGCAAGAATAAACTGAGCATGTTCAAATGAACTCTTTCCAGACTAATTCCACTAAATGTCTTTAGAGAAAATACAGATTTCTTTACCTGTGAGAAGTGAAGAGAGAATGATCAGTCCCAGCAGACACAGATCACACTTATCAGCCATTTTGTGTTTCTGTCAGTCTTTCTCTTCATTATATATAGTTACAGCTCTTCCTTTAAACATCATCAGCTCCTCCTGTGGTTGGTAACTTCCTCTATTCTGATCAAATGAGTGTTGAAATTCTGTGAACCACAGCCTCAACACACATCTGCTCTGAACAGTTTATTGGCTACTTTTGCACACGAGAGAATTACTGTTAGTCTCACTTCTTTCTTTTAGCAGTTTCCCACATGATGTTAAAATGATGCATTATTAGTAATAAGATTGTTTTGCTACTGAAAAGGTTTCCACTATCCATGACTAACCTAGAAGTGCTAGAAGAACTAACTAGCACTATGAGCACTATTCTCTCTAGAACATTGGATGTTGTTGCACCTATTAGATTAAAAAAGGTCAGAGAGAAAATTAAAGCACCGTGGTACAACAATACTACGCATGTTCTAAAGAGAGAAACCCGTATTTTAGAGCGTAAATGGAAACAAACTAATTTAGAGGTCTTTAGAATCGCGTGGAAAGACAGTACGTCACGTTATAAAAAGGCCCTAAAAGCAGCCAGGGCTGAGCACCTCCGCAAACTAATAGAAAATAACCAAAATAATCCAAGGTTTTTATTTAACACCGTAATAGAAAATAGAAAGCATCAGAACCACAATTGTAAACGTTCAATCTTCAGTTGCGCCTTATAATTCAGCCTTAATTATCACCCCACAAGAACAATTACAGTGCTTTACAACTATAGAACAAATAGAGTTAAATAAACTTATCACTTCCTCTAAAACAACAACATGTTTATTAGATCCGATACCAACTAAACTACTGAAAGAAGTGTTACCTGTAGTGGAAGAGCCTCTCCTCAATATTATTAACTCGTCTTTATCTTTAGGTCATGTTCCAAGAACATTTAAACTGGCAGTTATAAAACCTCTCATTAAGAAACCACAATTAGATCATAATAACCTAGCAAATTATAGACCCATTTCAAATCTTCCATTTATGTCTAAAATATTAGAAAAAGTTGTGTCCGCTCAATTGTGTTCTTTCTTGCAAGAAAATGATATCTATGAGAAGTTTCAGTCTGGATTCAGACCGCATCATAGCACTGAAACTGCGCTCGTTAAAATCACAAATGATTTACTTTTAGCTTCTGACCAAGGCTGTATCTCAATACTAGTTTTACTTGATCTTAGTGCTGCGTTCGATACTATAGATCACACAATACTCTTAGATCGACTACAAAATTATACTGGTGTTCAAGGACAAGCATTAAGCTGGTTTAGATCATACTTATCAGACCGTTACCATTTTGTCTATTTAAATGGAGAAAAATCGATCATAACTCCAGTAAACTATGGAGTGCCGCAGGGATCTGTGTTAGGCCCTCTATTATTCTCAGTATATATGCTGCCACTTGGAAATATTATAAGGAAACATGGAATTAGTTTCCATTGTTATGCTGATGACACTCAAATATATATTTCATCACGGCCAGATGAAAACGCTAAATTATCCAAATTGACAGAGTGTGTTAAAGATATAAAAGATTGGATGACGCGTAATTTTCTTTTATTAAATCCAGACAAAACAGAGGTACTACTTATCGGTTCAAAAAACCGCCCACAAAACCTCTCGCAATACAACTTTAATATAGTAGGATGTCCTGTTACTTTATCCTCTACAGTAAAAGACCTGGGTGTTATACTCGATTGCAACCTGTCTTTCAAAAATCATATTTCATATGTTACAAAAACCGCCTTTTTCCACCTTAGAAACATTGCTAAGCTACGTAATATGCTATCAGTTTCTGATGCAGAAAAGTTAGTTCATGCATTCATGACCTCGAGACTAGATTACTGTAATGCTTTATTAGCCGGTTGTCCTGCATCCTCAATTAACAAGCTACAGTTAGTCCAAAATGCCGCCGCTAGAGTTCTTACTAGATCAAGAAAATATGATCATATAACACCGATTTTATCATCACTGCATTGGTTACCTATAAAGTTCCGTATTAATTACAAGGTATTGCTACTGACTTATAAAGCCCTAAACGGCTTAGCTCCAGTCTATTTAACGGATCTTCTATCGCCCTATAATCCATCGCGCTCTTTAAGATCACTAAATTCAAGGCTTTTGGTCATACCTAGGATATCCAGAACCACCAAAGGAGGGAGAGCATTTTCACATTTAGCTCCAAAACTCTGGAATAGCCTTCCTGATACTGTTCGTTGCTCAGACTCGCTCTCCCAGTTTAAAACTAGATTAAAGTCGCATCTCTTCAGCCAGGCATTCATATAATATTTTTAATCTTACAGTTCAAATTACAATCCGGCCTCTAGTTAATAAACGCCAGAGGAGAACTGGCCCCCCGACTGAGCCTGGGTTCTCCCAAGGTTTTTTTTTTCTCCATTGGGTCCCCTGATGGAGTGTAAGGACACTATTAGGTCACTTGATGGAGTTTTTCGGTTCCTTGCCACTGTTGCCTTTGGCTTGCTCAGTTGGGGATATTCTGGGGATATCTAATTTGATTTTATCAATAAATTCCACTAGAAACAAACCTTGTTGTATTATTTTAATTTAATACTGTGAAGCTGCTTTGATACAATCTGTATTGTGAAAAGCGCTATACAAATATACTTGACTTGACTTGACTTGACTAACCGTTTTTAAAGTATTTTGAAATGATTAACATCAGCTCCAGTTTGGTGAAACAGAAAGTATTTGCACACACTTCATGAGCGTCTGTAAAGCAGATATTAAATGTCTTCAGGAAGAGTTTCTACACATGGATTGTAATGTTCTTCTTTACTCTCTCCAGCCCTGAGAAATAGATCAGATCCAGACTCCTTTTTTAACAATACAAACACCAAATGCCAGTCATTTTCCCTTTAGCCGGTGGATTTGGCAGTGGCACGAGCCGCTCTGACAGGGATGATTCTCGGTCAGCTGGTTTTGTGTGCTGTGACACAGACAGAGACATTTAAATCGATTCAGAGATGCTTTAAAGGCTATTTTGAATTTAATTTGCTGTAAAATGCGATGTTGCAACCCTGACTCATGTGAAAAATGTACCTGTGGCAACATTTTTGTAAGACGATAAAATATGTTGTGTTGTGCACGTTTCACAACAGTATCAAAGTGAAATGTCCAGTGAGTGGCGCTAAAAGCGTGTTTACTCTTTTTCCGGAACAGATGAACGTGAATATGGCAACGTTTTATTACGTCGAAGTTTGTACGTATTATTATTTGTACGTATTGAGTTTAAATGTCCGGTGAGTGGCGCTAAAAGATTAATGCTCCATCACGCTTTAAAGTAACGTACACCTACACTATACCCTAAACCTACCCGATAGTGTTAACAAAAGCAAATGCGACATGAAAACGTAATTGTAGCCATGGTGTTTAAGATTATTTATGAACTTAGAGCTCTTATATCATGACTCGTCTTTCACGGGATTCGAACCCAAGGTCTTCCAGCTGAGCTACTGAGCAAGCTTTATAAGTTATTGTAGCAGGTTACTTGGTCGCCATGGTTTCAATTACTCTCTCTCTGGACCAGTCAGGATGTAACTGCATGCTATATAGGCAGGGTGTGTGCCCTTTTTACACCCCTTACTCTTTGTTGCCGGAGGCACATTTCCGCTCTGGATCCTTTCGCGTCCGTGGTGCAGTTATGGTAATTCGATAGGTAATACAGTGTGGCTAATTTGTTTGTTACCTATAGGCCTCGTTTGTGTTAGGATGGGAATTACAGCGTGCAGTGTCTCCCTGTCACAAACCCGATCCTTCCTGTAACGGAACCGGGTTGAGTTTTGCTGCTGGTAGGTTGGTCAAATCTTTCTCTTCTTTGGATATTTGTTTTGACTGAGTGTTTAAGTAATCGGCCGTCTTATTGTAGGCTCCGTGTAGCTGTACTATCGGCACTAGTTGGTGTATTAGTGTGAAGCTCCCTGACGGGTATGTATGTATACTAGTTGGCATCGCGTGTATATTTTGTTTAATCATAAACCGTTACTAAATTTGGTTTGTTTGTGTACGTCAGGATTGTAAACTGCTTTGCTTGCGCTGGTATCTGCACTAGCCCTTCCCTTCCCCCATCACGCTGCTGTTTTGTCTCAACCGATTTCTGTTTCAACCATAGACTGTTCAACGGGTTGTAGATACATGAGCTCACTCCAGGCTTTGAACGCCTCTACGTGTCTTTCAGCGCCAGAATTCGTTGCCCAACTGGGTGTCTGGCAGGGCTGTATTTGAGTAATTGTGGCACGGATGATAGCTTTGTCTTTCTTTGGCTCGTCCGTGCCTATTGATATGTGTGTGGAGATTGGGGTTTATGTTTCTTTTGTTTAAGTTTTGGATAAAAATATTTTTATTTCTGTTGAAAGTTTATGATCTGTTGTTAATTTTGGTTATTTTTGTAAGGCTCTAGGCAGCTTGAGTTTTTTATCACTGTGTGTGTGGGAGTGTTCACGTGTGGTTGGGGAATCTTTTTTTTTTTAGATCCCCCACCCCTTGACTATGTCGCTCCACTGGTAAGGCCTCAGCACTCATTTCCCCTATTTTAGTGAGTATGGTACTTTTAACTTGATGTTGTTTTAGTAATTGTATAAATAAAATTGCCTTTTAATGCAACTACGTCTCTGGCTTCGTGCATAAGTCGAACCTGTGTGCTTTCTGTATTTTGGTGGGTTAACTATCGAACTAGTCAAATTCTATTCTCGGGGTGAAATTCCCCGGGTGGCGTAGCCGGTGTCTTCCTTGAGTCTGGGCGTTGAGCGGTCAAAAGGCGCTCCACGCCAAAAAGAAAAGTCGCACTCGCCACATTATCATAAATCAATGAGCCAGTGTTGGCCAAATTTAATGAATACCTTGGTTTATCATTATGAGAGTCAGTATGTGTCATCGGCACCATGCTCTGAAGATACTCAAGATATTTCTTCCTTGTAAAAATATAATGAAATTAAAAAAAGATAATATCTTTTATTTTTTCCTTTTGTAATGAAATGGGTCTTGACAGATTACTTGAGTCACACCGAGAACAATAGCCGCGTTTCCACTGTCGGGCCAGGGCCGGGCCAGGGCTAACAGCGAGCCGAGCCGGGCCAGTGGCCTCGGGCCTCAAGCACCGTGCTTGCGTTTCCACTGCCGGGCCATTAGCCCTGCAGCGCTGCCCTAAACCCCGCCCATAACACACCTTCTTGGATCAAACGTCATACAACCCCACCTATTTCAGCGGGAATTATGAAGTTCATTCAGGCAGGACACAAGCTAGCTAAAATTACTGAACGATCAAGATGGAGAGCACCGAAGCGTCTGTTTGTTTGCTCTTTTTGGTGTTTGCTTGGTGGAAGATGAGGCAGCAAAGCCAAGATAAGAAGATGGAGGTTCAGTGGCGACAACGCCAAAAGCTTATGTTGGCTGCAAGACGAAAGAGAGCGATCCAACGACGTGCGATTCGGTTACAGCGAATGCAGATTCGCCAGCAATGGATGGAAACGGTAAATATTTCCGTTTATAGTATAACTTAGTTAATTCGTATCTTGTAGTCTATGTGAGTTGTTTGAACACGGAGTTGTTTTTATGAGCTTTCATTAACTGTCTTTACGTTACTGTCTGCTGAAAAGACACAACTATTTTGCTAGCTTATCATATCTTGCTTGCTCTATTAATATAATTAGGAGGTAATGTTAAACTTTCATTGCATTATTCGTCTAATAATACATCTATTTATACCCATGATTATGTTTATGATTACAGAAACATAGTCTTTACGTTAACTTACTGTCTGCTGAAAAGACACAAATATTTTGCTAGCTTATCATATCTTGCTTGCTATATTAATATAATTAGGAGGTAATGTTATAGTTTCATTGTATTATTTGGCTGATAATACATCTATTTATACCCATGATTATGTATATGCATATGTATTTCACATTATTAGGGAAGTAGCCTAATGTTTATAGTACCACTTTGTTCATGTTAGTTCACAGTGCGTTAACGGATTTTAACAAATAAAACATTGGAGTGTAATAAATAATGTATTAGTAAATGGGTTAGAAAATATGTATAAATGCTGTAGAAGTGCCTTTCATTTATGTTCATGTACAGATCTGTAACATAATTATGGAATTAATGTTTACACTTCATTCTATTATTTTCCAGATGATGCATCACTACTACACCGATATAATGCGGACCGCTGAGGTGTGGGCCTATCAGCGAACAAGTGACTGGTGGGAGAACACTGCTCAAAGATTTACACATGAGCAGTGGCTGGGCGACTTCAGAGTTTCCCGAGAAACATTCACATACATTTGTACAACTCTGAAGCCTGCACTACAGCGACAAGATACAACATGCATTGTATAAACTAGCATCAACAACAGAGTACAGGACGGTAGCCAACCTGTTTGCTGTCAGTCGGACTTCTGTTTGCCGCTGTGTGCATGACTTTTGTAAGGCTGTAATTGCAATACTTCGGCCCAAGTTCATCAAAACACCAGACCAGGACAAACTATCTGAGATGGCAGATTACTTCGAAGAGAGGTTTGGAATTCTATTCTAATTCTGGGTGCTATTGATGGTTCTCACATCCCTATATTAAAACCTCCACAATATCAATCAGATTTCCACAACAGAAAAGGTTGGCACTCCATAATTTTACAAGCAACTGTGGATGGCAAAGGGATGTTCTGGGACCTGAATGTTGGACAGCCAGGGAGAGAACACGACGCTAGTGTCCTCAGAAAGTCACGCCTATGGGCTTGGGCCACAAACAGTAATGGTTTTTCTGGCAGAGTAAAAAACATATGTGGAACTGATGTTGGCTACTTCATTCTTGGTGATTCTGCTTACCCATTGCAGAAATGGTTGCTAAAACCATATCCTGATACTGGCAGGCTTACAGAGGGCCAATAACTTTACAACATGCGAACAAGTCGAGCCCGTTGTGTGGTTGAACATGCGTTTGGGAGGTTGAAAGGAAGGTGGAAGTGTCTCAGTAAGCGAAATGACTGCAATGTAAATGTTGTTGTTGATATGGTGGAGACATGCTGTACACTGCACAACTTGTGTGAATTGTACATGGACAGATTTATACCAGAGTGGTGTGATCGTGATAGAGATGCTGAACGTTCACCTTGCAATGTTGGTGATGAGCGTTCAGATGCAAGAAGTGCTCTTCTGTATGGAGTACAGAGTGATCCTCCTCTTATTATGGTTAGATCTTCAGGGCGGATAGAATAATTACATACTGACAAGAAACTAACAAAATGTTTAATACTTCTGTGGTGTATTTTGTATATTTTTTTGCATACCGGGTGTCGACGTTAGCAGTGGAAGTGTAGTAGACGGTCCCTGCTCCACTTCTGAGTCAAATAAAGCACTCTGGGATGACGATTCTAGCACACAAAACATAAACACGCATATGAGCCACTTATGCAATATTTTATTTGTTTTCTTAGGAAGTTAGAAAACTTAGATTTTAGGAAGATAGCATGTATTAACTCACCGTCCGCGGCTGCCATAATGTCCCGACTTGTCTCTCCACTAACAGAGGGACGGTGACCCAGCACGCCGTCCATCAAGTCGAACCATGGAAATTTCCTTCTCTGGGCACCGCTTTGTCCATTGTGCGTTTTATTCGCTTTGTACTGTGCCAGCAACTTTTTAAAATTTTCCCGAACTTGAAGCGTTGTTCGCTGAATGCTTAGCTTAGCAAGTTCAGCAACGATGTATTTTATAACGTCCTCGTTTCTGCACACGTCGTCAAACTGACGTTGTACCCTTTCTTCTGCCCAAATGCTCAAAAGAGCTTTGGTATCTTCGACAGACCAGTACAGGCGATTCTCCATTTCGAGCAGCGTTTATTTTTCGCGATATAAAAAAGTGAAATGTCCATCTTGCCGCAGACTATAACTTTCCCTAACACCGATAAACTCCGCCTTTTACCTTGACCACGCCTCTAGCCCGAGCTGGCCCAAGGTATTCGACGGGCCAGAAATCCTGGCCGTTGGCCCCGAGTAAGCCCCGATCAAGCCCCGGAAGTGACAGTGGAAACGTGACTGGCCCTGGCACGCACTAGCACGGCCCGGCCCTGGCCCAACAGTGGAAACGCGGCTAATGAGAATACAAATATTTGTAGTTGGGTAAAAATGAGAAATACTGACATACAATTTAAAATTTAACTTGGTGAGACAAATGATTAAGTGATAAGTGATAAAGTAAATCCAAAGAAAAACAAAACAAACAATCACTGGATGCAGTTCACAGTTATAATTAAGTCTAGATGTAAAGACTTAACATTGTATGCATTAATTTTGTGAGGCAGAATCAGATAGATGCAGATTTGACTTTGTGTGAAGATCAAATGATGTGTCTGCATTTAGCTGTGGCTGTGTGTAAATTTATCATGCCCCAAAACAAAGGTGAGGAGTTTTGCAATTGTGATGCAAATTTGGTCCTGTTGTAACAGGGAGCCAGCATGAGAATGTAAGTGTGAGGTGTGATCTGACTCAAAATCTCTCAACACCAATGTTTCAGTTAAGGAGCATGATAAAGTACAAAGTACAGAGTTACTGAATCCTGTTGTGAGAAAAGCATTTTCATGGTTAATGCAAATTGTGATTAACATTGTGGCCACATGACAATTCTATGCTCCTTTACATGGTTTTACTGCAGCTATATGGAAAAAGAGAGAGAGAGAGAGAGAGAGAGAGAGAGAGTGTAAGAGGAAGGAGGAGATAAAGAGAGAGAGCCCCAAGAAAGGGACCCAGAGAAGAAGAGAGCCCGAGCATCAGAGAGCCCGAGCATCAAAGAGGCAGAGCAACAGTTTCAATCTTCTTTTATCCTTTCCTGACCATGTGACTAAAACCCAGATGTGAGACATTCAAACTGACCAATCAGATAATTACACTTCCCCCACTGTATTAAAGTCCAAATCATAGTCTCTGCTGCACCAATTCAACTGATATAAATACTAGTGTAGAACATTGCATAGAAACCGTGTCTATTCCTCGTTTAGTGAGATCAAATAATAAATCTAATGCAGGATCTAGGAAAAATCTAATTGTTATTAAAACAGAAAATGTTGCTATTAGTAAACAAAAACTATTTCTAAAGCTAGGTCTTCTAAACATTAGATCACTCACACCTAAGGCAGTTATTGTAAATGAAATAGTCACAGATAATAGCTTCGATGTACTTTGCCTTACTGAAACCTGGCTTAAACCAAATGATTATTTCGGTATTAATGAGTCTACTCCTCCTGGATACTGTTATAAGCATGAGCCCCGTCTGATTGGCCGTGGCGGAGGTGTTGCAACCATTTATAAAGATATTCTAAATGTTACTCAGAAAACGGGTTATAAGTTTATTTCATTTGAAGTACTTGTACTAAATGTTACGCTCTTAGATGTTAGAAAAACATCCCTATTATCTCTAGCCTTGGCTACCGTATATAGACCGCCAGGGCCTTACGCTGATTTCCTAAAAGAGTTTGCAGATTTTCTCTCAGACCTATTAGTCAATGTCGATAAAGCATTAATTGTTGGAGATTTTAACATACACGTAGATAATCCAAATGATGCGTTAGGAGCTGCGTTTACAGATTTATTAAATTCATTTGGGGTCAAGCAAAACGTCACCGGACCAACTCATCGTCTTAATCATACACTCGATTTAATTATATCACATGGAACCGATCCAACCGATATAGATATCATTCCACAAAGTGATGAAGTCACTGATCACTACATGGTAACTTGCATATTACGTACTGCTGTAATATGTCATGCGGCGTCGCGTTATCAACCAGGCAGAACAATCCTCCCATCCACCATAGATAATTTCTCAAATTGCTTATCTAATCTGTCTCAGCTGCTGCCTGAACCCAAACAAACAGATGAACTAGAAGAACTAACTAGCACTATGAGCACCATTCTCTCTAGAACATTGGATGTGGTTGCACCTATTAAATTAAAAAAGGTCAGAGAGAAAAATAAAGCACCATGGTATAACAATACTACGCATGTTTTAAAGAGAGAAACCCGTATTTTAGAGCGTAAATGGAAACAAACTAATTTAGAGGTCTTTAGAATCGCGTGGAAAGACAGTATGTCACGTTATAAAAAGGCCCTAAAAGCTGCCAGGGCTGAGTACCTCCGCAAACTAATAGAAAACAACCAAAACAATCCAAGGTTTCTATTTAACACCGTGGCTAGACTAACAAATAAACAGACGTCACCCGAACAAAATATCCCGTTACAGTTCAGTAGTAATGATTTCATGAACTTCTTCACTGAGAAAATAGAAAGCATCAGAACCACAATTATAAACGTTCAATCTTCAATCGCGCCTTACAATTCAGCTTCAATTATCACCCCGAAAGAACAATTACAGTGCTTTACAACTATAGAACAAAAAGAGTTAAATAAACTTATCACTTCATCTAAAACAACAACATGTTTATTAGATCCTATACCAACTAAACTACTGAAAGAAGTGTTATCTGTAGTGGAAGAGCCTCTCCTCAATATCATTAACTCGTCTTTATCTTTAGGTCATGTTCCAAGAACATTTAAACTGGCAGTTATAAAACCTCTCATTAAGAAACCACAATTAGATCATAATAATCTAGCAAATTATAGACCCATTTCAAATCTTCCATTTATGTCTAAAATATTAGAAAAAGTGGTGTCCGCTCAACTGGGCTCTTTCTTGCAACAAAATGATATCTATGAAAAGTTTCAGTCTGGATTCAGACCGCATCATAGCACTGAAACTGCGCTCGTTAAAATCACAAATGATTTACTTTTAGCTTCTGACCAAGGCTGTATCTCAATACTAGTTTTACTTGATCTTAGTGCTGCGTTCGATACTATAGATCACACAATACTCTTAGATCGACTACAAAATTATACTGGTGTTCAAGGACAAGCACTAAGCTGGTTCAAATCATACCTATCTGACCGCTACCATTTTGTCTATTTAAATGGAGAAAAATCGATCATAACTCCAGTAAACTATGGAGTGCCGCAGGGATCTGTATTAGGCCCTCTGTTATTTTCAATATATATGATGCCACTTGGAAATATTATAAGGAAACATGGAATTAGTTTCCATTGTTATGCTGATGACACTCAAATATATATTTCATCACGGCCGGATGAAAACGCTACATTTTCCAAATTGACAGAGTGTGTTAAAGATATAAAAGATTGGATGACGCGTAATTTTCTTTTATTAAATCCAGACAAGACAGAGGTAATACTTATCGGTTCAAAAAACCGCCCACAAAACCTCGCACAATACAACTTTAACATCATAGGATGTCCTGTTACTTTATCCTCTACAGTAAAAGACCTGGGTGTTATACTCGATTGCAACCTGTCTTTTGAAAATCATATTTCTTATGTTACAAAAACAGCCTTTTTCCACCTTAGAAACATTGCTAAGCTACGTAATATGCTATCAGTTTCTGATGCAGAAAAGTTAGTTCATGCATTCATGACCTCGAGACTGGATTACTGTAATGCTTTATTAGCTGGTTGTCCTGCATCCTCAATAAACAAGCTACAGTTAGTCCAAAATGCCGCCGCTAGAGTTCTTACGAGATCAAGAAAATATGATCATATAACACCGATTTTATCATCACTGCATTGGTTACCTATAAAGTTCCGTATTAATTACAAGGTATTGCTACTGACTTATAAAGCCCTAAACGGCTTAGCTCCAGTCTATTTAACGGATCTTCTATCGCCCTATAATCCATCGCGCTCTTTGAGATCACTAAATTCAAGGCTTTTGGTCATACCTAGGATATCCAGAACCACCAAAGGAGGGAGAGCATTTTCACATTTGGCTCCAAAACTCTGGAATAGTCTTCCGGATACTGTTCGTTGCTCAGACTCGCTCTCCCAGTTTAAAACTAGATTAAAGTCGCATCTCTTCAGCCAGGCATTCATATAATCCTACAGTTCAAACTACAATCCGGCCTCTATCCAATGCCAGAGGAGAACTGGCCCCCGACTGAGCCTGGGTTCTCCCAAGGTTTTTTTTCTCCATTAAGGCACCTGATGGAGTTTTAGGACACCATTAGGTCACTTGATGGAGTTTTTCGGTTCCTTGCCACTGTTGCCTTTGGCTTGCTCAGTTGGGGATATTTTGGGGATATTTAATTTAATTTTATCAATCAATAAATTCCTCTTGAAACAAACTTTGTTGTATTATTTTAATTTAATACTGTGAAGCTGCTTTGATGCAATCTGTATTGTGAAAAGCGCTATACAAATAAACTTGACTTGACTTGAAACTTGACTTGTATTAAAGGTGTGACAATTCATCGACCCCTATACAAACATGTTGGCCTACAGGCCTTCATCACTATCAGAAACCCCTGTGCCTTTAGGAACTCCAAATGGTCCTTGTGGCGGAAAGAGGGGGTGGAAACAGTAAAGCAAATATCTTTGTTCGTTTAAAATATCTTGAATTATTTTCAACCCTACAATACTGAAGACAAACTGTGTAAGGATAGGAACTGTCCAGGTTTGGCATTTATTGTTTTTGTCTATTTTTCTGTTCTTGCGTTTTCTATGTCTTCACTGGTTAACTTTTTCTTTTTCCTGTTATTTTAATTGTGGCTTGTTTTATACACCAACGATGTGTGAATCTGAGGAATTGGTTAATTGCTTTTTCATTGTATCAGGTGTTGTGCCGAATTTTGACTCCCTGCCAAAATCTGACTCCCCTTCGCGTGCATGCGCATGACGTCACTTCACTAGCCGCGGCGGTCTTTTTCAATGTTCTTTGCCGGAAGTTTACACGTGTAATTCCAGTAATTCCTGTAAAACGTGATTTTTTTTTTTTTTTTTTTCTCTTTAATAATGGTTTCGAAAAAAGGCCGCGGCTAGTGAAGTGATGTCATGCGCATTCGCGCGAAGGGGAGTCAGATTCTGGCAGGGAGTGGAAATTTGGCACAACAGGTATTAAGGGCGAGTACATCCCACACAAAGCTTGGATGGTGTTTATCCCACAGCTCTTCAGAACTAGTGTTTGAATCTGAACCATTTCTAAGGACTTTGTCTTTAGGTACCTAAAAGCTGTAAAGGGACTTTTTTTTTTTTTTTTTTGCCTAAACATTTGAGTCATTTGGATTTGTGCAATTCACTTAAGTATTTGAACATTGAAATTAAGAACTTATTTGTTGTTATTAATACTGAACCATTTAATAGTTTGCCCAGTAGGCATTGTTCAATGTGTTTGTTTTTGGACTTTTCTTGTCCATTGTGTTCAGTTTCCCACCACTTCTGGTTCCCAGTTTCACCACCTTCATTAGTTCATTTGGTTCAGCTGTGTTGTGTTAGTCTTCTTCTTCTTCTTCTTCTTCTTCTTAGTGCATTACTGCCATCATCCGGAGCGTGGAGCTTGGACCAGAAACATTCCTATCTCTTAACATTTCTAAGCACACACAGGTATTTACGAGCACATCTTTTATTGACTGTCATAAATTGTATTTCCGTTTAATGTTTTAATTCAAATACATAGTTAGTTTTGTACAGTGTTGAATCAGAATGGGATAAATTGTAACGAGGAAGACAATCTCACTCTCCCAGTGGCATTTGAGTCTCTGTCACAGTGTCTGGTTTGTGTATCCCGGGTGCCCACTAGAGGTCTCTTCCCCATACTGTCACCACTATATCATGAACTGCATTTCCCACAATCCTTGTCTGGACTCATCACTGTTCATTGCACTCAGCTGTTTCCCGTTCCCTTGTTAGTTTCTGTGTATATATACCCTGTTGGTTCAGTGTTTGTCATGGAGTCCTTGTTATTCGTCACACCACTTTGGAGGTCTGTTTTCTTGCCTGTTCTTGTTTTGTTTCTTGTTTTGGACTGCCTTTGTATGGATTTTTGACCCTTTGCGTGGAGCCATCAACCCGTCGCTCTTCACCCTCAGGAAAGTGGTGGATGCTTTGAACAGAGCCAGGGGCCGTGTGCATTACAGAGACAGTAAACTCACCCGTCTGCTGCAGGACTCTGTGTGGTTCCATAGATTCTGCCATGATCATCAACATCGCACTGGAGTTCAGATACTACTTTGACATCGCCTCAGCCCTTAACTTGGCCACCAAGTCCAAGTGTATTGTCAATCGACCCTTTGGCCCCAATTGGTGAGCAGTGCTGTTTTCTTGTGCATGTTTTTCTGGATGATGAGAATAACAGTGTGTGTAATAATTCTAATCATTTGTCCCTTCTCTTGTAGCTCCTGGAGAGAGATCCAGAGAGGACCAGGAGGCTGGAGGTTCTGTTGAGCCCCAGAATGAGGAGGGAAAGAAAGCTGAACAGTCCCCATCGCCGGCCGTACATCCACATGGGGTAGTGGTCCAGCTCAACGATATCAGCTGCCTAACAGCCGAGATCCATTTCCTTTTTTTGGGCAAAGTCAACCCTTCCAAAGTGATCAACCACTGGCACATTTAAAAAACAAACAAACAAAAACACCTGAGACTTGGGTGCTTCAACGCAGAGGGTGTGAGAGCCTTACACCGATTTATGGGAACGGTTTTGTCATGGGTGGATGGGGGGTACTTTCTCAACATCAGCTTAATTCCGGCCGACCCGAACAACGCGCACCCAATGTTTCGCAGCGATCTCATGTTGAAAGCTCACGCCGTCGGAATGATTGATGCCCTGTACGATAATTTCTTGAACCGGCTGAAGGGGCTGTCACCGTCGGACTCTTCGAGACCTACCATTATGAAAAATTACCTGGGAAATTTGACCAAACTGAACGTTTTGCACTGCGACCAACGGTTCATTCTGGAACTCTTCCAGAGTTCCATCAACGACGTAAATTCGGACATTGGCGCTCACAAAATTTGGGCAGAGGGACCAGCGCCCGTTTGACCTGAAAAGGTTGGTGGACCGTTCTGGGGTCAAGGACGTCTCCTACCACGTTGCCTGCAACGTACATTCGCTTGACCCATCCATTAAGCTCTTATGGTCAGCAGGGGGACCCTGTTTCCCGTCTACACCATGATGGAGACGGCCAACTTCCAATCCTGTCTGGACCACCTCCCAATGGACGTCGACCAGAGGCTCCTGAGCATCATGTATGCTGGACACGCAAAGCTGAACTTCATCCAGCTGTACGCCGTCACGCCTCACTGTCACGCTTCGGCCTCAGCGAAGCACCCCGTGAGCCGGGTCATCACGATGTGAGACATGCACATAGAGCGGCATCGCCAGATGATCAACGCTTCCGCAGACAGGTACTTGGGACACATGGTGGAGCTCGCCCAGAAGATGGTAACTGACACGTACGCCCGTTTGGAGGGCGTCTTCCTCATCGGGCCCAACTTCGATCAAGTCCTGGATCCCAGAGTTTTTTTCAGCGAACACATGCTGAACAACCTTCTTGAGACGGCGCCAATGTTGGTGCCATTTCGCACAACAGATGGCAGTGGTATGTCCTCTGTGGTCCACTCGGTGGCCACCTACCTGACCGGCGCTCTACGCGACCTTCTGAATCGGGCTACGAAAATAGCTGCAGCGCTTTTCAAATCGAGCTCGCCGTCGAGGAGCTGTTTTTCGGTCATCCACTGTGCCGAACTTCGCTGCAGTTCAGCTCTGCCCTGGGCGTCAGCTCGAGTCGTCTGAACAGCCTGATTTGGATGAGGGGCTTCCTTTGCCTGGGGCCCATCGGGAGCGCCAGCGTCGGGCGAGTCTCCTCCTCCTCTGGACACCCGGACAAAGGACGGAGTCCAAAAGGCACGCGTGCAGAGGCTGTTCCCACTGACCGACAGCCTGCTCGCAGGTCCTCAGATCATCGGGGAGCAGCTGGTGAGGATCCTGCTCTGCAATATGCACCAAAGAGACGACAATCTGCCCTGCGAGTCACTGAAAGGGCGCACGTGTCCGTTCGGCCGGCTGGTGGACTTCAGGACGGTGTCCGAGTTCGCCCGTGAAGTCGTCGGTAGGAAGGTCGCGCCGTCGAAATGGTAACGGCAGCCTCCCATGATCCCACGCACTGCCTCAGCTTGGCCCTGTCTGGATACAGATTATTTCCCAACATCAAATACTGGGACGAGCAACGCCACCTCAAAGCGAAGTGGAATTTCAAAGATTACGTTGAACTGCATCAGCCTGCCGAGATTCCATCCGCCGCTGCTCACGCAGCCTCTTACGTGGGCGACGTGTGTGCGAAAATCGATGAGTTGGGGCTTTCCTATTTGTGGAATCTTACTAAATACCGGGAGCACGGGATGCCCTGGCTGGAGCTGTGCATCGAACTGCTGCCGAGGGAAATGCCCAAGGACAGGACCATCAAGATCCTCACTTTACTGAGCTGCGTCGGGCTCATACAGAACGGTGATTATGTCTCCTTTTCTCCTCTGACAGAGTTGGAGCGCACCCTGCCAGTAACGCAACGCCACCTCCAGGAGCTGCAGGTGCTCTCGAAGCTGATCCTACTGCTCAGACCATTAATATGGCGCTTTCATGAGAGTGTACCGTACAAATTGGTCGTGCCAACTGCTGTGCCGAGGACACCAGCCCGCCCGCGCCCACCTTCCCCAGTTGAAAAGATCGAACCACTGGACGTGGATGAGCAGGAAGAGATCGTGGAGCAGGTTGTGGAAAGGATCGAGCTGACATCTGTCCCAGCAAGCTCTAACAGCAGTGTTCCTGAGATCCTGAGACGTATCCTTGTTGTGGTCAAAGAAGATGGACATCTGGATTTCTTTCCGGGAGAATGCACTCCAGTTGACGAGGAGACGTATCGAGTGAGATATGAGCTGAGCATTTGCCTTTGTTGTGGAGGCTTTTTTTTTTTTGACTTACCGTTACGCTATGTTGGAGATAGAAGGAAAGGAATCCTTCATGCACTTTACTCAAAAGACTGTGAAGGTTACTGCTCACCAGAATGCTTCATCTGTGACGGAAATGTGTATATAATGTTAATAATTTTAGTGTATTGTATCCCATAGCTTTTGCTGGTGTACTTTAATGAGATGAGGCCAGTGAACACGTGTCATGAGAAGCCATGAGAAAGCCTTTTTCATCCTCTGGTGGTCACCAGCATCTCACAAGTATACCTAAAACAATGTGACATTTAATAAATGTGTACATAAATCTTAAAAAAAAAAAGTTTGTATTTGGAGCTCCGTCGAATTGATTCATAATCCTTGATTTTCTTCTTTACACTCATTTACAAACGAACATTTTCTATTTTTACAGCGTGTGAACATATCTCCGATACTCCGGTGCTGTCGTACACATCGCCTGCAACAACGATCATCGTGTCTGGACCGCTTCCCACGTACCGACTAGGACATGAAAAGTTCAAGTAGATTATTTGCTCTAAATGAATGGTTAATGACATGGTGTAATGAACAGAAACTGCTCTTTGTAAATAATTGGAATCACACCATATGACTAGTAAGTCAAAGTCCAAATCACAGTCTTTGCTGTCCCAACTTAAGTGATATAAGTACCAATGTAGAGCATTATATAGAAACTGTCTATTCCTCGTTTAGTGAGGTCAAATATTAAATCTACTGTAGGATCTAGGAAAAATCTCATTTTGATTAAACCAGAAAATCTCAATATTAGTGAACAAAAACTATTTCTAAAGCTAGGTCTTCTAAACATTAGATCGCTCACACCTAAGGCGGTTATTGTAAATGAAATGGTCACAGATAATAGTTTCGATGTACTTTGCCTTACTGAAACCTGGCTTAAACCAAATGATTATTTCGGTCTTAATGAGTCTACTCCACCAGGATACTGTTATAAGCATGAGCCCCGTCTGATTGGTCGTGGCGGCGGTGTTGCAACAATCTATAGAGATATTCTTAATGTTACTCAGAAAACAGGTCACGGGTTTAATTCATTTAAAGTACTTGTGCTAAACATTAGATGTAATAAAGAAATCCCTATTATCTCTAGCCTTGGCTACTGTATATAGACCTCCAGGGCCCTATGCTGATTTCCTAAAAGAGTTTGCAGACTTTCTCTCAGATCTATTGGTCAATGTCGATAAAGCATTAATTGTTGGAGATTTTAAATGATGCGTTAGGGGCTGCGTTTACAGATTTATTAAACTCCTTTGGGGTCAAGCAAAACGTCACTGGTCCCACTCATCGTCTTAATCATACACTAGATTTAATTATATCACATGGAACCAATCCAACCAATACAGATATTATACCGCAAAGTGATGTCACTGACCATTACATGGTAACTTGCATACTAAGTACTGCTGAAATTTGTCATGTTGCGCCACGTTATCGACCAGGCAGAACAATCCTTCCAACCACTATAGATAGATCAGGTAAGCTATTTGAGAATCTATCTCAGCTGCTCAGTGAACCCAAACAAACAGATGAACTAGAGGAAATGACTAACACTATGAGCACCATTTTCTCTAGTACATTAGACATCGTTGCACCAATTAGATTAAAAAAGGTTAGAGAGAAAACTAAAGCACCATGGTACAACAGTGCTATGCATGTTATCAAGAGAGAAACATGTAATTTAGAGCGTAAATGGAAACAAACTAATTTAGAGGTCTTTAGAATCGCGTGGAAAGATGTCACGTTATAAAAAGGCCCTAAAAGCAGCCAGGGCTGAGCATCTCCGCAAACTAATAGAAAATAACCAAAATAATCCAAGGTTTTTATTTAACACCGTGGCTAGACTAACAAATAAACAGACGTTACCTGAGCAAAATATTTCGTTAGTTTAGTAGTAATGATTTTATGAATTTCTTCACTGAGAAAATAGAAAGCATCAGAAACAATTGTAAATGTACAATCTTTAATGGTGTCTTATGATTCAGCCTCAATTATCGCCCCTCAAGAACAACTACAGCGCTTTACAACTATAGGACAGGAAGAGCTAAATAAACTTATCATTGCATCTAAACCAACAACGTGTTTATTAGATCCAATACCCAGTAAACTACTGAAAGAACTGTTATGTGTAGTGGAAGAGCCTCTCCTCAATATTATTAACTCGTCTTTATCTTTAGGTTATGTTCCAAGAATATTCAAGTTGGCAGTTATAAAACCTCTCATTAAGAAACCACAATTACCGGTAGATCATAATAACCTAGCAAATTACAGACCGATTTCAAATCTTCCATTTATGTCTAAAATACTAGAAAAAGTTGTGTCCGCTCAATTGTGCTCTTTCTTGCAAGAAAATGATATCTATGAAAAATTTTCTCGGTCAGGATTCAGACCGCATCATAGCACAGAAACTGCGCTCGTTAAAATTACAAATGATTTACTTCTAGCTTCTGACCAAGGCTGCATCTCAATACTAGTTTTACTCGATCTTAGCGCTGCGTTCCACACTATAGATCACAAAATACTCTTAGATCGACTACAAAATTACACTGGTGTTCAGGGACAGGCATTAAGCTGGTTTAGATCGTACTTATCAGACCGTTACCATTTTGTCTGTTTCATTTTATTCATTTAGCTGACGCTTTTATCCAGAGCGACTTACAATTGCTATATATGTCAGAGGTCGCACGCCTCTGGAGCAACTAGGGGTTAAGTGTCTTGCTCAGGGACACATTGGTGTCTCACAGTGGATTCGAACCCGGGTCTCTCACACCAAAGGCATGTGTCTTATCCATTGCGCCACCACCACCCTGTTTAAATGGGGAAAAATCGAAGATAACGTCAGTAAACTATGGAGTGCCGCAAGGATCTGTGTTAGGCCCTCTGCTATTCTCAATATACAGTGAGGAAAATAAGTATTTGAACACCCTGCTATTTTCCAAGTTCTCCCACTTGGAAATCATGGAGGGTTCTGAAATTGTCATCGTGAGTCCACTGTGAGAGACATAATCTAAAAAAAAAAAATAATCCAGAAATCACAATATGATTTTTTAAAACTATTTATTTGTATGATACAGCTGCAAATAAGTATTTGAACACCTGTCTATCAGCTAGAATTCTGACCCTCAAAGACCTGTTAGTCTGCCTTTAAAATGTCCACCTCCACTCCATTTATTATCCTAAATTAGATGCACCTGTTTGAGGTCGTTAGCTGCATAAAGACACCTGTCCACCCCATACAATCAGTAAGAATCCAACTACTAACATGGCCAAGACCAAAGAGCTGTCCAAAGACACTAGAGACAAAATTGTACACCTCCACAAGGCTGGTGAAAAAAGGTCCACTGTTGGAGCAATCATTAGAAAATGGAAGAAGCTAAACATGACTGTCAATCTCCCTCGGACTGGGGCTCCATGCAAGATCTCACCTCGTGGGGTCTCAATGATCCTAAGAAAGGTGAGAAATCAGCCCAGAACTACACAGGAGGAGCTGGTCAATGACCTGAAAAGAGCTGGGACCACTGTTTCCAAGGTTACTGTTGGTAATACACTAAGACGTCATGGTTTGAAATCATGCATGGCACTGAAGGTTCCCCTGCTTAAACCAGCACATGTCAAGGCCCGTCTTAAGTTTGCCAATGACCATTTGGATGATCCAGAGGAGTCATGGGAGAAAGTCATGTGGTCAGATGAGACCAAAATAGAACTTTTTGGTCATAATTCCACTAAACGTGTTTGGAGGAAGAAGAATGATGATGAGTACCATCCCAAGAACACCATCCCTACTGTGAAGCATGGGGGTGGTAGCATCATGGTTTGGGGGTGTTTTTCTGCACATGGGACAGGGCGACTTCACTGTATTAAGGAGAGGATGACCGGGGGCCATGTATTGCGAGATTTTGGGGAACAACCTCCTTCCCTCAGTTAGAGCATTGAAGATGGGTCGAGGCTGGGTCTTCCAACATGACAATGACCCGAAGCACACAGCCAGGATAACCAAGGAGTGGCTCTGTAAGAAGCATATCAAGGTTCTGCCATGGCCTAGCCAGTCTCCAGACCTAAACCCAATAGAGAATCTTTGGAGGGAGCTCAAACTCCGTGTTTCTCAGCGACAGCCCAGAAACCTGACTGATCTAGAGAAGATCTGTGTGGAGGAGTGGGCCAAAATCCCTCCTGCAGTGTGTGCAAGCCTGGTGAAAAACTACAGGAAACGTTTGACCTCTGTAATTGCAAACAAAGGCTACTGTACCAAATATTAACATTGATTTTCTCAGGTGTTCAAATACTTATTTGCAGCTGTATCATACAAATAAATAGTTTTAAAAAAATCATACATTGTGATTTCTGGATTTTTTTTTTTTTGATTGTCTCTCACAGTGGACATGCACCTACGATGACAATTTCAGACCCCTCCATGATTTCTAAGTGGGAGAACTTGCAAAATAGCAGGGTGTTCAAATACTTATTTTCCTCACTGTATATTTGGTAATATTATAAGAAAACATGGAATTAGTTTCCACAGTTATGCTGATGACACTCAATTATATATTTCATCACGACCGGATGAAAATGCTAAATTATCTAAATTGACAGTGTGTTAAAGATATAAAATACTGGATGACGTGTAATTTTCTGCTATTAAATTCAGATAAAACGGAGGTATTACTTATTGGTCCAAAAAACTGCCCACAAAACCTCTTACAATACAACTTTAATTTAGAAGGATGTCCTGTTACTTTATCCTCTACAGTAAAAGACCTGGGTGTCATACTAGACTGCAACTTGTCTTTCAAAAATCATATTTCATATATTACAAGAACAGCCTTTTTCCACCTTAGAAACATTGCTAAGCTACGTAACATGCTATCTGTTTCTGATGCAGAAAAGTTAGTTCATGCATTCATGACCTCGAGACTAGATTACTGTAATGCTTTATTAGCTGGTTGTCCTGCATCCTCAATAAACAAGCTACAGTTAGTCCAAAATGCAGCCGCTAGAGTTCTTACTAGATCAAGGAAATATGATCATATAACACCAATTCTATCATCTCTACATTGGTAACCTATTAAGTTCCGTATCAATTACAAAGTATTACTACTGACCTATAAAGCCCTAAATGGTTTAGCTCCAGTGTATTTAACGGATCTTCTATCGCCCTACAATCCATCGCGCTCTTTAAGATCACTAAATTCGAGGCTTCTGGTCATTCCTAGGATATCTAAGTCCACTAAAGGAGGGAGGGCATTTTCACATTTAGCTCCTAAACTCTGGAATAGTCTTCCTGATATTGTTCGAGGCTTAGACTCGCTGTCCCAGTTTAAAACTAGATTAAAGACGCATCTCTTTAGCCAAGCATTCACATAATGATTACCTTTTATACTACAGTTAAATCGGATCAAATGCATTAAAGGGTTACTTCAGGATTTAGCATTAAGCTTTGTATTAGTAGAAAACCTGTAGTATTTTCGAATTACCATGCTTTCCACCCTCATATGACCCTGAGACAAGAGATTTATGTATTTTTTGTCTGGAAAAAGACAAAACGTCATTTTGCGTCATCGGAGGATTTTCTGGACAGAGGCTAAAGACTACAGGCAGTAGATGGCGTTGTTCCGCATGTTTTCAGCCCGCCCATACAGGGTGGGATCTCACTCACAGAATGTAGGCTACACACAGTCAGCCTTTCTTTGGAAGCTAAGCTAGCAAGCTCTTGTTCTGTGGAGAAAGCTGAATAGTAGGAGAAAGCTGAGTAAGTAACCATCCTCCTTTTCCCGGACTTGATCGTTCAAAATGTCCGGGATTCAGCTTTTGCTTTCTGCGGTCGCTAGGCTATTCCTTGTTTACATGCACACCTTTCAATCTAACTGAATTCATTCCGATTGGTGAATTTGAATGTAGTGTTTACATGAACGCTAAACAAGTGATCGGTTGATGTGCGTTTTACCATTGCTAAGAAAAATTCCCGCTCCTCCGTGAGAGATGCGAGACCCGGCGCGTCTCAGTAATGACGCCACCGGCCTCGCGCCGTTCTCCCGCGGCCGTCAGCCTCGTCCTGCTCGCCACAGTAAACATGATGAATGGCGACTGTAGAACGCAAAAGCCGAATCCCGGACATTTTGGACGATCTCTATCCCTCGCAAACTCATCACGTAGGCTAGCTTTGTTGTTTTCAACAACTGCGCACTCTTACCGGTAGGCGTGGCCTCCTAAGGCAGCGAAGCAAGTGCATTCTGGGAGTTGTTGTCTTTCATCCACATAAGCCAAAAATACATTTTCTGGCTTTTCTCAGTCTAGAAAGCTCCAAATTCAAAAATTTCTTCACATTTCTTCTACTTAAATGACCTATTTTAAATACACATTCATCTTCCCAGAGGTGAAGTATCCCTTTAATATTATGAACAGCAGCTATGCTAATTATTTCCCATCGGCTTTTCTGTTGTTATCTCGGGACGCTAGTCCCGAGGTAAATAGAGTTCGTCAGCTCCAGTTTGTATCCAGCCTCTCATGGAGACTTCAGATGCCCAAACACCCGTGAAGAGACGACTCGACGCCTGTGAAGAGACGACTCGACGCCAGCGATGTTATGCCCTAAATTAATACATGATTAACTAACTTTATTTTTCTATGTACATTTCTGAAATGCACTTTCTGTAAAGCTGCTTTGAAACAATGTGTATTGTGAAAAGCACTATACAAATAAATTTGAATTGAAAACTTGAATTGAATATCTCACATCTGTCCATTTCTTTCAGCAACACTCACCAGTAGTCATTATTTAAGCCTTTAAATTTGATTTGCACTTTTCATTTGTCATTACCAAAACACTATGTCATTACCAGAACAGTATGTCATTACCGCCACGTTGCTTAATTTACAGCAAACATACCTTTAAAACTGTTTTATGTTAAAATTAATTTCAAATTAATTTTCCAGAAATTAAACAAAAGTGTGCTTTAAACACAGAAAAACACATTTTGATGGTAAGAACAGGAAAATATATTTGCTGAATGGAAACATTTTGTTTTTTATACGTATTGTTGAAGGTTAACAATGTTTGCAAGATAAATGAGTTTAAATGATCTCCTTGATACATTCTTTGCATTATGAGACTTTTTGATGTTGTGATGGGAATGACATTTTGCAGTGCCAGTTGGCAAATAGATATAAAATACTCAAATTAGATTTAAGCTCAGTCGTGGCCATTATTATATCTTTACACTGTTAAAAATTGCTGTAAAAATACAGTGAATTTCCAACAGTAAAATACTGTTATTTCAATAAACAGTTTAATCCTGTAAATTTACAGTCTATGTTCCATAAATTAATTACTTGTCGTAAATTTACAGCATTTATGTGTAAACCCATTTGTTTCTGGAAAAAACAGTCTTGGACTGTAAAAAAATAGCACGTCGGGGCGGGGCATCTTCAACGCGGTCTATTTTCGAACACAAAGCAGTCAATTAACAGAATTGTTTCGCAACACTCATCTAGACGTCTTAAAGAAGGACACTGTTCAAGGTAAGTTTATTTCTTTACTGTTGTTCTGTTATGTTGCTCCCAACCTGTACAATCGCCTTTTTCACAAGGTATTTTTGATTGTGCTGTTACTGAGCGCGAATCGCGTTTTGTAGACAGAGCTCTTAACGGTTGAGGCATTTCGCCTGCAAAGAATGTTCTCTGAGCTCCGATTATCACGGCGAACTATTTGTTTGATTAAAGTTAAGTTACCATTTAGAAATTAGTTTGGCTTTCATTTGTAGTAACCCTTAACTCGATTTACATGAATTTCTGATTCAGTAATGTTACACGATGCGAATCTTACCAGATGCATTAATGTTATTTGCATAATATCATGCACATAAGATGGAGAATAATTACAAAACTACTCGAAATATCCAGATCCATTATAATAATTAAAAGTTAGTGGTCAATTTGTTTGGTTTCCATGCAAATAATGTAAAGCTGTTCAAATTCCCAAAGCAAAATAGATATTTATATATATTTTTCGATTTAGTGGAGCGAGTAACTGTTATGTGTTTTTGTATTTGTGTATGTGTATGTGGCGAACTAAGGACGAGGTTGAGGGACGTGAGAGAACGACGCGAGACCGGTGGCGTGATTACTGATGAGTGACACCTGCGTGACGCACCAGTCTCATATCTCTCACAGAGGAGCGGAAGCATAAAAGGAGGAGCGACGACAATGAAGATTGAGAGAGGAACAGGCCTGATTTTATGTTGGGTTTTGTTATGGGAAGTAGGTGGGAACCAGCAAACATTTAAATATTTTAATAAATAAATAAACCAATACAAAAATGAAAGTATAAGCCGGCGCCCCTCACGGACGACTGCTGACCACATAAAACAGAAACAAAACCAAACATAAAATCAGGCCTGTTCCTCTCTCGATCTCCATTGTTGTTGCTACTCCTTTAATGCTTCCACTCCTCTGTGTGAGATACAAGACTGGTGCGTCGCGTAGGTGTCACTGGTCAGTAATCACGCTGATGATGAACGGTCTTTGCGCCATTCTCTCACGTCCCTCTACCTTGTCCCACTCGCCACAGTGTTCTGATAAAGAAAAAGTCATACACTCCTTGGATGGCCTTAGAGTGAGTAAATAATCAGAAAATTGAGAATATTGTGTAAACTGTTATTTAAAATAAAATTCATTTCAGGAAAGGCAGAGAACTGTACTGAACGCTGGATGAGTACCCATGGTGTTTGTGAGGGCATACGACCAAGATTCCTGACTGCAATAGCAACCATGTTTGCAATGTTCTACGTCTTCAATCTTCAGTATCCAGAGGAGGCATGTGGCACCTTGGAATTCATTCAAAGGTATTTTATCACCTTTTATGGTACCCTTTAAATTTATATTTAATCCAATATTTAAATTGGTAAAAGGTAGATTTTGTAAGTTTTCTTTTTTAATGTGTGTGTTTTGTTTTTTATTACCCTTAGACGATTCGTTGGGATAAACCCTGAAAGAGGTTCGAAGACCTGCAGAGGCAAGGTGGTTTCAAAGAAGACTGGAAAACTTGTCAGCAAGAAGTCTGCCACTGTCAATCCCAAAGTTGCTTCTCTCCTGAAGAACCTCATTGATTTCGAATGGAACTTCATCTAGGTAACTAAACTTAAATGCCCACTGACACTCACATTTGTGCAGCTTCCTAAAATAATCAACACCTCTTAACCTTATTCATATTCAGTGGTAAGAAAGTATCTGAACCCTTTGGAATTGGATGATTTTCTGCATTAATTGGTCATAAAATGTCTTCATCAGTCACATGTATAGACAAAGTGTTTAAGCTAGCTACACAATTATAATCTTTCATGACTTTACTAAACATCCCATTAGCCACTCTCAGTGTAGTGTAATAAAAATGTACATTTTGTAAGTGACTACATTGTTACCTCTATGAACCACAAATGTTGTTTTTGTTTTTGTTTTGTGATGGTTGTTCATGAGTACCTTGTTTGATCTGAGCAGTTAAACTGCCCAATGTTCTTCAGAAAAATCCACCATGTCTTGCACAGTCTTTGGTTTTCCAGCACATTCTGAACAATTAAACCCTTTACAATAGTGACTGCATGGTTTTAACACCCATCTTTTCACAATGAGAACTACTCATTAGTTAGAGGACTCCGCTATTATATAGGGTGCCAGGGGGATGATTTTATTCTGAAGAACAGTGGACAGTTTAACTGCTCAGAACAAACAAGCGAATCATGAACAACTATTACAAAAACAAAACAAACAAAAAAACATTTGTGGGTCATTAAGTAACAATAAGTTCACTTACTGCAGCACTGTGAATGTTTAATGAGATGTGTTTAGTAAAGTATAGATAATCTCTAAGATTAGTTATGTACAATAACATGATCATTTTATGTCTTTTTTAAAAGTGTTCGTAGAATATGTGATCACTAGTTTTTGTCATGTGATTTATTTTACCACTAAGATTTTCTTGATTTTCTTTCCTCTCAGATCTGGATTTCCTCTCAGACCAGATGTGTCAAAAGCTGATGTGGGACGTTTTGGCAGTTTTTTTTGCCTCTTCCTACGTTTTTTCACCAATTGGTTCTCTTGTCCTCTCAAATCGGGATTTCCTCTCAGACCAGATCTTTCAAAAGCAGGTTTGAGATGTTTTGGCAGTTTTTTTGCCTCTATCAAGGATTTTTCATCCATTGGTTCTCAACATTTTCCTCTCAGACTCAGAATTCCTCTCTTGCCTGGATGCTGATGTGACATGTTGAATGTAAGGTTTCTTTGTTTGCCTACTGGTTCCTCACATTGAATTTTAAAATGTATTTTGTATTTCATACAATGTATGACTTTTTTTTTCCCTTAATTGTTAATGTATTGTTAACTTGTTAGCTGTTTTAAATAAATGGCAAACAGTACTGTACCATAATCTATATTTTCTTCATTTTTTCCATTGAGTAAATATAGGGATGTTAATCAGTGTTCGAATTGTGTCAAAGCTCTTGGGGGGGCCCCACAAAAAAAAAAAAAAACGTAATAATATACATATTTTCATTTATTTATTTCATATAATACTATAATTTCATTTACTTAACTTTTAGTGTTTCAGAACATCTATGTAATAACCCGAGTTTTTTCTGGGTGCTAAAATCCCGATCATTTAATAAGATAATTAAATGTGTATTTTTCGTAGACCATCATGTAGCCTACTGAGTTTCCCACAGTATTTTTGTGGATTGAGCTCTGTACCTCTAGGGGGGTCCGGGGGCATGCCCCCCCCCGGAAGAAAATTTTGTACATTTTAAAGATAAATTCATTAATCTGGTGCAATTTGAGTCCCCCGAATCTGCTATTAAAAATAAATAATCCACCCGCCAACCTCCCGAACCTATGATATTCTCTGATTTAGATATCTGCATCTGATCATCACATTTCAATTATTCAAATTCTCAGTGTTAAGCATGATAATATGATGAAATATCACACTGTAGGCTGATTTAAAATTAAGGTTTATTTAAAATAGAAGTTCTTCTTTTGTCAAAATTACATTTCCAGCCTAAACAGAGGCTTTACTCCCTTCAAACTTAAATTGTCAATGTGTCATTACATCACTGTTGGAAAACACTCTTATCAGAATAATTTCTTTAGCTTTATAAAGGGCATTTCTTTCCCTAATTTGTACTCTCTATACTCTTTCCCTACTCTCAGGGAACTGAGGTTACGTTAGTAGCCTAACCGAGTAGGCCTACGTTATTTCTTTTTTTCTTTTTTTTTGATATTGAAAATCGTTTTAATCAGAGCATTTGTCCGGTTGGGCAAGTAGGCTACAATTCTCTTTCACTTGTCCCTTAAAAAACACACGCACGTGTTCCGGACAACCGTTAATGTCGAAATTCTATTCAGATCAGTAAATTACCAAACAATCATAAAAGAAAGAAATATTATCTTACTGTCATTGTGAGGTGAAAATGAGGATCCACTCTGCCAGACTCTCGTGAAAGTGCTTATCTATAGCACGAAATTTATTTCTCGTACCATTTATTCGCCAAAAATAGTTTTTGCGTGCATATGATACGCACTTTATGGCGTGTAATACGCACGTACTCCACACCCCTAATCCTACCCAAGGGGTTTGCAGTGTGTATCATTTACACGCAAAAAAAAAAAAAAAAAAAAAAAAAAAAAACTTTTTTTGCCATATAAATGGCACGATCAATAAAATGTATCTGTTTATAAATTTGAGCGTCTTTTCAGACGCAAATCTAATTTGAATTACTTTCTAATAGGAGCGGCAGCGAAATACTTTGATTAAAAAAAAATATATTACCTAATAAATTATGTTTCTATTATTTTAGTTTTAATGAAAAACCAGGGGACCCCCTGAGGTAAGTTTTTTGGGCCTTATGGGGGGTCCCTTGATGCTTATGGGGGGTCCCGGACCCCCCCAGCCCCCCCTCAATTCGAACACTGATGTTAATAGATATCGGACAATAGAGTAAATAGAAAACAGTATTTATATTCTAACTTTTTATACTATAGAATTATAGCTGGAACCATTACTGCCAGTACTTTGTGAAGCACAGCCATACAATTAAAAACTGTAGAATTACGGTAAATGGCTGGAACCACAGCTGCCAGTATTTTACTGTGACATTACAGCATTGTTGAAACCGTAAAATTACAGTAAATGGCTGGAACCACAGCTGCCAGTATTTTACTGTAAAATTACAGCATTGTTGAAACCATAAAATTACGGTAAAGGGCTGTAACCACAGCTGCCAGTATTTTACTGTAAAATAACAGCATTGTTGAAACCGTAAAATTACGGTAAAGGGCTGGAACCACAGCTGCCAGTATTTTACTGTAAATTTACGGGTGAATTTTTTACACATTGTCTTGACATAAAACTAAATTCAACCAAATTTCATTCATCAAAATGTAAGATGGCAAAATAGCCCCCAATTGAAGAATCACCCATACACACAATTTATTTATTTAAAAGCTTTGAGTGTTTTATGGGACTCTGTTTGCTGTGATGAGTGTAGTCTGGCCACGATCGCCCCGAGCTGTTCTCCTTTTATAATCACGGGACGGGAGGAACGCTCGGAGGCGGCGAACTCACGAGATTCTGTGTCCTCTGCCCGAGCCGAAGAAGCGCCGTGGCACGCTTCAAGCAAAAGGACCTCGCGATCTGGAGAGAGAGCGAGCGAAAAGGACGCACCCGTCTCACGCTTCTCAGCCAGATCGACACGCGAGCCCCACAATCGCATTGCGGGTGTTACCCCTTTGAAATAAGCAAAGCGAACGCGAAGCACTTTAACGGTGAACATTCACTGTGCTCGCAATCACCATGCTCAAACGCAAGGGCAGCATGCTCTATCCCCAAACAAACAAAGCAGTAAGTGTGTGTATCCAGTTCTGAATAGGACGAGAACATGGAGGGACACAGCACCATGGGCGGATCTACAGGGGGGCAAGGGGGGGCAGGTGCCCCCTCACTCTAGAGCCTTGCCCCGCCAGCTGCCCCCCTAACTTTGATGATCCAAAAACTGTACTTACAAAAACAACCCACCACTATGTCTAATACATTTACCAAAAGTGAACAATTTAATTTTTTATTTTAAATGTATTATTCGCCCCTCCCCCCTGCCTCTCAAATAGTTACGTCCCTGATTCAAACGTGCAGAGCGGCGTTCTTCGCTCAGTCTGGCTCACACACCCACACACACACACACACACACACACACACACAGCAAGTCTGCTGCGGTGCGGTGGTCCTGCAACCCGACTAGACTGAGCTGCCCCTGACAGAGCCTCTGAAGGTGAAGTGAGTTTCCCCAGGTGTAGTTTAAACACACGTTTAACTTAAAGTTACATTTGTAATGAATGTATTGTATGCTAAAGACGATTCAGCATCAGCAAAAACAGCGAGTCTATTACGTTAGCCAAAATCAGCGGTCAAATCGCTCCCTCGTGATTTGTAAGAGCACTCTTCCCTTTGATTAGCCTAATTTTGATTTTAGTAAAGACAAGAACAGCTTAATAAAAAATATAAAATATTGAGGGGCAGCGCTAGGGCTGGGCTAAGGGGGCTTAAGCCCCGAATGTTTTTAGTAAAGCCCCGAATATGTTGTTCAATTGTCTTTCTCACAGAGCAAAGCAATTAATCAGAAAAACAAATGTGAATAAGATTACAGCGGCCGCGATTACCTAATCATGAACAGTGCATATTACATTTTTATTTATTTTTTCCCTTTGCATTGAAGGTACTTTTGACGTGCTTTTGCAGCGTTGAGCATTGTAGCCAATCACAGACATGTCTGTTGATCACATCGGCCAATCAGAGGCGTTTAAATGAGTCGCTGTGCTGAAGATGTGTTTTGCGCGAGCTCACCGAGTTCACGTTCGCAAACCTGTCATTATTATTGGCAATAAACTTAAGATGCAAATAAGAGATTCACTTGATATTATTATTGATGCTGCTCTGATGCACTACATTACGAAACGCTCTGTTTGTTGTTAGGAAGACTAAAAGTTCAGCGGTCTAGCTCATCAATGTCAAAATTATTAAATAAGTTAACGAATGCCTGGTAAAATGTAAGTAGAATTTTTTGTTTTATATTTGACTGTTTTACAATAGAAAAGTTCAACTACCGAGACAAGCAACGTATATTTTGGGCTTCGTGTGCACATCTAAACGATCAAATATGTCAAAATGGCTGTCTTGGAGATTCACTTAAACAGTTTATTCACTTAAATACAGTTTATGGGCCCTATCTTGCACCCAGCGCAATTGACTTTGTACACCGACGCATGTTTCATTCCTATTTTGCACCCGCGCAAAGCGCGCTTTTCCCTCCACAGAAGCACGTCGCTAAACTAGGGAATGAACTTGCGCTCTCTGGGCGGTTCAGCGCAAAAAAGGAGGCGTGTTTTGGCGCAAACGTTCCCTGGTGCTATTTTACTGTTCCATAAAACAATTGCGCCACTGGCCAGAAAAAACCTAGTCTAAAGTCAGTGGCGCGTTGCGCGTTGTTCATTATGCTATTTTAAGGGCGCATGCTTGACCATAATGTATAGAGTGCACAAACGCTCATACACTGTGATTCTCTAATCTACACAGAAGCAGCAGTTTTCATTTTTGCAAATCATATTATTACAAACGATAGATAGATAGATAGATAGATAGATAGATAGATAGATAGATAGATAATTTATTATAAATATAATAATTTATTATAAAAGCATACATCTAGCTTACACATTTACCCACATTATTATATGCCTGTTTAGCCGAAGCTAATTTGGGTGTGTTTCTCCCATCCCCAATGTCACTTCTCTCTCTTTTACGGCCGTGACGAGAGCGTTGCTCTCCTCGGCTGTGAACCGCTCTTGACGCGCGCCTGGCAAATCCGCCGTTATAATAGCAATACGCCAAGGAAAAAGTGCGTCTGCTCTTAAAGGGAATGTGAGATGATGCTCTGATTGGTTTATTTCACGTTACGCCCAAACCACACCTATGAATAATGAAGCTACTTCAGACCAACCCCTTTTAGATTTGCGCCCGGCGCAAGAGTCATTTATCCCGCCGGGAAAATAGCAACAGCGCCGAGACCCGCCCACAAAGTTACTTGCGCTTTGCGCTTTGACACTTGCGTTTCAGATCGTTAAAATAGGGCCCTATGTCTTAAATGGGCGTTAATAGTTGGGAGAAAATATGATGCATAATAATGATTAGATCTGCATTTGGTCTTAAAGGGGCAGCAGTCTATTAAACCTGCTGACGATTGCTCCATTAATGTGAACCAAACAACAAAAGGCAAAGAGAAAATCAGTCGCAGCTCTTGAATGAATAATTTTGGCTTTTATAACTTTAATCTGTGATAACCTATGCAGTGTTATTTTAAATCTGACTTTATTAGATGTATTTTTAGCCCATATTACTCCTGGACAGTAATGCCGACATTACTGAAATTAAAGCACTGGGTATATAATTTGTATATTTGTTTAATTGTTTACTTTTTTTGTTTGACCATGTGTTTGTACTTTGTTTTTGGTGTCCTATGTCTTCTGTATATAAAACACAATATAAAACACAAAAGCCTGCACCCTTCTGCATAACATGCATGTTTTATTTGTTTTGTTAAAGCATTGCTTTTTCTTTTGCTATAGATATTTATTTTACATTTCAAAATATAAAGCAATATTAAATGTGTTCATAATAGTTTTTTCCCCCTTTTTTTTTATATAACAAAAAGAACCGATAAGAATACCGTACCGGATCGATAAGGAGTATTGGTAAGAGTAGTAATACCGTTAAAACCTTAACGATACCCATCCCTATTGGCAGCAACGAATTAAAAGTTATGGCCAATTTAACTGCGATTTAAATTCAGTATATATAGTTCTGCCATATGTTGCCACCCCTCAAAAATTCCTGCCCCCCTCTCGCCACCCCATAAATATTTTTCTAGATCCGCCACTGCACAGCACTTAGCCTACTAAGAGAGAGAAAGAGAAAATTCTGCACACTGCCAGTTGAAAACTAACTCCTAGCAAGATCTGTAGCAGATAGAGAGAAAGAGATGTTTCTGACGCACACATACACAGAATAGCCTCTGAAGACAAAAGACCTGATGATGCACCTGTGGCTCATCTATTTATAGCCTCGCGGGTGCGCGCCGATGACGTCATCGACCGAGGCTATATTACCTCCAGGCATGGGCGGCGCTAGGGAGGGGCTAACAGGTGCTTCAGCACCCCCAAGAAAGACCAAAGCACCCCGATAGCACCCCCAAAATAATTTCTGGAAGCAGTTATATTCAGGCTGTAGTCTATATGGAAGCCCTGAACCGCATAGTGAAGAAGAAAAAAGAAAACTTGTCTTGTTATTTTGACATGATATATGTTATTTCGACATAATATCTCGTTATTTCGACATAATAACTCATTATTTCGACATAATAAGGGGACATTCTAATCTGCATTAAGCCACATTAAACGTTCTTATAATGGTTTTCTATGGGAGGAAAATGCTTAACGTGTAATTAAACCAGTTGCGTTCATATTCTGGGCTCATCTGATTTTTTGTACATAGCATAGCCTACTTTGTTATGATTTTAGTATCATAATGATTAATAAATGCACGCACAATGATTTGAACAAATGCCTTTCAACTTGTGTGTGCAAAATTCAGAATTAAATGAATGTGCAGCAATTTGTACAAATAGAGAGTCTGTAGGCCTACTATACTGGTGTAGCCATTAAAAAAGCACATTTAGTTTCATATTTGTTAAAATATTATAATGTTATTTTTTTCCATCTATGTTGATTATAGAAAGGTTTTCTACAAAACAAAACTTAAATCAAGTTTATCTAAAAACAAATGTTTGGAGACTTTACTTGCAGTGTTACCCCTAGAGCCCTGATTTCTGAATAGAGATACAATTTTGGCAGAAATAGAATTCATGACAATACAATATTCTTTAAGAGCAATTCAGGAGAAAAATAAAATACAAAGTAAGAAAGTTAATACACACGTCTTTGCTAAAATGTATTGTGCTGTTGTTGTTAACAAGCCGTGGTTCATTTGCTCTGCCCGGATTGCAAGTGTCCTGAGACAGGTGAGGGTGTGAGTGGGAAACCCACTACTGAAACTTGGCCCTGGTTTGTCCTCATGGATGAGGTGTTGGGACAGAGGCATTGCACCAACCCCCATGTCGTCATTGCCTCAATCCCTGAGGACACACCAGGGCCGAGTTCAGCAGTTGGGTGCCCACGGTGAGGAGGAGCCAGGGGGGGCAGCACCACCCGCATCACCAGAAAAACCAGCACCACCAGCACCACGAAGGCAGCGAGACAAAGGCCAACTACAGAGGGAGGCAGAGGCGAGGAGAGCACAGGAGGATGGACAGGATGTTTTCTCTTCTTGAGAGAATGATTGAAAAATATATATTCTATTCTTGTTTAACTTTTTTCACTTTTATTTTTTAAAAGGAAAGAAAAATCTGCCTACATTGTTTTTATGCAACTTTAAATGTGTAAATAAAAGAGAATGAATTGTTCTGGTCATTGTTTATTTTTGTAATGACAGTAATAATTTCCACTTGAAACAAACTCTTCTATACTTTTTTTATTTTTTTTTAATTAAAATTGGTAAATGAAAATCATTTGTTCCACGGGCTACATTAAAGTACTTTTTCCAACTATGAACAACATACGTTAAACATATCAAAATCAACATAAACACTTACATTTACATTTACAATACATAAAATAAGAAAAAAAATTAGACTTTTATTGAGCTGAGCAGGGAGACCCTGGTGGAGCCGCTGGACCGGGATGGGCTGCCCCTGGTAAGGCAGGAGGCTGGTGGGACATCATCTGGGATGGTCTCCAGAGTGTTTGAGTGCATATTTAGGCTCCCATGTTACAGGTTTTTTTTTTAAAGAGCATATTTCTGAAAAAAGTACTTGTAGTGAATGTGAAAGACCTAATTCACCTTTGTTATTAAGTGTAGTTCTGTACACTGTTTTTCTGTATAACTGTTCAGGGATCGCGGTCCCTTTAAGATGGGGGAAGGCGTGATGACGAGGAACGCTGATCAGCGCCATTCTTCTGTGGTTTTGTTTACCTTGAAAAATAAATGACACACACATTCGTGTGCTCAAAGTGAGAAGTTGTCTCTTGCAAATTACTGCAGTTTCCACACTGGTGACCCCGACATTTAGTCTGCTGGATGTATCCAGAGACACGACGCGATCATGACCGCGAACGCTGCCACCCTCAAACTCCCCGAATTCTGGGAATTGTCAGCATCTGCATGGTTCGCCCAGACTGAAGCGCAGTTCGCGCTGCGTGAGATCACCGCGGATACGACTAAATATTACTACGTTGTGTCTGCTCTCGGAAATTCAACAGCATCCAGGGTGGTTAGCCTTCTTACAAATCCTCCCGAAAATGAGAAGTATAAAGCACTTAAAACCCACCTGTTGAAAACGTTTGAACTGTCGGACACTGAGAGAGTCAGCAGGCTTTTCTCACTTCAAGGACTGGGTGACAGCAAACCATCCGAGCTCATGGACCGTATGCTGGATCTTTTGGGCGAACACAGACCTGACTTTCTTTTCATCCAGCTTTTCCTGCGTCAGCTGCCTTCCCAAGTGAGAGCTGCATTAGCCAACACCACAAACACTGACTGTCGTAAACTAGCTGAAGAGACTGATACATTTTTCCTGGCGAGTCAGGGACATTGTGCGGCCGCGTTTTTTCCCGCGCATATCTCTTCAGTGACACATGACGACTCCACACTCATTGCTGCGACTACTTCTCGTCGGCAGCAGTTTTCTGGCAAAGTTTGGAACCAAGGCCAACAAATGCCGTCGACCATGCAGTTTCGGTGTTTCGGGAAATGCCAGGGCCAGCGCTCAGTAGTGGCCATGAGTGTCGGCCGAGGCTGCTTTTCATCCGCGATAGCATCTCCAGTCGCCGTTTTCTGTGCGACACGGGCAGAGTGTGAATTACCCCACCAATAATTGGGGGGTACTGCTCCTTCACTTCTTCTATGACCATCATGGTCCACTACCATATCAATCCCCACCGTGATCGCCAAGTGCAACATGTGTTGTGCAACACACATACAAGGTCTAAACATGCAAAAAAACTGATAATCAGTAGGCTACAGAATATCTCATTGTTATTATATATCCAAAAGAGAACTGTTTTGATCAACTCCCAAAAGTTAGAAGTTAAGTGCACTGAAATACCATTATAATTACTGGTAAAAGTAATACCTTTACAAGAAGCCTATTGCCTATTTCAGGGTTTTTCCTGGCTCAAAATGAGGCGGAGGTGGTAAAATCCTAATAATGTATTTTAATAACAAGATAATTAAATGTGTATTTTTTTTGTAGATCATCATATAGCCTAATGTGTCTCGCACATTTTTTTGTTGGTGGAGCCTGGTACCCCTAGGGGGGTCCGGGGGCATGCCCCCCCCGTAAGAAAATTGTGTACATTTTAAAGATAAATTCATTAATCTGGTGCACTTTGAGTCACCTGAATCCACTATTAAAAATAAATAATCCACCCGCAAACCGCCCATATTCTTTGATTTAGATATCTGCATCTGATCATCACATTACAATTATTCAAATTCTTAGTGTTAAGCATGATAATATGGTAACATATCACACTGAAGTAGGCTGATTTAAAATGAGCATTTATTTAAAATAAAAGTTCTTCTTTTGGCAAAATTACATTTCCTTAAATGATGTTTTATTAACAAAGTTCGGGAGGAGCAGGTTCAGATAATTAACCAAATTATGCACAGCTGGAGATTAATCAGTAATTAACTCAATGACAGAGTATAAATTCACAGCAGACCTATCTCTGTTCATTGAAAGTTTGTCAGCATCCCTCCTCCACCCCATCTCCTCACTTCCAGTTCCATCTACACTTATCAACTGGGGGGAGTACTCTGGGTTCGGGCCTAACTCCGAGCTCGGAGCCCTCCCCCCGGACAGCACGCCAAATACGCATAAACTTATTGTACTAATTATATGTAGATGTGAACTCGTGAATAGCCTAAACAGAGGCTTTACTCCCTTCAAGCTTAAATTGTCAATGTTTCATTACATCACTGTTTGAAAAAACTCAGAATAATTTTTTGTACCTTTATAAAGGGCATTTTCCCCTAATTTTATTAAATGTATGCTCCATCTTTCATTTCAAATTCTTAAATTTGATCAATATATTCAATTAAAATAATTAGACACTAGGCTGTTAACAATCAAATTAAATAATTTACATTGAAAAATGATAATTGTATTAAATTAGATTATTTTAAATATTTTTTAATATACAAATAAGGAATGTTGAAAAGAATGATACTTTATGAAACTAGCATTTTGTCATTCAACGTTGACACTTGCTTGAGAAGTTGAAGTCGTTCTCTATCTCCGTTGCTTAGCCATGGTGGTTAAAAATGGTACGGTCCACAATAGGGGTGTCTGAAATCGCATTACATTAAAATGTTCCTACAGTGAAAATAGGAGTTGACTTGTATTGTAACTGTAATTATATTTTTTCACAATATCAGAAAAAGTATCTGATCCCCCCAAAACTGATATTTCTGTCCCTTTGGTATAGTACCTCCCAGTACCCCCTGTAATTCGAACTATGGACACGGGAGCACAAAGGAGCGTTCTGCCTGCATCCCGTTTGGACATGGTGACCGACAGCCACGGCCCCCCTATGGAAGCTGCCAACGGTAGCCCCATCCGCACATATGGAACGAGGTATGTCGAACTGTGTTTCGGAGGACAGCAGTTCGGTTGGGACTTTGTTACTGCAAAGGTTGCCGTTCCCCTCCTCGGCGCTGATTTTTTGTGTGCACATGGACTGTCGGTAGATGTTAAGAACCGCCGTCTGATTGATGCTGTCACGTTTTGTTCTTATACGTGCACGCTCAGCGAGGCTGACCCCGTCCGACTGTCTAACATGCTCTCAGCTTCCGATGACTTCCAACGTATACTGGCCAGTTTCCCAGCCCTCACTCAGCCCACTTTCTCTGCATCTACTGTGAAGCATGGTGTGGAGCACCATCTTGCCACTGCTGGTCCACCCGTTTACGCCCGCGCTTGGCGCCTCAACCCGACCAAGCTTGCCGTTGCAAAGGCTGAGTTTGCAAACATGGAACGCCTGGGCATAGTACGCCGATCCGACAGCCCATGGGCATCACCCCTCCACATTGTCCCCAAACCTGGCGGCGGCTGGCGCCCGTGTGGCGACTACCGGCGGCTTAATGAGGCAACGGCACCTGATCGATACCCAGTCCCGAACATAAAGGATTTTTCAGCACACCTGGCTGGCAAGGTAATTTTTTCCAAGGTGGACCTCGTCCGGGGATATCATCAGGTGCTGGTACACCCTTTGGACATTCCCAAAACAGCAGTGATCACGCCGTTTGGTCTGTTTGAGTTCCTGCGCATGCCGTTCGGCCTTAAAAACGCCGCCCAATCTTTCCAGCGCCTCATGGACTCTGTTTTGCGGGACCTGCCTTTCCTTTTTGTGTACTTGGATGACATCCTGGTAGCAAGCACGTCCAAGTCTCAGCACCTGGCGCACCTCCAAACCCTTTTTGAGCGGCTTAGCCACCATGGACTAATTGTCAACCCCGCCAAGTGCCAGTTTGGTCTCTCCACCATCGACTTCCTAGGACACAGAGTCACTAAGGACGAAGCAGTTCCTCTCCCATCAAAGGTGGAGGCAGTCATACAGTTCCCACGCACACCCACTGTCAAATCCCTGCAGGAGTTCCTCGGCATGGTAAATTTTTATCACCGCTTCATCCCTCGAGCCGCTCAGCTCATGGGGCCTTTGCACGAGGCCCTGAAGGGTAAACCCAAACATGCTGTGGACTGGACTGAGAGCAGAGTCAAGGCTTTTGATGCCATTAAAACAGCACTAGCGAACGCCACCATGCTGGCGCATCTTTCTCCTACAGCCCCCATTGCCATCACCTCGGACGCCTCGGATTACGCTGTCGGCGCTGTTTACGAGCAGTGGGTAGGCGGGGCCTGGCAGCCGCTGGCTTTCTTTAGCCGTCAGCTGCGCCCTTGTGAGCGGAAGTACAGCACTTTCGACCGGGAGCTGCTGGGTCTCTACCTCGCCATTAGACACTTTCTTTCCCTGCTAGAAGGCCGACATTTCACCGCTTTTGTGGATCACAAGCCACTGACTTTTGCCATGGCCAAGGTGGCTGAGCCGTGGTCCGCCCGCCAGTAACGGCATCTGTCTTACATTTCCGAGTTCACCACGGACTTGCAGCACGTTGCCGGTAAGAGCAACCACGTGGCGGATTGCCTATCACGGGCCGTGGCAGGGGCAGTCCATCTTGGTTTAGATTACAACCGCATGGCCGCAACTCAGACCACAGACCCATACGTGCAACATCTGAAAAACTCTACTACTGGGCTGCAGATTGAGGACGTGGTTTTTGCCGATGCCGGCTCAACGCTCCTGTGTGACATCTCCACAGGTAGTCCTCGGCCAATCGTTCCCTCGGGGTGGAGACGACAAGTGTTTGATGCCATCCATGGTCTCTCCCACCCAGGTGCGAAAGCTTCACAGAGACTTGTTGCAGCTAAATTTGTTTGGCACGGCCTCAAGAAGGACGTTAGGGACTGGGCTAACACCTGTATTGAGTGCCAACGGGCCAAAGTACACCGCAACACTAAAGCTCCATTAGAATCATTCCCGGTTCCTGAGAGGCATTTTTGACCACGTAAACGTCGACCTGGTTGGTCCTCTGCCCTGCTCTCAAGGTTTCACATATTTGTTAACCATGGTTGACAGGACCACCCGTTGGCCTGAGGCTGTGCCACTGACATCTGTGACGTCTGTCGAGATGACACGGGCATTTATTGGCACCTGGATTGCCCGTTTTGGTACTCCTTCGGACATTTCCTCTGACCGAGGTGCGCAATTCACGTCTGAGCTTTGGGACGCTGTCGCACAGAGACTCGGAGTGAAACTCCACCGCACGACTGCATATCACCCGCTGGCTAACGGACTCTGTGAACGTTTTCATAGGTCAATGAAGGCTTCCCTGCGTGCCAGCCTCAAAGACAGCAACTGGGTTGACAAGCTCCCGTGGGTGATGCTGGGTATCAGGACTGCACCAAAGGAGGACCTTCAGTCCCCATCCGCGGAACTTGTTTACGGACAGCCGCTGCGAGTGCCAGGGGATTTTGTCCCTAACACCACCGTTCCCTGGTCTGCTTCTCTCCAGCGGTCTACTCTACTGGATAATGCGAGGTTTTTTGCACCCATCCCCACTTCCCGTCACGCCCTCCCTCAGTCGCACATCCCCGCAGGACTTCAAACAGCCGACTATGTTTTCATTCGCCACGATGCCCACAGGATAATGCGAGGTTTTTTGCACCCATCCCCACTTCCCGTCACGGCCTCCCTCAGTCGCACATCCCCGCAGGACTTCAAACAGCCGACTATGTTTTCATCCGCCACGATGCCCACAGGGGACCACTACGCCCGCCCTACGAGGGCCCATTCCGGGTTCTGGAGACAGGGGACAAACACTTTGTGGTGGACAGGGGTGGCAAACCAGAGCGACTCTCTATCGACCGCCTTAAACCGGCTCATTTGGACGTGGCCAGGCCCATTGACCTGGCCCAGCCCCCACGACGCGGACGGCCTCCTGCTCTGCCCCCACCCTGTGTTCCTATCCCACTCAAGCCTCCCACACTCCATGCCCCTCACCCGTGTAATGATGTTACACTGGCTGCATTGGGGTCTCCTCGACCTTCGGTACAGCGCAGTCGTTGTGGCCGGTTGATACGCCCACCTCCACGTTGACTGTTTGGTTTTTCTGTTATGGTGAATTCTGGGGGGACGTGTGTAGTGAATGTAAAAGACATAATTCACCTTTGTTATTAAGTGTAGTTCTGTAGTTCTGCATAACTGTTCAGGGATCGCGGTCCCTCCATTCTTCTGTGGTTTTGTTTACTTTGAAAAATAAATTACACACGCATTCGTGTGCTCAAAGTGAGAAGTTGTCTCTTGCAAATTACTGCAATTTCCACATACTTTTAATAACTACTAATACTGCATTGGGGAAAAACTACTAAAACCTTAGTTAAGCAAAATTAATCTTGCATACTCTAATGTAGGCTACTTCAAGTATCAAGAGTAAAACTAGAGGTATGTATTCTGCAGGGGAAAAAACTCCTTGTCAGGGTTTTTATTATAGTTTTGTATTTATATTATGCTACTACTGCATTTTACTTCTGTATATTTTCAAGGTTGTTACATTATATACTTTTGTGTAGTTTAATGTAAAATCATATGTGTGGGAAAAAAAGTACTTCAGTAGGTTACTTCACATTTGAACATGAATACTACGAAATATGCAGTTCCGAAAATTAAAGAAACAAAATGTAGGTCTATTGTCACAATATTAACAAATTGTTGCTAACTACAGCGTCCTATACAAAGGGCGCATCTGAAGCGCTCGGACCGGTCTAGCCTACGGAGGATTGTTCTTGTCTCCTGGCAACTGTGACAGCTGCCGATGACGAGCGCGAGAAATACTGGACTTTTTTATATTCGGTTGGGTTTTATATTCTAACCGGGCTTAACCGAAAATACATGATCCGGCAGCGCCGGGGCTGAAACATCCTCACCATGATCTCCAGTAAAATATAAAACATAAAAAAAGACAATAGCCAATTCTGGCTCCATAGCTGTTCACTTGATTAGGCTATATCAAATGAATTATCAGGATGGCAGCAGTCCTCTCGCACCGTTGCTTGGTGCCAGGAGCGGTGATCAGAAACACCTGGTTGCGCAATTAGGAAATCCTACGAAGGCTACATGGTGCATCCTTCGAAGGACGCATAGGCTGCATCCTTGAAGTCTTCAGTCCTTCGAAGGATGCAGCCTTCACATTGGGACACAGCAACTGATCCGAAGCACGATTCAAAACACCCATGTCACGTGACTATGGCTAAATAAAGCTTCGGAGTGTTTCACAAGTGTTTCGACAGGTGGCATGGTCCGCCGAATCAGCATTTGATTGACAGGGTCGGGAACAGACCACACAATCGCACATCTGTATAAAAGTGAAGTCAACGCATCTTGACCTCGTGGGTTTTTGTGAGAGGAGTTTTTCAAAGGCTGGAGATTAAATAAATATTTTTTAATAAAAATCTATTAAAAAGTGAGACATTGTGGCTTGATTTCTTTTATTCATTTGTCATGACCAAAATAACACTATGCACAGTGAGGAGCCTGCAGGTTACAAGCTTCACATATTAGAAAAATACAATAATAAAAAAACAACAATTTTTTTAATGGCTCGTTGTCAAGTTTTTTTCAGATCAACACCTGCAAGTGACCACTAGGTGTCACCGTTGAGACGGGTGTCGGATTGTTTCGAAGCCTCGACACAATATGGCACATTTGCTTCAACTGTTTCAGTGTTTCACGAAGCCTCGATCTGCCCACCACTATAAATCACTGTGTTTAGACCTCCAGTGTTAGTCCATTTTTCAGTCCTCTAACCTCCGACATCAGACAAAGTTAGCATTTCAGGTTGGTATGGAGAGCATAAATATCATATATATGGTGGAGAGCACCTTCTAGCTCTAGCCATAGATATCATATATAAAGGCTAGATGTCTCGTGCGCGCTGCTGGCCAATGGAGGTCGACGTCCGCACGTGGCGGCCATCTTGCCACAGTGCGCTCGCTCACTGTTTAATGGTGCAAATACTTTAAAATAACCATAACTTGCTCAATTTTCTACCGATTTTCAAATGGTTTGGTTTGTTATAAACATCAGAGATGTAGTTATGAGACTACATTCATACACTGCATACATATGAAAAATTATAACATACATGTTCAAGCATTCGGAATTATAGCCACGTTAATAACGTTTGTAAGAAACCAAACCGTTTGTAAATCCGTCAATATTTCAGCGAGATATGAGGATTTGTGTGCATGTTGATCATTCACCTTAATGCACAGAGCACTGAGACAAGATGGCCGAACGGTGATGCCGGAAGTGACTGCGCCATAAGACATCTAGCGTTTACAGGGTTCTCAAGTTTTATCAAAAGCTTGGAGTGAGATCACATGCGGTTAGGGGAGGAGCCCTAATGGAGCCCCGCCCTCGCCCCCCAATTTTACCCATTGTTCATAATTAACCAGCACAAATTGAAATTATAACAATTGATAAATCTGATAAATGACAGAGCAATTCATGTACACAAAATTATTGCATCACAATAAGTGTATTGTGATTGTCAAAACATTTTAGTAACTAAACTGAATTTTATTAGGTTTAGTGACAACATGTTACAATGTTTACATGGTACAATTTCTGGTAAGCTACGCTTTTTTATTATTTCAATTCAATTCAATTATTGTGATTTGATTTAATATTGACTCATTTAGATAAATATTAGGTAGGCTACACAAGATAGCCATTAATTTTTCTCCAGAAAAAAACAACTCACCTAATGCTGTAAACATACAGAGAGCCCTATCAGCTGGCAGTATTTATTTAAGGTTAAAAATAACTCAAATTAAATATAATGCATTTTTTTTTTATTATAATAATAACTTTATTTAATGATATAGCCTAAGTAAAAATATAATAAATATAGTACACATATTTAGCAAAATACTCTCTATAGCTCTTTTTTTCTAGTTTTGGCTGCATCAATAATAATGTATACGATGGGCTATATATTAAATGTTCTAGCCTAAAAATGTTAGACGAGCTTTCTTCCACCTTGCCTTCTCCATCACGACCATAGACAGTATAAACTATATACAGTATATAAAGTATATAAAAAGTATATAAAGTATGATCACGACGCGTGTTCGCGCGATGTTGTTGGTTACCTAGTCGTTACTAGGTGGCCGAGAATGTTCCATCAACTTCCGTGTGTTCGCGCATCTATGTTGCCTAGTAACGAACGCAATCTGGCCGAGATACGTCCTGGCGGCAGGAAACTTCACTTTGTGTGCCCGCGCCTCGTATACAACGTTATATATAAAGCTTGCAGGACAACTTGGTTGGCATTGCCTTTTCAGCGTGAGAAATACACGGTGTGGCGTGTGAGCGTGTGAACTGGTTGAATTGCGTGTGTCTCACGGCCAGTGCGTGAGACTTGAGAACCCTGCGTTTATATATGATATCAGAGAATGTCTAATATGGCGAGAAGTTTCACTCTCAGTACACTTCCGGCTTCTGAACTGGTTGCAGTTCCTCTCTGATTCCATATGAGGGCGCTCACAGGACGAGTGCAGAATGAATGGAGGTCTATGGCGCTATACCAATAAAAATCCACTTTTCTCAGGATATAATTTTTTGTCTAGTAATTTGAATGTTGTATTCGAAAGGAGATGCAAATAAATTACACATTGCTGAGTGTTAGATTTTTTTGAGTCACTTATTTGCTTTAAAAAGTGTTTTAAAGTGTCAATGACGTCATACACATGTACGACCAGAGATACTGCTTAACGGCAATCCTTCACTCACTCTGGTGTGTTCGCGCTCTGCACTTTCTTTTCACTGGAGGCATCGACAACACAGCTGACACAGGTAAACACACGTGCTAGAAGAGTTTTTGTTTTGTTTGTTTCTGGTCCCGCTGCGGATGACACGATGCCATCAAGCGGTATCTCTGGTCGTAATCAGTCCTTCACTGACCAATCAGCGTTCATTAGCAGAATGCTAGCGTGTTATGGGCAACAACAACTCAACCTGTAAGAAATCAAAAGGACATAAGTACTCGTTCGTTCAACTTTCGACCTAAAACTCATGTTGAACTTGCAAAATCTACAATCAGATCTGAGATTTCTCAACGGCAATCGGGTGAAAGAGACAAATTTAGCTGTCTAGCCCCATTGACTCCCATTCATTTTGCACTCATGGCGATCGCCCCCAGTGGAACTCTGGTGGTACTACAACCAAAATTCTGTACAATAGAGCTTAATAGGGAGTGGGTAGGCTCTCCGTAGACGGGCTCTGATGATATCTATGGCTCTAGCTACCTCCGTTCCATTTTTTCTTTGCCTTTATACTCACAACTCTCTATGACAACATCGCCCTCCTGTGGACATTACAATCATTTTTGGTGACAACATTCAGTTCGTCACAAATGATTTACCTGGAGTATGTAAGGATGTAAATGTTCAGATGCATGCAGATGATGTAGTATTTTTTACCCACGCTAAGAATTTTGAAAAAGCCTTTGACTTTAAACGACAAAAATCGTTTAAATTTTAAAAAAACTTCTAAAATCCTCCCCTCTCAGAAATACATTTGAATCTGTCATCTCTACTAACAGTTTTGAAAACATCATACACACAGTTTTTTATGTGTTCAATACTAAACCTGTCCTGGTAAGCCAATCCTGTATATTGGTCATAGCAGGATTCTACTCTTACTTTTAAAAGCTATGTAAAAAAGTTGTCTAATATTGTAAAATTGTATTTAAAGAATTTGAAGTGCATTAGGCCATTCTTGACAGCTGGTGCTGCAAGGTTGTATTTATATTCAATGATTTTTTAACATATCCAGTTGTTTCAATAGTTGGTCATTCACAGGTGACACAACTTTATAGAACTTTATAGAAACACTGTATAAGAAGGCGATAAAAGTGTTGGATAAAAAAACCTCTCATTTCATCACTGTAAAAAAAAAAAAAAAACATAATTGAGTTTTGAAAATTTTACTGCGGACGTAAATTAGCAATGTTGCTATAATCCGGCTTGTTTACATTGTGTATTTTGTGCAAATGTTCATTAACATGCTTTGTCCCTGTCAAACAAAAACAAACTGAGCTGAATAAGTGGGTCATTTGCCCTTTCACCTGTGAAATTTCACTGCTGTGAAAATAATACAAATAAAAAACATGCAAACATGAGCAATCCTCCAACACTTAAAACGAATAAATAAATAAAAAAGCCCTTGGGTTTCAAGGTTTGGATCCAGCTGAATGTGCATTTACCAGAATGATCAGAACTAAATCTGAAAATAAAGTTGCATATAAAACACCAAGGGCCTCATTTATAAAACGTTTGTGCACAAATTTGACCTTAAAGTGTGCGTACGCTAAAATCCACGCCAACGATCATATTTATTAAAAAAATGGATGTCTTTAACATGGGAAAGTTCTCAGCTTCACATCAGGGTCCAATCAGACGTGCGCACTTTTCCCTTCCGCAGAGAGTCATTCATGGGTCTGCAGTGAGTGGTGTGTGTGTGTGTGTGTGTGTGTGTGTGTGTGTGTGTGTGTGTGTGTGGCCCTCAGTATCTGTACACGTGGTATGTGCCAGTGATGCGCGGGTCAATGTATAAACAATCCGCACCCGACCGACGTTTTCAACTAACCCGCCCGCAACTCGGACCGCAAAAAAAAAAAGAAGAAAATATTGTACCCGACCCGCTTCCTGGCCCGCATTTTTTAAAAGTAGTAAATGCATAGCAAGAAGTACACATGACAAAGCCAGCACTTTGGTCATCATCTTTCATTATTTCGGCAAATGTCTCCCACACTTTGCTCTTTCTGTTTGTGTATTTGCGGAGCTTCCACTCCCCAGTCTTCACCTTTTCTCTTGCCGCCTCCATCTCTACCTGCAGACTGAGCTCGTGCGTCATCTTCGCGCCAGTTATTCAGCCAATAAAGTGTAGGCCTATGTATTTCATAGAAAATTGCATGTGAGCGGAGTGGAGCGGGAGCGAGCGGGCGGATCTTGGACAAGAGCGCAGAGCGGCATTTTTAAAAGGATGGAGCGTCGCCCTATTTCCCGCTCCAATTCCGCTCCGCGCACACCACGATTCTGAAGCATGCTCAGTCAAGCCTGACTCAGTCTACTGTTGATGACTGCAAGATGGATTCTATTTTCAGTCAAAACTCGGCTCAATAATGGAGTTCAAAGAGTAGGCTACTTCAAAAAGGAAAATAAGAAGTCATACAGGTGTACTATAATATAAAACTAACTATAATGTGGTAGAAGAAAACGAATGTGGAGACATCGTTTCAGTCAGTAAAGATTCATTTTGGAATCTAAAAAGACATCTCTCGAAAACATGCAGTGTGCTATGTGAACACGCTGGGAAGAAAGCAAAACGTTAGCAAATTGAATAGGCCTACGGTAACTTGTAACAAAGTGTAAATTAAATATAGCGTAATATTCAAACAATTGATACAAGCCCATTTAAATTTTAATCCTGCGCGCTGCGCAAAAGTTCAGTTATAAGAATGTTGGCCTAATAGTTAATTTAGCCTACTTTTAAACTTTTTTTTTTTTTTTACTTTTTTACGTTTCTTATAAAACGTTTATGTATATTTTTTAATATTTTTGTTTATATACATTTTATTTATATTATTAGGCCCATTTATTCGTTATATTTTACAACAGTTTGTGTGTAGGCTACAATGGATATACGCCCATTTCAATTTTAATCGTGCGCGTTGCGCAAAAGTTAACTTATCAAAATTCTGGCCTAATAGTAAATTTACTTTTAAAATTTTTATGTAGGCTATATTTTTGTTTATATAATTGTTATTTATATTATTAGGCCCATTTATTCGTTTAATTTTACAGGACTTTGTGTAGGCTATATTCCTTCTTACATAGGCCTAATTTTTAATTTGAAATAAAACATTTCTATTTGAAAAATGTTGTTGTTGCTCATTAGTTCTTTAGGAGGTAAGGCTGTGGTCTAAGCTACAGTGATATAGGCTACATGTAGATTTTTTTTCCTTTTTTGGAGCGAGCGGGGGGCGATTTGAGCGGAGCGGCCTGATGTAGCTTTGAGCGGGGGAGCGGAGGGGTGGACAGTTCCGTGAGCGATGAGCGGAGATTCTCACCGCTCCACTCCGCTCATATGCTCTCTAGTACTATATAAATTACAAAGGTTTAATTGGCATCTTTATTTCAAACGACCCGACCGACCGCGACCCGAATATCATTAAAAATATTTGTGGATGACTCGTAACCGCGGGTGACCGCGGGTGACCGCAGGCACCCGCTCATTTCGGATCAACCCGCGCATCACTGGTATGTGCTGATCCATGAGGACGGGAAAACCCAGGCCGGGAATCTCTTCAGGAACGAGTCCAGCTGCTCGGAGCTCCGGTCTGAACCGGAGAAGTAATGAGCTGAGATGGCCAGAGAGATCAAGCCCTCGTCAGGAGACGCGTCTGAGGACCAGGGCGGCTGAAGACGAGAAACACACATCAACACACACAATAAACACCTCCACGCTCCTCATGTTAAATCTGTGGTTCTTTAGCTCAAGTCCACCTGAATCTCAAACCAGAAGTTCCAGGCAGGAGCGTCGAGGCCATGGGAGTAATAGATGAAGTTTACTCCGCTGCTGTCGTAGTGCAGCTTCCCGTCACCCAATGCCCAGGACGTCAGAGACGCGCCGGCGCTGGGCTCTACGCGCAGAGACATGTGACTCGGACCTGAGCGAGAACAACAGGAGACGCTGAACATGTGGACATTATTCATCATTAATAAACACAACTAAACCAGTCAAACACACTCACTGGATTATTGAACGCTGCTGATTATTTCATTTTATTCTCTAAAAATCAAGGCAAATATTTGTATGGATGCATGTATGGATGGATGGATAAAAAGTTGAATAAATAGCTAATACAAATGTATATATGCATGTATATTATAAAATATATTATTTTTTTTTTAATTAAAGAAATGCAACAAATTTAAAAAAATATGCTATATATACAAACATTTATTATATATTTTAAACAGCAGGTTTAATTATAAAAAAAAAAAAAAACTGTTTTTGAAGAAGAGTCATCAACAGTCATTCTTTTTGATATTTATTTATGCATGTGTGTGTTTTTATATATTATCATGTGATTACCCTTTTTGGTAACACTTTATAATAACTGCACGCTATTAATCATTAGTTAAGCATTACTAAACTGTTAATTCATCATTTATAAAGCCTTAATATACATTAATAAGCAGTTTATAAATACAGCTATAAATGCTATATTCTTGATTTATAAGCATACTTTAATGTGTTGTATTTTCATTCTAAATGAAGTATAGCATTATTTACAAACCAGTTACATTATTTACCATTATTTACAAACTAGGTATTGTCATTGATTAATAAGATCACTTAGAAAGTGTAAGTAAATGTAGTAAATGCAGGTAGTTATAAAGCATTTAGTGGTCAGTTCACTATTTGTGTGAGCTCATCTAAAGTGAGGACTAGTTATGCCTTGTAAAGCATTTTTAAAGGAGATTTAAAGACTCAGTTTTCTTCTAAACAGAAAAAGGAAACAAACACAACACAGTGATACAGAACATACAAATATTTAACTGAACCTTTAAATCTCCTTTGTAAATGCTTTAGAAGGCATAACTAGTCCTCACTTTAGATTAGATCACAAAAATAGTTCACTGACCACTACTAAATGCTTTATAACTACCTGAATTAACCCTGAACTACAGTAGAAATACATGTTAATAAAGCATTTATTAACACACTAAGTAACTATTACTATATGTCTGAATAATAAGATGTATTTAAACAGTTTATTAATCATTTACTTACACTTTCTAACTGATCTTATGAACCACTGACAACTCCTAAACAACTGCATTGTAAATAATGCTATACTTCATTTAGAAATGATAAATTGTTTATTAATAAAGTATGAAAATACAATTATTAAACACATTATAGATATGCTTAAAAATCAAGAACAAAGCATTTATAACTGTATTTATAAACTGCTTATTAATGTCTATTAATGCTTTATAAATGACGAATTAACTGTTTACTAATGCTTAACTAATGATTAATATCGCGCAGTTATTATAAAGTCTTACCTTCTTTTTTATAGTTATTAAATGTATTATTTGCATATAATTTATACAACTAGTTAAAATGTTAATACTTATATTACCAACATATAAAACTGCAACTAGTACTAAATGTAAATATTAGTCATTTGTATTTGTTGTAATAGTAAAAATGGGAAAATTTGTAATATATAAATTTAAACTAAAAGCAGATTTAATAATTAAAAAACTACTTTTGAAAAACAGTCATCTGTAACTAACGATTTTTTTGGTAATCGAGTAATCGGACGATTATTTCAACGACTAATCGGTAATTAATTTTTATGGGTGGTAATAAAAATGGACCTAAGCAAACAATAGCCTTTTACATTACTTAAAATACATAATTACAATAACAAGGCAATAATAATTGGTTTAAATAAAGTATTAAAAGCAAGTAATAATATCTCTGTAAAAATAGATAATGTAATATACATAGTAAAAACCATCATCTTTTGTACATTAGAAATCTGGCAGACATCACTCCCATTTGGTTCCTGATGAAATGAGGCTGTGGTCTCACCTTTGACCTCAAAGGTCATGTTAACGGTTCCCCGTTCAGTGTCCTGTCTGGATACGAGCTGGAAATCCAGCGGAGGGTCAGGAGAGACTTCAGGAGCCGGAAGATACCAGTTCTCCCTGAAACAACGAGAGAAAGACGTCACGAGGTTCATGAACTACATCCCCCAATCCTCCGACACCACACACTCACGTGATGGAGAACCATGGGAAGGGGCAGTAGTGATTCTGACAGTGTGTGTGGATGCTGTCGTTGATCTCTGGGATATGAGGAGTGATGTGCTGCATGCCAGTGTAATCCAGACTGTTGATCCAGAATCCCGAGTCTGAGCTCTGTATAGATCCATCCAGCGCGTGAAACCTGCGTGTGATGTGCTGAAAACACACACACACACACACACACACACAATTTTATTTGATGTGGCGTGTCAGATGACTGTACTAGCACCTCATTTAAAGCGGCAGTGCGGAGCGCGAGGAAACATGATTCTCTTCCTCAGTTACAGAGTTAACATGAATGGACACCTGAAGGTATGTTGAAAGATACAGTATACTTACTGAAAGACATCATCATTTGTGTAATCGCTCAATCAGTGTTTCAGCAGCGGAAAGACGTCAATAAAACGTCTTAGTTTGTCACATATAGCATTATATTTACCTCAGGCAAGTCATTCAGTGCCCAGAGCTTGTTGTTTTTTAGAGAAATGAACTCTTGCACTAAATGAATTCACTATATTAGCCTATATATTATATTTTACTTAACCTGTTAATGATATCTTGATTATTTAATGTATGTTGTAAAAGATCTGTCATGAAAATGACAGCAACTGTGTAAATTATTATATTTCAATAACGAATTAGAGTAAAAAATAAGTTAGGTTAAGCCTTATGTGCAGTTTACATGTTTTCATACAATGTGTTGAGTGTTGATTATTATATCTACAAATAAATAGCATCTGAATTTAGGCTAAAAACCTAGGCTCTGTTGTTAACCTTTAAAGTTATAGTAATGTGCGGGCTCCCTATATAGTTTACAGCATTAGCAGATCTTTTTTTTAATCCTTGCGAAACGTTTAATTGTAATTGAATTAATTTAAAGACAAAAGACAATTTGTTCATTAAACCACTGTTTAATAAAATAAATAAAAAGCAATTTTATATTTTCTAAACCCCCCACCGAACCGAACCGTCAGTTTTGTGTATCGTTACACCCCTACTCAAAAGTGTTACAGTGTTAAAATATGAAAGTGAAAGTGAAAGTGAAAGTGACACGTGACGGCCAAGTATGGTAACCCATACTTGGAATTTGACCTCTGCATTTAACCCATCCAAGTTAATGCACACACATTAGGAGCAGAGTAGTGAGTAGTTAACACACAACACTGCAAACGTGGATACACACACCCAGAGCAGCGGGCAGCCTTTGTGTGGCGCCCGGGGAGCGATTAGGGGTTAGGTGCCTTGCTCAAGGGCACCTCAGTCATTTCCCACCGGTTCTGGAATCGAACCAGCAACCTTGGGTTACCAGTCCAACTCCCTAACCACTAGGCCATGACTGCCCCTGCCCCTGAGTGTTAAATGAACACAGAAGCAGTGTTAAAGTTCATGAGATGAAGTGATTCATTGAGTGATGATTGAGCATTATTGATGAACACCTGCTGTTAACAAGCAGAATCACTGAAGGAGAACATCACCATTATGGTGATCAGTGTTTGTTTTAAATGGGCTTTTGACCCTTGACTTTTTAACATTAGATTTTTAGTTATAATATCCAGATGAACAAAGAGAAAATATGATCAGGTGGTGTTGGTTGGTTTCACATTATAATAATTTGACCTGAATTACCAAGCTAATTTATAGGCAATTACATTATAGGTTACATTTACCTTATTGATTTCAGCAGCCCTGTGATTCTACAGCATAAGATCCAGCATTTTCAGTATAATTTGAAGGATTTCTTAAAAACTTTTTCATTTAGACACACAGACATCAAGAATCAGCCTGTGATTCTCAACAGTGGTGACCATCAAAAAGCATGTTGCAGTGCATTCTGGGTGCACCAATCAAAATGAATCCATGGCTCCCATCATGCATTGTTGCATGAATAAATTATAAGCTTAATTTTCCTAGTACATTAGTCGTTTTGGTGTTTTATGTGACTTTTTAGTAGCTTGTTGTCTAATGTTCAGAGTTGATCTGTTTATCTGAATATTCTGTTTGTCACCATTATTGAGATTCATACGCTGATTCTTGATGTCTAATTTTAACGTGTTTTATATTTTTTTATTTATCAGAGCAACCTGAAATCCTTAGAACTATATTGAAATTGCTGGATCTTATACTGTAGAATCACAGTGGTGCTGAAATCAATAATATAAATCTAACTCAGAGATTAGACTGTAAATGAGTTTAGTGACTCAGGCTCAAATGATGATTACGTCAAAACACAACCAACACCATCATATCATCTTTTCTCTTTGCTTGTTTGTTGGCTGTTTAAGCTCAGTTACTAATCTAATATTAAAAAGTCAAGGGACAAAAGCCCAACTAAAGCAAACACCGATCAGCATAATGGCGATTCCTTTTTTCTTTTTTTTCTCCTTCAGTGATTCTGCTTGTTATCATCAGGTGTCTTCAATAATGCTCAATCATCACTCAATTAATCACCGCGTAAAAATCCCCAGCTGAATTATCTACTGTTTTTTGACAAACGTTAAGGTCATGTGAGGATTTAATTGCCGTCCGAATCCACATCTCTGAGTTTACAAGAAGAGATCACTTCAAAATTCACTGTTTAAATCCTTTTTGTTCACTGCTGAGCACCGTACGTACGATAACTGCTGCGCTTCACTGTAATTTGCATGTGTTTTAAAGATGTACTTTTTAATTACTGAAATGCTGGAAAGTATTTACAAAAAACAATATTTCATCACCGCTCCACCTCAGCGAACAAAAAGGAGAAGGAGAGAAAAGCCCAAACTTTTGAAATGGGCAGTTAATTTGACAACAATATGATACAATAATGATACAATAAAATATGTAGGCAATTATTATAATTTTTTTTCCTCATGTAAATAAGAGGCTGCATTATCTTGATTCCACTAATTTCCATATTTTAAATTTTTTAAAGTTATATATATTCCATGTATATAACGTTTTATTTTCAGCTATCATACAGACATATAAAAACAAACTTATTTCCAGCTAATGCTTATTTTATTCCCTGTCAGGACAGTATTTTATGGATTGAGTTTGAGTAAACTAATAACGGTACCTGAACAAAGACACGTTTGGGTCGCGGGCTGGACGGGTCACCAGAATACGGGAAGAACAGACCAGAGCAGACCAGAACAAACATCAGCGTGAACACTGACCCCAGAACAGCCAACACACACTTTGTGCTGCGCCACAGATAGATGAAATGCATCTGGAGAGAGAGAGAGAGAGAGAGAGAGAGAGAGAGAGAGAGAGAGAGAGAGAGAGAGAGAGAGTAGCTGGGATAAGATGTTCCATGTAGGTTTTTTTTTTTAATGTATTTTCTTTAATGACATTTTTGTAATATTGATTTATTTGTGTCAATAAATAATCTCCTTTCTTTTCTGAGTTAGGTTTTTGATCACCCTTGCTTAAAGGAACAGTTACCATGGTTACACATCTTTATAAACCAAGATTAAAAATGAATTAATGTTGAAAAAATGTCAATTTACAAGTTTTCTTCTGTAAATTCTAAAGTCACAACATGATGACAAGTGAGATTGCTCCCCACAATCTTTGTTCACCGTTAAAAGTAAACCCATTCTCCGATACTCCAATAAACCCATTCTCCGATACTTGTCCGAGAGAAATTAGGTTCCTATACTGACGACAAGAATGCGGGACATTCTTAAAGCGCTTTACGTGAAAACCGCTTAATGTGGCTTAATGTACTAAGACAGTGATATTGAAGGACCAAATTCAGTATTTACCTTATTACCAAAAATAATTTCCCATGGTTGTTGTTTTAGTACATTAAGACACGTAAAGCGCTTTAGAATATAGCAGTGACACGTCTGTAAAGCATTGCTTTCAATGAGAACTGAGAAACATTTCATGTCAAACCTCCACTGAGGCAAAGCACATGGGAATTTTCATTACAATAATATATTGGGATATAATTTTGTCATCATGACATATTTTGGGCTATTTTCAATTTGAACAGTCGGCTACATCTAGCGTAGCCTATAAGCGCCTCCTAAACCTTTACAATTTCTCCACATAAAACAATATAAAACACCTAACAGCCAGGCAAAAGAGACATAGTAATTTAGAAGTCGTTTTGGCCTTTATTTATATATACACTCACCTAAAGGATTATTAGGAACACCTGTTCAATTTCTCATTAATGCAATTATCTAATCAACCAATCACATGGCAGTTGCTTCAATGCATTTAGGGGTGTGGTCCTGGTCAAGACAATCTCCTGAACTCCAAACTGAATGTCAGAATGGGAAAGAAAGGTGATTTAAGCAATTTTGAGCGTGGCATGGTTGTTGGTGCCAGACAGGCCGGTCTGAGTATTTCACAATCTGCTCAGTTACTGGGATTTTCATGCAAAACCATTTCTAGGGTTTACAAAGAATGGTGTGAAAAGGGAAAAACATCCAGTATGCGGCAGTCCTGTGGGCGAAAATGCCTTGTTGATGCTAGAGGTCAGAGGAGAATGGGCCGACTGATTCAAGCTGATAGAAGAGCAACTTTGACTGAAATAACCACTCGTTACAACCGAGGTATGCAGCAAAGCATTTGTGAAGCCACAACACGCACAACATTGAGGCGGATGGGCTACAACAGCAGAAGACCCCACCGGGTACCACTCATCTCCACTACAAATAGGAAAAAGAGGCTACAATTTGCACGAGCTCACCAAAATTGGACAGTTAAAGACTGGAAAAATGTTGCATGGTCTGATGAGTCTCGATTTCTGTTGAGACATTCAGATGGTAGAGTCAGAATTTGGCGTAAACAGAATGAGAACATGGATCCATCATGCCTTGTTACCACTGTGCAGGCTGGTGGTGGTGGTGTAATGGTGTGGGGGATGTTTTCTTGGCACACTTTAGGCCCCTTAGTGCCAATTGGGCATCGTTTAAATGCCACGGCCTACCTGAGCATTGTTTCTGAACATGTCCATCCCTTTATGACCACCATGTACCCATCCTCTGATGGCTACTTCCAGCAGGATAATGCACCATGTCACAAAGCTCGAATCATTTCAAATTGGTTTCTTGAACATGACAATGAGTTCACTGTACTAAAATGGCCCCCACAGTCACTAGATCTCAACCCAATAGAGCATCTTTGGGATGTGGTGGAACGGGAGCTTCGTGCCCCGGATGTGCATGCCACAAATCTCCATCAACTGCAAGATGCTATCCTATCAATATAGGCCAACATTTCTAAAGAATGCTTTCAGCACATTGTTGAATCAATGCCACGTAAAATTAAGGCAGTTCTGAAGGCGAAAGGGGGTCAAACACAGTATTAGTATGGTGTTCCTAATAATCCTTTATGTGAGTGTATACAGTGAGGAAAATAAGTATTTGAACACCCTGCTATTTTGCAAGTTCTCCCACTTAGAAATCATGGAGGGGTCTGAAATTGTCATCGTAGGTGCATGTCCACTGTGAGAGACATAATCTAAAAAAAAAATCCAGAAATCACAATGTATGATTTTTAAACTATTTATTTGTATGATACAGCTGCAAATAAGTATTTGAACACCTGAGCAAATCAATGTTAAAATTTGGTACAGTAGCCTTTGTTTGCAATTACAGAGGTCAAACGTTTCCTGTAGTTTTTCACCAGGTTTGCACACACTGCGGGAGGGATTTTGGCCCACTCCTCCACACAGATCTTCTCTAGATCAGTCAGGTTTCTGGGCTGTCGCTGAGAAACACGGAGTTTGAGCTCCCTCCAAAGATTCTCTATTGGGTTTAGGTCTGGAGACTGGCTAGGCCACGCCAGAACCTTGATATGCTTCTTACAGAGCCACTCCTTGGTTATCCTGGCTGTGTGCTTCAGGTCATTGCCATGTTGGAAGACCCAGCCTCGACCCATCTTCAATGCTCTAACTGAGGGAAGAAGGTTGTTCCCCAAAATCTCGCAATACATGGCCCCGGTCATCCTCTCCTTAATACAGTGCAGTCGCCCTGTCCCATGTGCAGAATGTTGTAAAGTTTTTCTTTCTTCAAAGCAGACCAGGAGACGTTGGGATCACGTTCAAACAGAAGAGTTTCTTTATTTGAGCGCGGCTGCGGTTTCGTCCATCATAATCTAAAGTATATAAATTTACATGGTGTCTTATAGGCATTTTAAGAGGAGGGGCTTTTGAAGGTGGAGACAAATCAAGACAAAGCATAGGCGTTTGATTCAATCAAGTCAAAACCAGTTTGGCAGGTTATCCGACTTGCTCAAGAGAGACAGAACCAATCAGCATAACACTATCATTCAAATGATCCAATCAGCCAGCATAAGGCTCCAAGAGCCATTTGGGTCCGAAAGCCATTTACAGACAATAAGGAGAAAACAGGAAAGGCAACTTTGCTGAGCAGAATCATTATCTTACCCTTAAACACTAAATACAATATTCTTTACCGTGATGTTATGTAAGGAAGCATATTTGAAATAGATTCTTAAATTTGAATCCTTCAAGAAAAACACCCCCAAAGCATGATGCTACCACCCCCATACTTCACAGTAGGGATGGTGTTCTTGGGATGGTACTCATCATTCTTCTTCCTCCAAACACGTTTAGTGGAATTATGACCAAAAAGTTCTATTTTGGTCTCATCTGACCACATGACTTTCTCCCATGACTCCTCTGGATCATCCAAATGGTCATTGGCAAACTTAAGACGGGCCTTGACATGTGCTGGTTTAAGCAGGGGAACCTTCCGTGCCATGCATGATTTCAAACCATGACGTCTTAGTGTATTACCAACAGTAACCTTGGAAACGGTGGTCCCAGCTCTTTTCAGGTCATTGACCAGCTCCTCCCGTGTAGTTCTGGGCTGATTTCTCACCTTTCTTAGGATCATTGAGACCCCACGAGGTGAGATCTTGCATGGAGCCCCAGTCCGAGGGAGATTGACAGTCATGTTTAGCTTCTTCCATTTTCTAATGATTGCTCCAACAGTGGACCTTTTTTCACCAAGCTGCTTGGCAATTTCCCCGTAGCCCTTTCCAGCCTTGTGGAGGAGTACAATTTTGTCTCTAGTGTCTTTGGACAGCTCTTTGGTCTTGGCCATGTTAGTAGTTGGATTCTTACTGATTGTATGGGGTGGACAGGTGTCTTTATGCAGCTAACGACCTCAAACAGGTGCATCTAATTTAGGATAATAAATGGAGTGGAGGTGGACATTTTAAAGGCAGACTAACAGGTCTTTGAGGGTCAGAATTCTAGCTGATAGACAGGTGTTCAAATACTTATTTGCATATATATATATATAACAGAGTGAAAAGCAAAGGGATTTGATCGAGACCACAAGCTCAATAACATGGAGCGCTAAACAAGAGGCATATTAAAAAACAAGATGTATATAATTTATATTATTTTTCATAAAATAATAATCTTAAGGAAAATTAGCTTGTATCTGCTGATTCTATTAATCAGTGTTAAAATAAAAAAAAGAAGAAACCGCATCTTCCATATTTACAGTGCCCTCCACAATTATTGAACCCCCTGGTAAATATGATCAAAATTGGCTGTAAAAAATAAATCTGCATCGATTATCCTTGTGATCTTTCATTCAAAAAATGTGCAAAATTCTAACCTTTCATTGAAGTAAAAGAATTGAAAGTGGGGGGAAATCACATTATGAAATAAATGTTTTTCTCCAAAACATGTTGGCCACAATTATTGAAACCCCTAGAATTTTTTACGAGTAAAATATCTCTGAAGTATATTCCCATTAATATTTACCTTTTTTAGTACACCAGGGTGACTAGGAACATGAAACTGTCCAGCTATGACTTCGTGTTTCACAGAAGTTTAAATATGAGGAAACACAAAGGCCAAATCCCCTTAATCATCCATCACAATGAGTAAAACCACAGAATATAGTTCTGATGCGTAGCAAAAGATTGTTGAGCATCACAAACTAGAAAGTGGCTGTAAGACAATAGCTAAAGAATTGAAAATCCCCATTTTGACCATCAGGGCAATAATTAAGAAGTTATAACCAACTAAAGATGTTATGAATCTGACAGGAAAAGGACGTGTGTCTATACTGTCTTAATGCACGGCGAGTATGAAAGTTTGACTGGCCAAAGACTCTCCAAGGATCACAGATGGAGAATTGCAGAGATTAGTTGAGTCTTAGGGTCAGAAAGCCTAAAAAAAAAAAATTATCAAACAACCCCTACATCCCCACATGTTGTTTGGGAGGGTTTAAAAAAAACCCTCCTCGCTCATCCAAAAACAAATTCCAGCAAATTTAATTGTCAGACACGACTGGATCTTCAAACAACACAGGGTTCTGTGGTCAGATGAGACTAAAACAGAGCTTTTTGGCAGCAAACACACTAGATGGGTTTGGTGAACACAAGGATAAAAAGTACCCCATGTGTACAATTTAATATACCATTGGATCTTTAATGTTGTGGGCATATTTTTCTGCTGGAGGTCCTGGACTTCTTGTTCAGATACATGGCATTGTGGATTCTATCAAATATCAACAGATAAAAAATCTAAACCTGACGCCTTCTGCTAGAAATCTTATATTGGGCCGTGGTTGGATCTTCCATCAGGACAACGATCCAAAACAAACATCAAAATCAAAACAAAAATTTGTTGTGGAGCACAAAATGAAGCTTCTGCCATGACCGTCTCAGTCCCCTGACCTGATGAGTGGGCTGAACTGAAGAGGAGAAGCACCAACATGGATCTGGGAATCTGAAGGATCTGGAGAGATTCTGTATGGAGGAATGGTCTCTGATCTCTTGTCAGTTATTCTCCAAACTCATCAGGCATTATAGAAGAAGACTCAGAGCTGTTATCTTGGCAAAAGGAGATTGCAAAAAGTATTTAATAAAAGGGTTTCAATAATTGTGGCCAACGTGTTTTGGAGAAAAACATTTATTTCATAATGTGATTTCCCCCCACTTTCAATTCTTTTACTTCAATGAAAGGTTAGAATTTTGCACATTTTTTGAATGAAAGATCACAAGGATAATCGATGCAGATTTATTTTTTACAGCCAATTTTGATCATATTTACCAGGGGGTTCAATAATTGTGGAGGGCACTGTAATTTCTGGTTTAAAAAAGGAAAAAATGGACGCAAAAGTACACGAAACCTAAGATGATTTAATCTCTGGTTGTCATACTTAGAATGTTTGAATTTAAATGTTTGAATTTTGAATGTTTACATTTGCATTTACTGTGTTATAGTTAGTCTGTATGACTCACAAAATAGGTAGACAGAATCACGGTTGCCAGGGTAACAATTGACCCCATGAAGAAGTCGGGTCGGATTCCCCTGGTTCCATTGCGGCCCTGGATGGGTGTAAACATCTCGCAAACCGCCCAGATGATGAACATGATGTGGACGTACGGTAAGGCAAGACCCACCAGGTACAGGACGGTGTACAACAGAGATGCTCCTGCACACACACACACACACACACACACACACACGTGCCACTAAATCATGAATGACCTCATTTAAACATCAGAGCCCTGATTTCTGCCCTTTGACCCCATCTTCAGCTAAACTACTGCAGACCAGAGAGCTAAAACACCATAAAAGGATGGCAAAATAAAAGTCCAGTTTTAAAACAGATATTATAAAGTAATTTTGACCAGTTCTACTAAACAATTTAAAAACTTAAACTGTCTTAATTTTGTGCATTTTTAATACAAATATAAAAAAAAAACGATTTTGCTAAAATTTTAAGTCTGTTTTATATTTGCATACAGACATTATATATTACACAAAAAACAATCCAGAATCAAGTAATTGCCTTTTATGTTGACATTGTACTGAAGCCAAAGCAAATGACTGGAATTTCACCTTAAAAATGTTAACTTAGTATCATGGTGATTGTCACTTTCAGTTTCATGTATTTTATTTTGTTATTCTCAGAGTCATGTTTCCTGGTTCCTTATCATGTTTCCCCTGTTTATGTGTCACTTTCTGATTGGTTCATTGTTTGAGGTGTTTCTTTTCATTAGTCTGTGTATTCAATCCCTCATATTTGCCATGTTACTAGGCTTGTTCGACTTGAACCGGCGCTGCACAGACAGATCGGTTTATGACATCAAATTACCGCGAGGGATTAGAGAGCAGACACTCCTTATGCTTTTGAATCACTCTCGGTCTGTGCAGCGCCGGTTCAAGTCGAACAAGCCTAGTAACATGGCAAATATGAGGGCTTGAATACACAAAGACTAATGACAACAAGAACAAGTCGAACAAGCCTACTTTGTTGTGTATTTAAGTTTGAATGCTGGTCCATGTTCCAGAGTTATGGTTTCTAGTCAAGGATCTAGGTCATGTTTATTTTGTGTTTCATGCCTAACTCATGGTTTATGTTTCACATTTGTTGGATATTCACCATTATAATAAACTGTATTTGGGTCCTGTGCATCATGATTTTCATCTGCTTCCATGTCAGCATTGTTACAGTGAGAGCATATCATTTTGTCTACACAGTATTAATCTGTATACCTAACAAAAACATTTTCACTTATTTAAAAATATATTTTTATAGCACTTAAAAACGCAAAAAAATAAATAATCATAATATACAATTAAAGGTACAATATGTAAGAATTTTGCATTAAAATATCCCATAATCTCAAGGCCAGTGTTATATATTTTGTTAAGTTGATTACTTACAATATCCCAAATGTTTCCAACTATTTTTAAATTGTGAGAAAATTGCGATTTTAACCAAGGAAACGGGGCGTTAGAGCAGGGGGGAGCTGGGAGTCGCCAGTCAATTGCGTCATATCCGCGTTACCCTCGGTTTCCGCTCGTACTGTGTGGAGTCCTGGACAAATGCGAAAGTTGTAGTTGTAGCGTCTATCAAGCAACAAACGTTAGCTTGTTTCGTGCAGTCGTTATGGAACACAATTATTCTTTACCGATTGCAGCTGGTTCTGTCGCCAAAGCATGCTTCATTTTATATTTTCCAAATGTAGCATTCGGTAATAGTTATGTTTATGTAAGGGAAGTATTATTGCTTTAGGTTTGTGTTTAGTTTATTGACATTGTTTATCACGTCTGGTGTTTATGGCCATGTAAATAAATATAGCATGTGTTATACATAAAGATTAATCAGTATTTTGGCAAATGATGTGGGTATGTTCGAATGTACTTTTACAACAATTGTTTAGAACACGTAAAACTGCGCAGTGCTATCACAACAATGAATTCGACATACAGTAACATCTATGATAACCAATTTAGAATTAAACCTTACTTTTCTTGCGGTTAATTCATTTTAATGAAATAAAAGTGTGATGAGGTTCAAGAGTCAGGAAGGAAGAAGACAGGGATCGGCGTGACTGGGACTCATACTTTATTAAAATAAAGCAAAAAAAACAAAAGTCACGCACAACGTGCATTCACCGTGGCAACCGCGACGGCACAAAACAGTTCAAAAATGAGAGCTCGGATCCACCGGTTTTCTTTCTCTGCGTCCAATTTTTTCTTCAGTCTCTCTCTCGTTCCAGCGCGCGGCTTATAAGCGGTCTCTCCATGCAGATCACAGCAATAAGACACAGGTGTTCGTCATTTGCACTTGACCTACTTGCTCGTCTCTTCTCTCTCCCATTACAGACCGTGCTGAACCACGCCCCCCTCGCCACAAAAAGCATGTCATTACGCAACATTTATAAAAATAGAACTTAACCTCATCCATGAACATGATTTTTCGATTCCCGTCTGACTGATTTACATCAACGGTGGAGTTTAAAACGACAGTTCCCATCATTCCACGCTCCTTCACATCGTCATCAAGCTACGCCGTTGTTGTTGTTGTTTGGAATGTAGCGCCCTCTAGCGGCAGAAAATTCTTGCATATTGTACCTTTAATATCTTAACCACAACAGCTGTAAAAACAAATATGCTTCAAATACACCAAATAAGCTAAATCTCAGAGGAATAATGTAGAAACAATGTTTTACTGTACTGATGGAGTGGAGACAGGACAAGTGAATGTGAATCAGGTGTGTTTGGTGTGACCTCTGACCTCTGGTTCTGATGAACATTCTGAGAAGCACTTTGCTGACGAGCGGAAACGCCACCATCATCATCGGCACGTACGCCAAACACAAGCCACACACAGTGAGGAAGAGCAGCAAACAACACCACAACAGCAGACTGACGTCGAAGAAGAGCTCGGCCAGATCCACACGACTCGCGCTCCGAACACACTGACAGAGAGAGAGAGAGGAAAGAAAGGCAGAGATGAAGGTGTTTGAACTCATCCCAGTTGCTTATCTTTAACTTTCCAGCTGCCCACCAACTCCTGGACATTTTTTGCACTGCATTGATTGTGGTTAGCGGCTCCACATCCATGAGTGGTCTGAGCGACAGGAAGTTTTCACACTTTTCAATGTACTCCAAAACATCACAGTTTTCACGGTTTTGACCGAAGGTAGGAAACTCCAGGTTGATAGGAGGCTTGGGTGTCGACGGCGATTGACGATCAAATCTCCCCAAAAAGAGAAAAAGTATTATCTGCTGGTTCCAGGCCCCACAAAAACAAAGGTTGTCCTCCAGCTGAAAGAAAAAATAATCTGTAGAGGATAGTCCAGGAAAAATATATATTCCAGAGTAGTGTATCTACTGGTAAAGCAGCTCAAAAGTCTAATACTCCATGACTCTTTTTCTCAGAGATCATCTTTTTGGACCAAAAGCTCTGGAGTTAGGAAGCCAAAAGCGTGCCACCTCACCACACACACTACAATCAAAATGGCCGCCCTTTCCCTCTTATGGGCTTGCCCATCATAATAAAAGTCTTTAGTGACCAACAAAAGTCCCCTAATTCCCCCTAAGTGAGCATCGTGCTGGGCTTTACTGTGGCAGTGTCAACAGTATAAGAAGCTATACAATAAGAAATAAAGCAATCAATCAGTCGAATGTACAAAGTCAATGCTCTAGTAGGCTACAACGGTACAGTTAAATAGCCTAAATATATAAAGTCATGGAAATTCACTTTGCCCTTAGCCGAAACGATATTGATACATTAGATAAACACAAGATGTAAGGGTTAATGCCCAACGAGGTGTCCATTGTCAGGTATTAATGGACAACGGGAGGACGGTTGCCTCCGCCGAAGTCCATTAATACCTGACAATGGACACCTCGAAGGGCATTAACCCGCTTTTACCATGGTCACTTGCCAAATAACACATTTTTAAAACATTAGTTTATATTTTAATTAGTTTTACAATCGAAATCTAAAGTTTTTACAAACAATAACTTGGTTTCCCTGGTTACGTCTGACCGTTTATTTAGCAACCGGAGATATTTATAGTCCGCTCAGCTCGTAGAACCCTTCAGTTTACTGCCTGTTGCTATGGTTACTCACAGCTGATGTAACCAGCGCATTTATTTATTAATTTCGAACGGTTTCACCAGAACTCCTTTACTAGGTGTCCTCTATCACTTTTTAATGGACACCCTGCAGCCAATCAGAATCGAGTATTCACACCCAGTCCATGGTATAAGATAATGTTAATGAGCACTGAGCACCCGCTGATCGCCCGGATCTCACAACTCTGAAAACGTCAGATCAAACTTTCAAATAGGCGCCATCTTTATAAATAAAGCACTGAGCTTTACATTCTCGCCTGAAAACTACATTTTGTGAATACAGTAACAGTAGTATTTTTAAATGACACGGGTTTACTCCTCCGCCACTGACGCTCACTGGTAGGTGCGAGATGCATTCTGGGATACCTGGCTGTTCAAGAACACATCGGGGATTTGAACTGTATTGGTATATGTTTTGTCCCCTCACTCACCCTGTAGTACAGGCTCTTGGCCAGCATGTGTATCAGCAGGATCATGCCGGCGGCGGCGGATCCGTACAGAGAGACGGCAGCGTAGAAGTGTGTGTACCAGAACATGGAGCGACCCATGAGTGTGACGAGCCAAGCCACGCACAGAACCGTCAGCAGAGCCATGACCCAGCTCAGGAGCACCACACACACCGGACACACCAGATCACGGGTGTACCGACAGCCTGCAACAATACACACACGCGCCAGATCACGCGTGCACCGACAGCCTGCAGCAAAACACACACACACGTTACATCAGTGCTTTATAGAGGCTAACATCCAATACATCAGTATGAAGCCGATGACATCACTCATTCATGTCTTATACTCCCCTTTAGATGATGTTCGACACACAACTGAACAGATTCATGATATCACACAGCTTATCAGTTATCAGCGATAACATCATTTATTAAAAAAAAACAAAACACAGAAACTTCAATAAATATAGACACTACTTGAACAATATTTTCCAAAATATAATATATACAATAAAATATTCTATAATATTTAATAAGTATAATGCATATTATCAGCATTTTAGAAATATAGCGATTATATAAGCCTTCTGATGTTCGATAAAAAATAATTCTTCTTTTAAAAAATGCCCATTAATGTCATTTCTGAATAAAACCATTCAGCGATATCATAAAATAAACTCAACTGATATCCGGTCATGTGACCATCACGTACCCACAGCGCTGCTCAACGTGCACTTCCAGCCCAGGTAGATCACCGTGGCGACGGCAAACACACAGTTGATGATGGTGCCGGTGCGAGCGGAATACGCCACCATCGTCAATCCCAGCAGGTCGAAGAACACCATGTTACCATGGCGATGCTCCGAGGAATCCGCCAGCACATCCGACATCACCAGGTGCTTGAGCACAGACAGGATGTTGTCGCCTAGTGACCGAGAGAAACAGGAAGTTCATCATTCTCAAAACAACTGATAGGTAAAGCGAGGCATCAAAACACACATTCACGCGAGTTCACACTATCATATCATTAAATAGAGTGAAGGTTATGTGTATTTGGCGTGTTGTCCGAAAGGGAAGTTACTTATCAGAACGTGCTCCTCCTGAAATTTATTAATAAAACATAATTTAGTGTCTGCAATTCACACATCTTTATGGATTGTGAGGGAAACCAGATCCAGATCCAGACCCAGATATAAGATACAGATACTTGTAGAATAATATATATATATATATATATATATATATATATATATATATATATATCATGAGTCTCACCTGCTCCCTGGATGGAGTCGATGTGGATTCGCTCCGGAGTGTCATATTTAGTGTGATAGAGGTAACCGTTCTCTATGAACGCAAGATCAATCCCTGTAGAAGGAGATGAAGAAGAAGAAGAAGTCTTTAACATGATGGGAATCTCACAGTCTCGATAAAGACTCCTGGTTTTCTTATTACCAATGACTTTTATTTTTATATTAACAATATATCACTGAAATACCACTAAATATATCAAATAAAACAGGTATTTTTCCTGTAAATTTAAGTTTAATCTCTAACTTGTTAATACTGTATTATTGTATGTCAAAGCTCTGCCAATCAGAGCTGCTGTTATTTTTTTTGGTTTGTTTTTTACCATAACTTCCACAGATGTTTTACAGTGTGCATTCCATACCAGGAATATTCCCGAAGTCCCTGAAGATGCGGAAGTCTGTGTCTGAGGGAATTAATCCACTCTGGAAAAGCTCCTGACCGACGACTGAGGCGAACGGGTGAACAGCGGCTTGCACATACGCCTGGACCAGCCACGGGTTCTCTGGACCTGACACACACACACACACACACACACACACAGGCACATTTACTCACACTCACGTTCAGATGTTTGACAGAATGATCACGCTCCTTTTTTCCATATCATAGAAGTGAATGTGAACAGAACATTTGTGTTGCACAGAGAAAAACAAACACAACATCTGGGTTTAGATAAGCGATTCTCTACCTTTCTGACTCCATTTAGGAGGAGCCAAACTTATCATCTTAATTTTATAAATTTGTTCATTTAAATACCAATTTGTTATAATGATGTTAATGTTCTTTATTTCTGTGAGTGTGTGGGAAGAACATGTAATGCTATGCCACTCCTGACAGGAAGGGGGCGCTGGAGCGAGAGCATTCAGTCTTTTGACCGTGCGCATGGAGCCCAAAAAACTTGCAAGCGGCCTACAAGTCGTTTGTTTGTTTTATGTAGCAATTCATATTTTGATTGAAAAAACTTCAGTCATTGTTTGAAACATCAATGGGCTTCTCTGGATCTATCATTGCATCAACATCTCTCACAAGAAACAAGGGACAAAAAATTGGAAATACATAAACTTGTTTTACCACTATAATAATATTCCTCTGGTTGATCTGCTGTAATGAAAATGTTTTCAAAACTTTGAATTTCCATTGATTAAAATGAGTAATGAAAACAATAAATTTGTAGGCTTCCAAAAATTTTAAGTATGAAAGCTTATTTCTGCCACATAATCAAAACATTAAAAATGTAATTGCGACTTTTTATCTCACAATTCTGATATTGTAAATCATAATTCTGACCTTTAGAATTAACTGTCATTTAACATCATAGGATAAAAAGGTTACAATAACCTTTTTTGTTTATTATTCTCGGGCGGAAACAAGTTTCCACAGCTTCCTGCTATTTTTAACCAGTGAATTTACAACACTTTTCCAGTCTTTCCTGATTTACTGGAAAAGGATCAAATAAAATAAAAATTACTTACTATTTCTACCTGATAAAATATTGTAGAGGTTGAAAAATGTATATTCATTATAAAATGCCCATGATGTTTTAAAGGGGTTAAATCACATTTTCCTTGAGGTTTTGACATATAAGAGGTCATCATACTATAAGAATATCCTGTAAGTTTCAGAACTGAAAACATTCTTGTTGGTCCAAAAACAGCTTTAATTGAAACTAAGCCTATAGAACGACTCGTTGGTTAGATACCGTTAGCTACAGCCTCTACTGCCTCACCATCGCAACTTTGGCCCCGCCCACTGGTGTGTTAGTGAGATGACGAGAAGAGAAGTGTCACAGATCAGCCAGGCTCTCTCAGGCTACGTTTACAGCTGGCCGGCTATTTTAATAAATGGACATTTCACCCTCTCCGTTTTCAAAAATAACATTGTGCACACCTGTCAGTTTTCAGAAAAGTGTTTGTTTACATGAATCTGTGTATATATGCAGTCAAGAGCATGCCAAACCTGTAGGTGGCAGTGTAACGAGAAGCTCAAGCCCACGTTAGCCAATCAGAATCCCAAAAATGGCAACAACAGCAACGAATCAATTCCTCTCTCTGGTCGCACTTTTAACGCAAGTTCTGTCGCATACTGTGACGTCGGCTGGCTAAAACTTTGTTTTTCTCAGTTTACATACGTGCAAACAAAGTTTTCCAAAATCTCCACTCTGGCCAGAGTTTTTAGAAAGAATCGTTTTCAGAGGTGAATTCTCCGTTTGCGTGTAAACGAAGGGCACAAACGAAGGCATATGTCTCAGTTTTAACCATGTACGTGTAAATGGGCCCTCACTTCCACCACACAGCGATCTCTGTCGCCAGACTACTAATCACCAGCACCTGTCATCAATTACACCCTTATCGGCACACTACATAAGCACACACCTCAGCCTCAGTCAAATGTCTGACCTTAAACAAGGAAAGACTCAGGTTGTTCCAGTTTTTCCACGTCTGTTTCTGAGGAAATCTACGTGCTATACTTAACTTTATGCTTGCTTTGTGTTCTCGAGACCGAGAACCGTTGTGACACGAGATGAGGTGAATCTCTTTAACTCTGGCACTTGTTCTACAGTGCAGATTCTCCTGCTGCAGGCGTTCAGCTATGATACACACAGGTGTGTGTGGAGTGTTTACCTGTCTGAAACACCAACTCTTTCCCTCCCACTCCTGCTGCCTCCAGGTTCACAAACGCTCGCACCTGCTGAGCCCAGGGATGCTGGGTAATGAAGCCATGACTCCCCTGAGAGAGAGACATATGTTAACAGAGTTCAAACTACACTTTAACATGCGTGTGTGTGGCAAACACACTGTGAGACCATGAATGATGAAAGTGGTGTGAGCAATTCACATCAAACCGCCTGAACACATTTCACTAAGATAATCAGATGCTGGCTGAGGTCATCCAGCTTGGACAATTCCTGCCCCCTGTCATCCAGGCCAGCCCGCGTCACCCCCTCTGTCTGCTGGCTATCTAACGTTCTCCGCCAACATCACTCTAAACTCAGGGCTGCAGAGAGGAAGTGGTGCAAATCAAAATGAATTACGATCACAACAAAATGAACAATTCTTCTGACTCTTACAAAACCTTCTCCTCTCTTCTCAACCCGCCTCCATCAACACTAACAGCTGACGATATTGCCACATTCTTCATAAATAAAACAACCACCATCAGCGGCCAATTTGTCACGCAACAAAATGACACAGACATCTTAAAGGAGAACTCCGGTCAATTTTAACATTGAGCTCATTTTTTTGTACATTTGGAGTGCTGTCAATACAGAGAACAACGACAAAAATCGGTGTTGCCTACACCAAGTTATTCTATTTTTAAAATTTGCACCCTATTGACTTCAATGGGGCAAGTAGTAAGCCTGCTTTTTAGCCTCTTAACATCCTTTAAGTGTCATTACAAGTGCACAGAAAATGTGAGTGATTCCTTCCGAGTGAACACGAGTGGATCTGACTGCAGTAGATGTTAGAGATATTAATAAAAATGAAGTTAATTCAGCCAGCGCTCATACCTTTGTTTACATCCTGTTTTCGGTGGAAGGCCATAGTAATCGATTGTCGAGTTCACGCGCATAGGTTTAGTACCTATGATCACGCGCGTGAACTCGACAATTAACTTTTAATTAACAATTAACGGCTGAATTAACTTCATTTTTATTAATATCTCTAACATCTACTGCAGTCAGATCCACTCGTGTTCACTCGGAAGGAATCACTCACATTTTCTGTGCACTTGTAATGACACTTAAAGGATGTTAAGAGGCTAAAAAGCAGGCTTACTACTTGCCCCATTGAAGTCAATAGGGTGCAAATTTTAAAAATAGAATAACTCGGTGTAGGCAACACCGATTTTTGTCGTTGTTCTCTGTATTGACAGCACTCCAAATGTACAAAAAAATGAGCTCAATGTTAAAATTGACCGGAGTTCTCCTTTAACACACACATTCTCCCCTCTTTCTCTCTGCTCTCAGAGGCAGAAGTCTCCAAACTCCTCCTTTCCAATCACCCCACTAACTGTCCGCTTGATCTTATTCCCACTAATCTACTTCAATCCATTTCTTCCTCAGATGTACCTGCACTCACTCACTCATATCAACACTTCTCTTCACATTGGTATCTTTCCCACAGCATTTAAGCAGGCTCGTGTAACCCCACTGCTTAAGAAACCCACTCTAAATCCAGCATTTCAAGAATATTACAGACTGGTATCCCTTCTTCCATTCGTTGCTAAAACACTTGAACGAGTTGTTTTCAACCAGATCTCTGCCTTTCTTACACAGAACAACCTCCTGAACAACAAGTAGTCTAGCTTCAAAAGCGACACTCTACTGAGTCTGCCCTGCTCTCGGTTATTGAAGCTCTGAGACTGGCAAGAGCAGTTTACAAATCGTCAGTTCTCATCCTGCTGGATCTGTCTGCTGCGTTTAATACAGTTAACCACCGGATCCTCCTGTCAATCCTAAAGATGAAGGGCATCTCAGGAACCGCACTCCAATGGTTCAAGTCTTACCTCTTAGTAGGTCCTTTAGGGTGTCATGGAGGGGTGAGGTGTCTAAGACCCAACATCTAGCTACTGGAGTGCCTCAGGGCTCAGTGCTGGGACCGCTTCACTTCTCCATCTACATGTCATCACTAGGATCTGTCATTCAGAAACATGGTTTTTCCTATCACTGCTATCATCTAGCTACTGGTGTGCCTCAGGGCTCAGTGCTGGGACCGCTTCTCTTCTCCATCTACATGTCATCACTAGGATCTGTCATTCAGAAACATGTTTTTCCTATCACTGCTATCATCTAGCTACTGGAGTGCCTCAGGGCTCAGTGTTGGGACCGCTTCTCTTCTCCATCTACATGTCATCACTAGGATCTGTCATTGAGAAACATGTTTTTTCCCATCACTGCAAAGTTGACGACACTCAACTCTATCTCTCATTCCAAACAGATGATCCGAGGGTAGCTGCTCGCATCTCAGCCTGCCTGATAGACATTTCTTGCTGGATGAAGGACCACCACCTTCAAATAAACCTTGCGAAGACAGAGCTATGTGTGTGGTCTCTGCCAACCCAACACTACACCATAACCATCACCATTCAGCTGGGTTCATCATCCATAACTCCATCCAGGACAGCCAGGAATTTTGGAGTTGTAATTTATGATCAAATGAAACTTCACTGACCACATTACTAGAACTGCCCGGTCATGTAGATTTGCCTTGTACAACATTAGGAGGATCAGGCCCTTCTTATCAGAACATGCTACACAACTCTAGCCTGACTTCGTCATAATATTCTAGGCAGAATGCGAGTCTGATACTGCTCCATAGGGCTTTGATTATGAGACGTGTCTTAACCGAACCAGGAAAAAAAAACTCTGCACTCAATTGGATAGACCTACGACCAATCAGAGCAACACAGTAAGTGAACTATGTTGAGCGACGCATAGTTGTCAACAGAGCTCAACTGCACGCACGCTGGAAGAAGTAGTAAAGTAATGAGTGTAAACGATCTTTGCCGTTGTTGTAAAAATAATTTAAGAATTTGCGGAGTACTAACAAGCATGAATAGCATTTTTGAGAGAAATACAAAAGGTGTATTGTATATACAAACAAGTTCTCCGTTTAGGATTAGATCTTGACAATAAAGCAAATAAATCTTCTCACATTTGTCGGCCCTGTCTCAACTTTATAACATGGTTGCAACGCGACATGACTGATTTTAAAAAATGGAAAGACGACGAAAGATACCAGGCTGAAGAAGCCGCAGATCATCTGTCCATCATCGATTAAAGCCCGCCCTGGCAATTTGATTGGCTCGGCCTTCTGGGAGCCGAGCATAATTACTCCTCAACGGATCGAGTCCAGACCGAACTTCCCGACCAAAAAAATTTTGTGGGCGGGGTTCGGGCTGGCACCCAGGCTAACACAACTCCTTTTCCAAGCGTTTTTTCTATCCAGACTGGACTGTTGTAATGCTCTCCTGGCTGGTCCTCCAGCTTCACTGTCAAACCTCTGTGACTGATCCAGATGCTGCAGCTAGAGTGGTCTTTAACGAGCCGAAGAGAGCACACGTCTGATCTGCCCAACTCAACCTGAGCTGTTGAATCTTTAGCCATCTTCAAGAAATGTTTTTTTTGGCAACACTTGATCCATTAATACTAACACTTTTTTTCTCTTTTCTTCTACTTTATATATATTTTAAAAAACAACAACCTTAAACTGCGTCAGAATATACTGGGAAGGGTCACAGTACTTACATATTGATGTCCTATTGTTAGTTTAACTGCTTCTATTGCTCTCCTCGTTTGTAAGTCGATTTGGATAAAAGTGTCTGCTAAATGATCAAATGTAAATGTAAATGTCAAAGGTCAGCCATGCTGTGACCACTCACCTGCAGCATGCCCTCCTCTGCCCCGTTGAACAGGAAGATGACGCCGTGTTTGAGTGGAGTGGAGAGATTAGCTAGAGAACGTAAAACCTCCAACATCACTGAACAGCTGACGGCATCATCACTGGCTCCTGAAACACACACACACACACACACACACACGTTATTGATCACACAGTACCTGCAGTTATTACTGATACACTGAGTAAAGCATGCACACAAATATAGAAACATGATTCAAAGAAAACAATAAAACATGCTATGGATACCAATACATAAAACCATTAATTATAAGCAAGATGCTGATATTGCAGATACAAAAATACAATTTAATCCTGTCAATCAAATGCATTCAAATCATAACTGACTGGGATTTAACATAAATCCAAACATAACAGAACAACAACACTTTTGTGAAATTCAAACAAAATCACATTCTGACTAAAACCACAACACCTATAGGGGTTATGCGTGTGACGTCACCATTGTGTGTGACTGCAGTCTCCCGCGTCTCATGTTTCTCCTCAATCTTCTGAGAAAAAGACTCCATTAGTTTCAGCAGAAATTTCAACAGTGTCTCAAACTGCTCAAATTTGCAATAAAAAGTCAGAGATCTCAATATAAACTCAATCATTTCCAATCTCCAAATTTACAGCGCCAGACTCTCTCCGGATCATGACGAGAGACTCATTTGAGACATTTTGCTCCCACTTAAGGAGAAACAAATATAAATACTTAATGTAACTCAATTATGTTTCATTTCAAGTCTCAAATGAGCAACTTCTAAGCAATAACATTTTATTAACTCTTTCACCTAATGAAGCTTCATAATACTCACAGCAAGAAACTAGTAGCAACATATTGATACTTAAAGGAATGGTTCAGAGTAAAATCAACCTAGGGTCCTTTGCACCATGACCTCGAGCCCAACACCCCCCCAGAAGCCTTTTTTCCCTTGGTTGAACATTATTAAAGTTAGAGCTTATTTAGTGATATCAGCCGGATGGTTTAGTGCAGGCGCTAATGGATCCGAGGATGTATGTCGTAAATTACCGCACTAATAATGCCCAGAATGGACCAAAATTCTACAGTAGTACAAATAGGTTCTGTACTCATAAAACGAGGCATTGGAAAGTTTGTAAGTACATCAGGAGTTTATTTAAATAACACTTGCCTGACGGCTCATGCTACCGCTAACCCGGACGTCGAGGTCACTTCACTGAGTTGAGAAAAGCACGTAAAAGTCCTGTCAGAAAGTGATGCATAAGGATGTAGTGTCCATTCTGGACATTATTAGTATCGGGTATTGGGCTCGAGGTCATGGTGCAAAGGACCCTAGGTTGATTTTACTCCAAACCATCCCTTTAAGACACAAAGTTGATATTCTATCAAAGTTGAAACTTAAATGAGACGTAACTGAGATCTCCATTAATTCTCACAAACTCTAAAGGAGGAATTAATGAAGAAATATAACTCTATTAAAGCACATAAACTCAAAGTCTCCTGAGGAGAACGCCAGCAGGATGATGTGTGAAGCGTTGTGAAACACACCTGGGCTGTCGGCCACCGTGTCGAAGTGGCAGTTAGCGAGCATGAAGTGCTGCGCGCCGCTCTTGGGCTCGAGCTTGACGGCGATGTTGGTCAGCCGGTCGTAGCAGCTGATGAAGCCGCCGATTCTGAAGGTGCCGCTGGGCCGCTGGACGTCCACTGTGATGGAGTGAGAGCCAGCTTCACTCTCAGACCGGATCTGCTCGATCTGATCCTGAAGGTAGTTCACCGTGATCTCGATCTCTGGGCTTCCCATGGTCCGCGGCCCGACACTGGTGATCCGATCCAAATGCATCCTGTTGCACATCATAACACATAACTTTACACACGTGAGCACAGGTCTACTGCTGCTCTGTTTACTGTTATTATTATAGTTTTGTTCCTATCGAGTTATTGCAGTGAAGCCAAATTCTATTATATTCTATTCTATTACATCCTACTTTATTCTGCTCTATTTCAATCTATTCTGTTCTATTCTATTCTATTCTATTCTATTCTATTCTATTCTATTCTATTCTATTCTATTCTACTCTACTCTGTTCTATTGTATTGTATTGTATTGTATTCTATTCTACTCTACTCTACTCTGTTCTATTCTATTCTACTCTACTCTACTCTGTTCTGTTCTACTGTATTCTATTCTATTCTGTTCTGTTTGTTCTATTGTATTCTATTCTATTCTATTCTACTCTACTCTGTTCTGTTCTGTTCTATTCTATTCTATTCTACTCTACTCTGTTCTACTCTGTTCTGTTCTGTTCTGTTCTATTCTATTCTATTCTACTCTATTCTATTCTATTCTATTCTACTCTACTCTACTCTGTTCTGTTCTGTTCTATTCTACTCTACTCGACTCTATTCTGTTCTATTCTACTCAATTCTATTCTATTCTATTACACTATTTTTCTATATTCTACTCTATTATTTTCTATCCTACTTTATTCTGCTCCATTATATCCTGTTCTATTCTATTCTATTCTGCTCTATTCTATTCTTTATAGATGTATGAAACATTCACAATAAGATGAATATTATTCATTTAGAAACATGAATTTTAATTTAATGCTAACTTTAAGCATCATTAGTAGAGATATCTGCAGTATGATACAAATAATATTGCAAATATCCTCTTATTTTAATGTTCATAAACTGTTAATAGTTTAACATTACAGCATGTTTTAATATTTTCTCCTGTCTAATCAAACCCAAACAGACATATACGACTGATGTTTTAAACCTCATGTTATTAAGTTGCAATGTAATCACTTATTTTACCATGGCTTGGAAGATAATTTTTTTCTTGTTTTAAGCTTACAAGGCATTGAATGCGATACCGTTTTTATTAAAGTCATGCTTAAAACAAAAACGAAAGTATGAATGTGGTAATCATGCAATACTATAGTAAGGCACCTGATAGCCTGGCTGTACTATAGTAAAGTGTACCTGGCCCGGGTGGCGTTGAAGTGTCCTGTGCTTCTGCTGCTGATGATGCGCTGCTTGACTGAGATCAGAACCAGACCACACATCAGACTTAGGAACCCGAGCAGCAGAACCACAGCGCAACTCTCGCGCAGAAACTCTCTCTTCACTGCCGGCTTGTGTTCGCGGCTCCGGGGGCCGTTCAGCGCGGCCTCCTCATCGCCACCGTCCGGCTCCTGGTTCTCCTGGGTCTGCTGGTCCTGGTTCTCCTGAGTTCTGGTTCTGCTGGTTCTCCTGGTTCTGAGGACTGAGTCTCTCTCGCTCATCTGCATAATACCTGGATTGATCATTAGATCTCACTAAGATCTGCTCTGTTCAGAAACAAACGTATTATAAATCCTTCTTGAAAGCTTGTTTCTGCATTCTCCACTGATCGCTGATTCTTTATTTCTTTTGTCTGGACACAAAGAGTCAGTTTGACAGAAACAAGGAATAACGAGTGTTTTCCTGGTTAGTGTAATAAGAGGGTGGAGTTGATGGTCACTCCCACAAGTAATTCCACGTTCACTATCGGGATTTTTTCAGGTTACACTTTAAACAAACTTCTAGAAGTATAGAGGAGAGCACACACTAACGCGGGGTTAGTTGTCACACACTTGTTTTAAATACTTTAGAAGACACTCGCAGGGTTTGCTCAGGCGGAACATGTTGTCACACTACGTTACAATGAGCCCCTATTAGAACTATGATATTCTATTCTATACTTTTATGAATTCTATTGAGAAAACATGACAAAAAGGTGAAGTCAATGATTAGAAATTATTCATTATTATTATGTGTTTTAACTATGTTAAACACCTTTGTTATTGCCTTTGGCTTGCTCAGTTGGGGATATTCTGGGGATATCTAATTTGATTTTATCAATAAAATCCACTAGAAACAAACCTTGTTGTATTATTTTAATTTAATACTGTGAAGCTGCTTTGATACAATCTGTAATGTGAAAAGCGCTATACAAATATACTTGACTTGACTTGACTATGTTGAGCTGTGTTTTCCGGTGTGTTCATTGTCAAACTCATAAATCTTTATTTATTTTATTTTTTTATGCCATTATTTTATATGAAAAAGTGAATAATTGTATTTTATTGAGAAAATATTTTAGTTTGTCTTGTATATTTTTTTATTAGATCAGATAGCATTTTAATCTGTCATATGGTCATGTCATAATGTACTCCACCTATGGGGCATGTTGTCACATTTCATTTCCATTCTTTCAGAGTAAATCAAGCAAAAATATACACCGTATTAATAAAACAAAACCACATAATTGTAGACATGTGGGAAATTAATGTGGGAATAATAAATACTCTGAACCCTAAGTAGATTTACACAAACTGAGAAAGTCCAAAAGCGTTATGTTGTGTAATATGATTCAATGATTCATTTTAAGGTCATTTTAACTATTTGTGTGTATTGGATCTCTGAACTTTCTTTTACTTATTTATCTTTTTTGTTTACGATTACTGTTTGGATTTGAGATTTATTCAAAATAAATATGCCTGATTTTTCAAGAGTTTTTAAAGGATGACTTAAAGGTTTTAAATATTTAATGCTAGGGGTGTAAGTTCAACACCACAAAGCGCAAGACAAATATCATCCACATTCTACAAACAAATGTTCCCAACCCTTCCGCTAAGAAAATAATTATGAATTAATAATTATAAATATGCTTTTACTCGTGTATCAACCAGGTAAAGATACATGTCCGGATAAGATACTTGAAGATATGGTTCAAGATACTTGAACATTTCATTTTCTGTGTGAAAAGTCCAGTAATGCCACATCTGGAAATCTCTAAACTGTTCAGACTTAAAAAGTACACACTTGTTTATAAAGATTTGAGATTTAAAGTCCCACTGAAGTGCCTGGAAACACACAGCATTATTCAATGTGTTGATGTAATTTCCACTGAAACAGGAAGAAGGGGCGGGGCATATCAGGCAGCCCCTCCCCTTTTTTTAATAGCCAATAGCGTTTCGCTTATATTACAGCTCACTCAGAGCCATTGAGCAAAGCAGCATTTTACAACTTAAAGCGACATACATTGCATTTCAAGGTACACATTTACATTCTTATCAGTTCCCTGCGTGACCAGACTTCATTCATCCCAATGGAAAGCATTTACACTGTCTGAATGGTTCCCTGTCCTCTATATAGTGCACTATGTGCCATTCACCATGTAGAAACTAGTAAATGTGTGAACAAGTGACCGATTTCAGCCGCAGATTCAGCGTCTATTTATAATGTAGGGGGCGGGGCTTCAGATTCTAGAGAGCATTTGATTGGACAGAAAATCTGATCTGATCCTGAAGCAGGGATGGATTATGACTTGTAAAGGCCCTGGGGCCAGGTATCTGGGCCCCCCCCCCAAACCTTTACCTTTTCTTACTCTGAGAAAAATGAACATGTAGCTATACAGTACCTGATATTTATCCAAATTAATTGATGTAAATATTGTTACATGTTGTTACTAAACTTAATGCAAGTTTTTTTTTTTGTTTTTTTTTTTACAATCCTAACTAATGATTTTTATTCATAGGCTGCTGAATATGGGTTTGAGCTCTTATATTTCTGAACTCTCAAACTTGTCTTGCCCCCGGATCTAGAAGAACTGAGGTCCACCCCTCATAGTCTCACAGAATCCTGTGGATGGTTTTGACGTCACTAGTCTAGTGGTGATAGGTATTACAATCTGATCGGACCAGTGGTTTCGAGTGCTGTGGCTATTAAAACACACTTAATACACACTCTCTGCTTAATTGCCTTTTTTATTTGAAGGTGCATCTTTTACAGTCGTTCAAACAACTGTAGAGTGAATTGTGTACGTTTTTACTTTTTACTGTTCAAATTGTAAATAATAACTATGCTAAAACATACTCTATTGCACTCTCTAGGCCCATTTTGTTGGATCATTTATAATTATGCAAATGAGGCAAATAAAAAATTAGGCAATGTTTAAAAATGTAGTCTCACTTCAACTTAGGGAAAATGGGCAATCATGCTGTAATAATACATATTATTTTTTCAATACCTTTCACACACAAACATAAGCTCAGAGTGGTTCTAATAAATATAATTGTAAACAGGATGGGACAAAATAGATCTATAAGAGGTTTTGGGGCCTTCATATTCATATAGGGCCCAACAGTGAGTTCCAGGAAGTAGTCCAGGAGCCTTGTTTAAGATGCCTTGTATAGGCTATGGAACACATATATTACAGCATTAATAAACATTTGTTTTCATTGTTAAAGGGTTTCTGAACCAAACTGGATGGCGTGGCCTTAAACCCTGAATCAGTCGTATGAAGGCAGATCTTGTAATCAGAGCTACAGGGAAACTAGCAGAACAGACCATGTGTAGAGTTCAGTGAGAGATTAATCAATCAAACATGACTAAACTTATTCTTATTGCTAATGATTTTTCTTATTTCTTATTGTCAATAAACTGAAATCATCTATGAAATAGAATCTCACATAATTCAAGCACATTTAGACCATGATGTCACTTCCTGGTTTGTGTGAAGATCTGTTTCAGAAGATGTGCAAAATTAAACAAGGCACTTTACCGCACACATTGTTGTATTGTGTTTGAGCGTGTGATTAAAAGAAATAATGTTTATGATTTATTAATTGATAATATTTTTGCGGGTACAATTTTGTTGATAGTGTTCTTGAGCTGTGGAAGAACATTCATGCTGCCCTTGTACATTAAACAGTCTGGATACAAGCACCTTTTTGTGATATATATGAGCAGAGTCCAAAAGTATAGCCGGAAATGTGTCTTTTTAAAAGAGTGCCTGATCCTCACTGTTTTCATCTGGGATTGGGTCAGGAATTGACTGAATAATCTCATCAACCCTCTGCTGGTAGATGCTGGAACAACACCATCATGGCAGTAACATCATTTATTCATCGACAGCAAATGTGATAAAGCCAATGCTTCATGTACAATGTTAGTGTTTATGTGTGTTTAAAATCTGCAAAATAAAGAGAAATAGGACTATCACATATGCAAAACCTCAGATGATCTCTTATAGATCATTTAACTGAGAGAGTTACTCAGGAGAATAGAGAAAGCTCAGATATGCAAGACTCTGAAATGGACTTCAAGTGCAGTATTCAGTGTGATTTCCAGATGATGGTGATTTTGCAGGATGATTTGAACACGTTCAGAGAATAGCTCTGTTCTCAGAATAGGTTAAAGCGCTGATAAAGCTGTGAAGCAGATTTGAGGAAGTGAAACATGGTGTCGAAATGTTCAGCGTTTCCTTGTAGCTCAGAGTGTGGTAATGGACTCTCTTGTCTAGTGTTTAGTGCTGTTATCATCCTAGGTCCCCCCTATTTTTTTTTTTTAATTTTTTTTTTTAAAATTGAAAATCAGCAAACACTAGACAAGAGAGTCCATTACCACACTCTGGGCAATACTGACCAAGACATAGTCCTGTTCTGAATCGTCTGTTTCCACATTCTCTGGTTCAGAGTCATCCTGATAGAAAAAAAGGTACAAAAGGTTCAAAGATATGTACCTTTAAGGCGGCAACCTTCCGGTCTCTCTTGTGAAGCCGATACAGAAGTAACTTAAACTGCAGTTCATCATCTGGCCACTAGAGACAGGCTGCAGAAGAGAGTCAATTCCACATCGAGGAAGTGTCTAGAGCAGTGGTTCCCAATCCTGGTCCTGGGGACCCACAGCTCTGCACAGTTTGCATGTCTCCCTCATTTAACACACCTGATTCAGATCATCATCTCGTTAGGAAAGAGCTCTGAACTGAACTGGGTGTGTCAGATAAAGGAGACATACAAACTGTGCAGAGCTGTGGGTCCCCAGGACCAGGATTGGGAACCACTGGGTGAAACATGGTGTCCAAATGTTCAGCGTTTCCTTGTAGCCCAGAGGGTGGTAATGGACTCTCTTGTCTAGTGTTTAGTGCTGTTATCATTAAGAATGTCCTAGGTCAGTCTTTTTTTTTTTTTTTTTTTTTTTTAAATTGAAAATAAATTATATATTTTTCCTCAAATAGCTTTGTAGTTACTGCTAAACATACAGGTTTTAAAATAGAGGAAAGCACACACAATTTTACCAGTCGGATGTTTTAACTGCTTTAAAATGGCTTTTTCGGTCACTTATATCTGAATATTTATAGAAAACGACACAGACATCAAGACAATATAAATATAAGTTCACTCAGCTAGTCCTATCACTTGAAGCAGAAAATCCATCCTTCTGTCCTTTTAAATGTCCGTGTTAAAAGAGCACTTTCAGTGGTTTAGTGAAGCTGATTGCTGTAGCTTATATCTGACTTAGGCATGGGGTCAGAGATGAGGAACGATCCCAGCTTTATCCCTCTCAACTTCCAGCACTGTACCTTTCAGAGAGAAGCAACATCCAACCATATCATGGAAACCTAAGGCCTTCTTCTCAGTCAACAGAACAGAGATCGAAATTCCTATAACTGGGATGAAATCCCGACTCCAGAAGCTCATACCATCTTAAAGCTGTAGATGACCAGATGGTTTCAACATCATTGGTGTGCATAAGGTACGAGGTCAGTGTAATGGTCATCATAATGAACCCTTCGCTCGACGTTTGGACTTAGCTGGTAACGTCTGACTAGTTTATTGTCTGTGTGAATCGAAACATTCAGACTTTCACATCAGAACTTTGAGGGTCCATTTCAGCTTACAAATATGAATATTTTGTTCTCAAATCCAAATCTACAAGCTCTCGAATTTTGCCACTCTTTTACCTTCAAACAAGTATTCATTTTAAACGTGAATTCTAACTTTGAAACTTTCCAGCTAACAAGAGCAAGTTTAGTTACGTCTGTTTTTACAGGAATGGAAGAGACAAAACTTTTCTTTTAACTCATGATTTTTCGTGCTCTTTATTGTCACATGTGAAAAAAAGAAAGAAATAACTGACATTTAAAGGTAGGGTAGGTGATCATTTTTCTAAAAAAAAAACATTCCAAATTTGTTTAAACTGTCTTTATATACCAATACATAATTAAAATGTAAGTACTCTGAAAAAGAAAATTTTAAAATCGAGTGACTGTAGACCTTTTAATCTGCAATAAACACAGCTCATTATTTCCATTCACTCCACCCCCTCCCTTCTGAGCTCCTTCCAAAGCCACGCCCCCAAAACACATGAACGCGCGACGCCAAACACTCAGGCTGGAACAAGACGCATTTATTACCTGAGACGAGTGGAGAGGAAGGAGCGCAGTACATACAGTGACATCATGTCAGAATCACATGTAATAAAATACCTAACTTTATCACTATGAATATAAACAAATAAGATTTATTTTAGTACTCACTATCAAGCTAGCATATCGATAATGGTAAAGTTTCATTCGGTAACGAGCTATATTTATAAGGCAAAACTAAAAACAGGTTGCATTGCCATCAGTTACACTGTGATGAAGATGAATTTCGTGTAAGATTCATAACATATACGGTGTTTTGCATGTAAGAGTTTCCATGATGAAAACATTGTTGACTCTAATGAAGACTAACGTACACTCCGAGTCCGGAGAAAAGTACCGCATCGTCGGCTCGAGGACAGGTCCGGGGTTGAGGGCGAAGCAGAGGAGGTCGTTCAAGAGTGCGGTCGTTCAAGAGTGCGGGCAGGGTCCGAGGAAGTAGTTTTTGCCTTGTTTGCCTTCGCTGACTGCATATGCAGGTGCTTTGAGCTGAATATTTCCGGGAACGGTGACATGTGATGAGTGCACGCAGGGCAGCGCGCACAGTGGGGCTCGGGGCGGGCACGAGACATGAAGGCATCTGATTGGTTCTTTACATTCGCACCGAATGGCAGTGATTGGTCAGAGTTTTTACTGTCCTGCAGCTGCTACAGAGGTCTGATTTTTTTCATTCCTTTTTCTGAACACATAATGTATTGACTACTATCAGGATGGAAGGACCATTTCACCCAGTATAAAAAAAAGTGTTTCTGAACAGGATTACCTACCCTACCTTTAATAGCGTGACATATACACAGAGCAAAGTCAAATTTTAGGATATGTTATGAGAATATTATGTGAGCAGACACTGATGTAATTCTCAGACGGACGTCTCTGTAGAAGAAACAGCGGATATACAAGCTGAAGCAAGAGGATCATCTCAGCATGAGCTTCTGCATGAAGATGAAGGTTTTCAGACAGAAATCCAGCGGATAAACAGACTCCAGTCATGGAAGAGGCTTGAGAGACACTAGATTGAGTCTGGCCTGTATGAAAACACATCAGGGCTTCAGTCTCTAACTTTACTGTAGCTGTGATGATATAGATGAGATTCTGTGCTCTGACCAGATGATGATTCACAATAAATCTCATTCATATTCACAGGACATTCAACAAATATCTGCTCGTTCACACACAAATATATAATTCCTCCAAACCCCAGAGAGATGAAAACTTCCCGTCTGCTCCTGATATGATGAGATATTAATGTTTATTTGTGAAGGTCTTGTTCTTGTTCACAGAGGCGTAAAGTTCATCCTGCGGTTGATCTTCTCTTCCTCTGATGGCAGCATAAGTCACTGTATCATCATGATCCTGAAAGAACAGATTCTGTCCATCAATGTTTGAACCCCAGCGATTATTATTATTATTATTATTATTATCAGAGCATGAGCTTCATTTATCTGAGAGTCAAACTCATGTGCTGGTATCTACTCACATTGAGTGATTTTACTGGCTTTGTATTGGAAGAAGTGACCTCAGAATAAGTCACATAATCTGTCTGCTCCTAAACATCAATGCAAACGTGCAGAGAGTCAAGTTTAACACACAGAACAGACATATCTCTCACTATAATATGTAGAATAACACAAAAGCTTTTAAATCACATTATTGAACAGACAGTGAACATAATGTTTGATGATTTAGTGGACTCACATTGGCTCTTGCTGCAGGAGGAATGGACATGTTGATCGTCTCATACGTCCCTTTATGATCATTCTCATCTTTGACCTTCAGAACAAACAGAAAAACTGCATGAATGACACTTTATTGAGCTTTAAAGACAGTAATCAAATCTAAATCACTGCATTACTGAACTCCCCGCAGAGTCGCCAGTCCCTCTTTTATTATCTGAAAACAAGTGCCTCATGAAATATGAGTATTTATGATCAAACACACAGGATTTCTCAGCAGGAATAAACTTCTGTTTGAGAATTTCATATAATCCACATGTTTCTATGATACTTACAATCTGAACATGATGTGTTTGTTTGCTCATCTGAACTGTTTTTAATTGTTGTAAAGGAGTAAATCTGAAAACTCACCAGCTCTTTTTCTGCAGATCAGCCAGAGAAGAGCAAGAAGGAGAACAGCGACTGCAGCGACAGAAATCACTATGACTGAAGAAGAGATCGAGCACAGAGTCAGAGACGGACAGGGCAGATTGGAGACAATTATAGACAAAGACAAAACACTGTGACTATGTACCTTTAGTGTCTGTAGTCGAATGACCCTGAGAGTCTGTGCCTGGTGAAAAGGATAAATGGGGACAATTATATACAAAGACAAAAGCCATCGACAATGGTGACATGTTTCATGCCGCAATGCATGCTGGGAGCCACCCATAGTATAAAACTCATGGCTCCCAGCATGCATTGCGGCATGAAGCATGTCAAACCACACAACTCTATATAGTATGATATTAGACTTTTATTCAGATTCTTTTGTTAAAATATATTTTCTCCAACAGCCAAAGCACACACACAGGCCTATATAATGGTATGTAAAACAAATGTATAATTTATAATCAGTTCCATATTGGATTCCAAGTGATCAAGAGCTTTTCATTCAAACTCATTTCAAGAGTTCACCAGTAGTGGACACTCGTGCAACATTAGTGAGGGATGAGCATACAGTACTGTGCAAAAGTCTTAGGCATGTTAATAAATTAAATCCAGAAGAACTGCGGGAATGTCTCCAAGATGCTTGAAGAAACCTTCCTGCAAAGCTACAGTACTGTGAAAAGTACTGGCACTTGTGTTAAAATGCTGTAAAGTGAGAATGCTTTCAAAAATAAAATCATAAATTGAATTTATTTATGATTTAACTTCTATCAACAAATTCAAATCAATATTTGGTGTAACGACCGTTTGCGTTTAAAACGGCTTTTCTCCAAGTACACTTGCACATAGTTTTTCAGGTAGCTTTGCAGGAAGGTTTCTTCAAGCATTTTGGAGACGTTCCTGCAGTTCTTCTGGATTTAGTCTGTCTCAGTTTTTTCTGTTTCTTCATGTAATCACAGACGGACTCGATGATGGTGAGATCAGATCATACCGGCTGTTGTCAGACTCCTTGTGCATACACAAATCTCACTAGATTATTACAATTAATGGCAAAAAGAACGTTTGGAAATGCAAACTGATATTTCCTACTGACACACTACAGCAAAATATATACAGACCAAGTATTTGATACACTGCCGATTTTGCAGGTTTTCCCACTTACAAAGCATGTAGAGGTCTGTAAATTTTATCATAGGTACTTTTCAACTGTGAGTGACGAAATCTAAAACAAAAATCCAGGAAATCACATTGTATGATTTTTAAGTAATTCATTTGCATTTTTATTGAGGTCGCTTCCGTCCATGTATATTCCCAGAGACCTGAACTCTGCAGCCGACGAGCTCTCTCGGCTTCAGCCCCTCCCTGGAGAATGGCGACTCCATCCCCAGTCGGTTCAGCTGATTTGGGAACAGTTCGGCGACGCACAGGTAGATCTGTTTGCCTCCCACGACTCTTCCCATTGCAGCCTGTTTTACTCCCTGACCGAGGGCATGCTCGGATGCAGTGGCGCACAGCTGGCCTCCGCGAGGATGCATTTCCCCCAGTGAGCCTTCTCGCACAGACCCTGTGCAAGATCAGGGAGGACGAGGAGCAGGTCCTTCTGGTTGCGCCTCATTGGCCCACCCGGACTTGGTTCTCCGAACTCATGCTCCACGTGACAGCGCCTCCCTGGCCAATTCCTCTGAGGAAGGATCTCTTTTCTCAGAGACGGGGCACGCTATGGCACCCTCATCCTGATCTTTTGAATCTCCACGTGTGGCTCCTGGACGGGACGAGGCAGGTTTGAGTACCCTACCACCAGTGATGGTTGGCTACCATCACTTCCGCTAGAGCATCGTCCACGAGACATGCCTATGCGTTGAAGTGGAACCTCTTCGTCACCTGGTGCTCTTCTCGCCGAGAAGACCCCAGTAAATGCCCGATCAGTGTCGTGCTTTCCTTCCTGCAAGAAGGGTTGGAGAGAAGGCTGTCTCCCTCCACCCTGAAAGTGTATGTTGCCGCCATTGCCGCACATTATGTTGCAGTTGAGGGTAAGTCTCTGGGAAAGCACGACCTGATCATTAGGTTCCTGAGGGGAGCGAGGAGACTGAATCCTCCTCGCCCTTCTCTCGTACCCTCTTGGGACCTCTCAGTGGTTTTAACTGCCCTGCGGAGTGCTCCCTTTGAGCCTCTGCAATCAGTGGAGCTTAAGTTCATGTCAATGAAGACAGCGCTCCTGGTTGCATTGGCCTCCATTAAGAGGGTAGGGGACCTGCAGGCATTTTCCATTGACGAAGCGTGCCTGGAATTTCGGGCCAGCTAACTCTCACGTGATCCTGAGACCCCGGCCTGGATATATGCCCAAGGTTCCCACCACTCCCCTTCGAGACCAGGTGGTGAACCTGCAAGCACTGCCTTTGGAGGAGGCAGACCCAGCCTTGGCACTGCTCTGTCCAGTACGCGCCCTCCGTGCTTACGTAGACAGAACTCAGTGTTTCAGGACCTCAGACCAGCTCTTTGTCTGTTATGGTGGGAAGCTGAAGGGGAAGGCTCTCTCCAAGAAAAGGTTGTCTCACTGGATAGTGGACGCCATTGCTCTAGCATACCAGCAGCAAGGTCGACCATGCCCCCTTGGTGTGAGAGCCCACTCCATCCGGAGTGTGGCCTCCTCTTGGGCTCTAGCGCATGGTGCCTCGCTAACAGACATCTGTAGAGCTGCAGGCTGGGCGACACCCTAACACATTCGCGAGATTATATAATCTCCGAGTGGAGCCAGTTTCTTCTCATGTTCTCGCTTCAACTAGCCGGTACTAGATTCTGCTCAGGTGTCTTCGCTTGCTCGCCATTCCACTCCACGGACTGGATCAGTGCGATATTCTCCTCAGGTGAGTTTCCCTGAGAAACCCTGAGTTCCTTCAGCACTGCTGACGCCATCGCCAGAGTTTTACCTCCGGCAGCTTTCGCGGTTGGCTAGGTGCCTCCATGTGCATGGTTCCCCCGTTGGGTGACCCCCACATGTGTATTTCCACTGTAAGCCTCCTTGAGCATGTGTCTTTCCCTTGGCAAGCCACCTTGCCACCCCTCGGGTTGAAAGACTTGATTTTCCATATGCAGTCCCTCCGGGTCATATGTGTATTCTAAGACCTCCCTTCGGGCGGGCATTGTGTTGCATATTTCCACTGAGATATGCTTCCCAGTGTACCTTGGTATTCCTATGATAAGTAGGACTCCTTCGTCCGTGCCAGACTCACGACAGGGAGCTCAGACTTACGCAGGGCACTGGAAGACAGCTGAGAAGGTGGCGTGATTAGACTGGAACCCCCATTTCTGACGTAAATCGTAGTGACCATGAAAGGGAACGTCTTGGTTACGTATGTAACCCTCGTTCCCTGAGTAGGGAACGGAGAAGTTACGTCTTCCTGCCACTTCCGCTGTACCTCTGGAAATGCCGGAGTTCAGTCTCGGCTCCTCAGCAGGAAACATATCTGCATGTTGCGGCGTACTTCCTTATATACCCACAAGGTAGGGTGGAGTTACGCATGCAAATTCCGCAGACCCATGGCATTTCCACTGCCATTCGCTCGGTTTGTAATACTCGAAGGTGATTCTAAGCGAAACTCCCATTTCGCCGTCACTGACGTAACATCTTCGTTCCCTACTCGGGAACGAGGGTTACATACGTAACCGAGACGTTCTTTAAGGTAAAATATATATAAGATAAGATATAAGATATTTAAATCTGTTTATTAGGGCCCAAGCCCTGAAAGGGCGAAGGCCCTATTGTTTTCGTAAGGATTTTTTTTTTTTTTTTTGCCTTTTTGCCACTTTTGGGGCCCTTAATATGCTCAAAAACTCTTGAAATTTTGCACACTCGTCAGAACCTGCGGCCATCAGGGCCGGACTGAAGCTGGTACCCGGGCTTGGCAGGGGGGCTCGACAGCGTCCCTGGAATGGGGTCCGAAAACTTCGGTCAAACACACTTGCATGCAATAATATGAAACTCAGTACACATATATATCTCATTGGGCTGAACAACTTTCGTGCTCTAAGTTTTACAAAGGCCCAACAGGAAGTCGGTTATTATACGTTGTTTGGAAAACTCATACAATGGAATGTGAAATACTCCTCCTAGGGAATTCATCCGATCGCCACCAAACTCGGTGTGAATGAAGTCAAGACACTGAGGATGAATTCTTGCGAACGGATTTTTGATATCTCGAACGGTTTGGCCGTGGCGAGGAAACGAATTTATGGCGAATAATGGGACACAGGAAGTGTGTTATAACTTCTGCGTACATTAACTGATCTTGATGAAACTTCCGCAGTGTGTTCGTTGTAAGAGGCCGATCACATGGATGTGACTATTGTGAGTAAAAGTTATAGCGCCACCAACTGGCAGCAGGAAGTTTGTCACTTTCAAAATGCTTTGAAATCACTCTCTTATTTTTACCCGATTTGCTTCAAACTTTAACACGGCAGATATAGACCTGTGGAAGGATTATTGATATCTTAGATACTGTTGCCGTGGCAACGCATCAAACTTTAATATTCTTTTCGGATGCTTTTGAGACTCTTAGCATGCTTCAAATTGGATGAAACTCGACAGACACATCACACTTATTAGCCATTAGACATGTGAAAAGTTTCAGAAACGGGCGTGGCAGGGGGGCTCAACAGCGCCCCCTTGAACGGGGTCTGAAAACTTGGTCCACATATCAAACACGCTTGCATGAATTAATATGAAACTCGGTACACATATAGATGTCATCGGGCCGAACGACATTCCCTCGGTCAAGTTTTACGCCAGCCCAACAGGAAGTCGGCTATTATGGGTTGTTTGAAAAACGCATGCTGTGGAATTTGATGTACTTCTCCTAGAGAATTAATCCAATCGCCACCAAACTCTGTGTGCATGAAGTCAAGACATTGAGGATGCTAAATTGCGGACGGATTTTTGATATCTCGAACGCTTTGGCCGTGGCGAGGACACGAATTTATGGCGAGAAAAGAGAAACACGAAGTGTTATAACTTCTGCCAAAGTCCTTTTAGGCAAGTCGTGCCACTCGGCCGCCATCTTGGCAACGCCTCCGGGCAGCTATTTCGGACTAACAAGACCAGGCTCCTATCTAAATGAATGGGCAGAGAGTCAGAACTGCACTTTCACTGGACACCGGGACATAAAAACTGCATGTATAGAAACAGCAGTAAAATATGATAAAAATCGCTGAAAAAGTTTGATGACTTTGCCCCAAAATAAGGTTTAAAACGCCTTTTCCCCCAGTTTATACTTTTACTACGCATGCGCAAGGATTCACGTTCACGACACCAACTTCATTCACGTCTCTATCCAGAATGCCGGTGTTGTGCCAAGCACTTAAACAATTATATGTATTTAAATGTCTGAAACCTAAAATAAACATTATGTGGTTAAAAAAACTGAACAGTTGTGATATAGCCTATGATAAGCGCTGAGCGCGTCCGTCTTTGGCTCAGCGCCAGTCACAGCGCGAAAGCACAGGTTGAATATGGCAGTTATGTCACGTCACTGTACATTTGCTCCTTAGTGGTCAGCCGCTGACTGTTAAAAGCAGATGATTGGCTTTCCAGCGGGAGGGGCGGGACATGTGCATACAACCGCCATCTTTGCCGTTACGGGTTTTCCTTATATATTTGTATGAGGATTGAGGAAGTGGCATGTCTCATATAAATTGTCTCTGCTTCTGCACACATTAACTGATATTGATGAAACTTCAGCAGTGTGTTCGTGGTAAGAGGCCGATCAGATGGATGTAACTACTGTGAGTCAAAGTTATAGCGCCACCAACTGGCAGCAGGACGTGTGTCACTTTCAAAATGCTTTTGACAAAATGGGGGGGGTTACTTTTACCCACAGTTACAAAAATCAATACATATATTGGTCTCATCGAGCCGGACAACTTTCTAATTTACAGTCATTAGCTCCGACCAACAGGAAGTCAGATATTTTGGTTTGAATGTGGATTTCTTTGCAAAATCAGCCTCTGAATTTTTACCCACTCCTCTTAAGTGGTTTATTTTATTCACACCAAACTTTTTCAACATGATGAAAATACATTAAAGATGCTAAAGTGTGAACGGATATTAAATATGTCAAACGGTTTTGCATTTAGCATGCATAGTTTAGCATCCTATGATAAAGAATAGTTTAGCATAGTGTAACTAAAGGCACAAGGGTGGTGGTGCCACCGGCTTGGGCCCGCGATCGCTATATTTTTATATTGGGTTCATAAGACACCCAGACTTGATGAAAAACTGAAGTTTTATATATTAAACTTTTTGCCGAGCATTACGAGTGTACGGCTTATTTTGTGTTTCTCTCTTTTTTTGTATAATTGTTTTGTTTACTTTTACATGCATGTTTTTTGATACTTTTTTTGTGAGTGAATGAGCAGTATTTTATGTCTGTTTGGTGTTTTTTCATGGATCTATAGTGAATGCGCTGCATGGATGAGCTCAACATATCGTCTTCATGTGACGCTTTCTGGGAGAATCGAGTGAAAGAACCGGAGTGTTATATGAACACACTACTCTCACTGTTTATACTAAACATGTCATAGAATATGCATAAGTACGCTAATTGGGACACACCATAAAAGTCCATGAAATTAAACTAAAACAACAACTCAATGTGACAATCATACTGTAGAATATGACTGTCATATTTTGATGAGTTAACACTGAAGATAACTCTAGCATTATGCACTGAAAAGCACTGATGTGAGAAAGACAGTGATGATCTACCTTTAGAAACGTGTGTGTTTCTAGTTGAGGGATCCTGAGAGTGTGTGATGTGGACTGGATTCACTGCTGTCGTTGAATCAGCTTGAGCTGTGAAGATGAATGTTAGTTCAGATGATTAATACTGTACAATATGACATTCATATTTTAACTTTGATCATCAAATTACATAAAAAGTTAATATTTTTGCTGTCAAGATTCAATTCCTTTATTATTTCCAGCATCACGTTTTGGACTGTTACTTCACTGCAGTTCATTAGTTTGAAGCAATGCTTTGAGTTACTCTTCTGTGAGAGTCAAAGAAGCTTTTGTTCCCTCAGTTTGTTCTGGTTCAGTGATACTGATAGACCTTAGTGTTGCTGACATTATGAGGCTCTTCTAACACTGTTTTCTCACCTGAATACTTGACAGTGTATCTGACTGAGGTCTTGACTTGATTTCTGTGAGTAAGCTGACATCTCCCCTCTCTGTTGTCATCTTCATTCAGGAGTGTTGTAGTTAGATTTATAATGATACAGTGATATAGATCTGATGATAATAATATCTGATATCTGGAGTCTGTCTTCAGATCAACACCAGCCTGATTCACCCACAACAGCTCAGTTCCCTCAGAATGAATCAAACGATCACAGTATAATCCAGTATATGAATACAACTGACAGGAGAGAGTCACAGAGCGGCCTGGACTGATCTCAGTCTGTGAGGATGAAGATGAGGATGAAGATGATGATGATGATGATGATGATGATAATGATGAAGATGATGGAGACACTGAAACTGAACACAAAACACAAATCACAGACTCTTCAATCATCATTTGAGTTTAAAGGGAGAATTTTAAATTGAGCACATAATCATAAACTTACCATGAAGAACATGCAGTGAAACACGTGCATCAACTCCTTGTTTCTGTCCATTCACATATTGTTGGCAGATGTATAATCCATAATCTTCTTCTGTGACGTTCTTGATGTTCAGAGAGCAGTCAGACTCCAGACTCAGTCTCTCATGTCTCTCTGTGTCTTTCTTCTTTATCCCTTCAGTAATCAGGTCAACTGGTGCTGAATGTCTGAAGCTGTTATAGTTCCATGTAGTTGATTTGCAGTCAGAAAGAGTTTTATTACAGGACAGAGAGACATTTTCACCAGAACTGATGAACACAAGATCATCCACTCCACTGATACCTGAAACACAGTATATCTCAATGATCATTATGTTATATATTAATAAATGAGAACATAAAACATACCAGCATAAAAAGCAGAAGTTTGATATCTTCGTTTTTTCCTCACTTAAAGCAAACAACACACTCTCCAGAATAAACTATTAGTCTTTATCAGAGAGCTGTTCAAATCACTGACACACTCTTAATATGAAGATAATTCTTCATCAACAGATGTTTGAGTGACACTATGTCCAGTATCAGGAATAATACAGTATGATCTGTGTGTATCAATACACAACTCTGAGATCACAACGTGAATGTGTGCAAGAATAAACTGAGCATGTTCAAATGAACTCTTTCCAGACTAATTCCACTAAATGTCTTTAGAGAAAATACAGATTTCTTTACCTGTGAGAAGTGAAGAGAGAATGATCAGTCCCAGCAGACACAGATCACACTTATCAGCCATTTTGTGTTTCTGTCAGTCTTTCTCTTCATTATTTACAGCTCTTCCTTTAAACATCATCAGCTCCTCCTCTGGTTTGTGGTTTGTGTAACTTCCTCTGATCTGATCAAATGAGTGTTGAAATTCTGCTAGAGTTGCTGTTTAGTGACACGATGTCACAGTGAAGTGTTGCTTTAAGTGCGTGTGAAATGTTTGAGAAGTGCATATACTGCACTTTTTAAAAAAAAAAGCACTAATCATTAACAGTCTAAAGAGTTTATAACTACACAATATATATTAAAGAATGACAGACCAATGGATATGTTTAAAGTGCTTTATTTATAAACAAAGTAAACATTACTTACACATTTTCATTTGCTACAACGTGTTTTAGCTTAATGTTGGGAGACAGAGTGAGAAAGAAACAGAGAGAGAGAGAAAGAGAGACAGAAAGAATGTGTGTAAGAGGCAGTTGAACAAATGGATAGAGACAGTAAAGACATTCTGTGATTTTGGCCGTCGGCGTCCTGATCCATCATCGCACATCACACTCATCTACTCTACTCTCCTTGAAGTTCACTTCCCGCTACTTTTTCCCTCTTCCACCTGCCCGCCACTGCAACTGTCTTCTTCTTCTTCGATAGTAGCCTAAGCTACTGTCTGTATACTGCCACCTGCTTTACCGGAGGTCTAGCAACCCAAGTGCAAGCCACTTCACAGACACAGATAGTTGCGTGTTCTGAGTTAACACAATCAGAGCGTAAAAATACGGGATATTTTATGGGAAATTACAAAAACGGGAAGACAGCGGGAAAAGAGCTAAAATACGTGAGAAACCCGGAAAAAACGGGAGGGTTGACAGCTATGTGTCTCAACACACATCTGCTCTGAACAGATTATTGGCTACTTTTGCACACAAGAGAATTACTGTTTGTCTCACTTCTTTCTTTTAGAAGTTTCAATTTTTAAGGTATTTTGAAATGATTAACGTCAGCTCCAGTTTGGTGAAACAAAGTATTTGCACACACTTCATGAGCGTCTGTAAAGCAGATATTAAATGTCTTCAGGAAGAGTTTCTACACATGGATTATAATGTTCTGCTTTACTCTCTCCAGCCCTGAGAAAATAGATCAGATCCAGACTCCTTTATTAACACTACAAACACCAAATGCCAGTCATTTTCCCTTTGGCCGGTGGATTTGGCAGTGGCACGAGCCGCTCTGACGGGGATAATTCTCGGTCAGCTGGTTTTGTGTGCTGTGACACAGACAGAGCTGTTTAAAGCGATTCAGAGATGCTTTAAAGGCTATTTTAAATTTAATTTGCTGTAAAATGCGATGTTGCAACCCTGGCTCATGTGAAAACTGTTCCTGTGGCAACATTTTTTGCAAGACGCGGAATACGTTGCGTTGTGCACGTTTCACAACAGTATCAAAGTGAAATGTCCAGCGAGTGGCGCTAAAAGTGTGTTTAGTCTTTTTTCCGGAACAGATGAACGTGAATATGGCAACGTTTTATTACGTCTTAGTTTGTCCGTATCATCGCAGATCTGAGTTGAAATGTCCGGTGAGTGGCGCTAAAAGATTAACCATCACGCTTTAAAATAACTTACACCTGCACTATACCCTAAACCTACCCGATAGTGTTAACAAAAGCAAATGCAACATTAAAATGTAATCGTAGCCATGGTATTTAAGATTATTAATGAACTTTGAGCTCTTATATCATGATTCGTCTTTCACAGGATTCGAACCAAAGGTCTTCCAGCTGAGCTACTGAGCAAGCTTAATAAGTTATCAGAAATGTGTGTGAAAACGATTCACAATCGAAGGTGCTTGCTGTTTTACTGCCTCTAGGCTTCATTTCTTTTAGAAACTGCAGTAATATGTACATACTGGTACGTATTTTGCGTTTTGCAACGTTTTTCCAATGAGCCAGTGTTGGCTATGTTTTATGAATACCTTGGTGTGTCATTATGAGAGTCAGTATGTGTCATCGGCACCATGCTCTGAAGATACTCATGATATTTCTTCCTTGTAAAAGTATAAGATATCTTTTATTTTTTCCTTTTGTAATGAAAGGGTCTTGATAGATTTCTTGAGTCACACCGAGAACAATGACACCAAACATGCCGTAGTCGGACCGAACTTGCTGTCCACAGTAATGGTTGTCTTTTGTGTCGGTCACAGTCAGGTTTGTTTGGACTCGTTGTGTTTCATCATCGTCTGCCTTAATCACTCTTTTGTTGTCATGGACACTAATGACTTTCAGCTTTACACTCATCAGTCTCCATCATCATCACCTGTATTTGTGTTCAGTTCTGGTTCAGTCAGTGTCCGGTGTCGTCTTTAGTGGGTGTGTTGCATGATAGTCTGTTCCTGTTTGGATTACCTGTTGGATTTATTAAATAAGACCTATTGGCTTTCTTCATCTTTGTGTGTGTTTCTACACCTGTGTGACAGTCTCTTTGTGTTGTGGCTTTGAGCTCTAGTGTTTTCAGAAGCATGTCATCGCTGGCTGTGAGAACTCAGTTAGTTTGACCGGACTGGTCTAACCCACACACAACTGTGATCATCTCTGAACCCAGTTTAGGTGGACAGGTGTGAATTCTCACACATTCAGAAAACAGTTCCTCTTCTTTCTTAAAGTGGGTTTCTGAAGAAAAGAGAAACACAAGAACTACAACTGACTTCAGACACAGCCTTATGTGGCAGGTCCAATGAAATTCTTCCTGCCTGCATGTGGTTGGTCAGTCTACTCATTGAGTTTCGTCCTATCAGTGCTAAGCAGTAGAGTGTATATAAACTGGCTGGCTAGAGTGTATGGCGTCACGAGTCACCGCCCCTTTCTTCCCGTGTCGTCATTTAGTCGCCATCCAGGTATGTTTGGTGATGTTGGCTGGGTTGTCGTAGCTAACGTTAGCCTATTTTGAGGGTGGTGTATGAAGTCCTGCGGCTGGCATTGGGTTGAGGTTGTTCCTCTTCTGGAAGGTGAAAGCCATGATTGTGTTTTTTATCTAAGTATCCACTCGTATTGTAAAGGCAGGATTGTTTGTGTACAGTGAGAGGTTTGGGTGAAACTGATTAAAGCGCGGCTAGTACGGGTTTCAGCATTTCAGTACAGAGGCGCTTAGCTATCACCGGCACGCACATTTCCTCCCGATAGACTGAACGAGCCCTCAGCTTTCAAGCATGTGTGTTGTCTGTCTTGGTTTGGTTTAAAATCTGATTTGGTTCCTGGAGATCGCACTCATAAGGTATGTGCTTCTAACTTATTATAGGTTGAGTTGCGATCTTCTGTAGAGATAAGATGATTTTTATTAATAGTAAACCTGTTTAAATCTTTAACCAGTTCAAACTCTGTGTAAGGTTTGAGGAAAGCAGAGTAAGTCAAGCCCGTTTCTGAAAGAGAGGTAACTTATACTCAGAGTCAGTTACCATGGTAACTTACTCTGTGAACCTAACCTGGTCGGGAGCAGGTTATCTTCGGTAAACCCAGAGTTTCTTTCGGTCTCCTCCCCTTTTTTAAAGAGGAAGCGGTGTTTAAACACCTTCATTCATTCTTTCAGTACATTTATTGATTGCTGTTTTTACTGCTGTTTTTTTTTCTATTTTTAATAAGATGAAGTCTATATAACTCCTTAACTGCCAACTGAAAATATAATAGTAGATTAGTTACATAATGTAGTTCTAAACAAATTCTACAGAATTAAACTGTGGCATTTACTGAGAATCACTGAACTGTGTTGATCTGTGCACCAGAAGTTGATGGACCGTCCTCCTGCTGTTCTTCCACACTCTGGGGGCGCGGGGAGAGATAAGAATACCTGTTTATACTTAGATTTAAACTTAGATTCTATAGGCTACTCCACATAAAATGTGAAATAATCAGAATGTGTAGATTGTTTGATGTGTAGACACATAATATTAGCATTACCTCTGTAGGCCTCTCTGTTGCAGCAGAAACTCTTTATCTCCATCGTCCTGTGAAGATGAGCATTTGGTCGAGTACACTTTATAACGTACTCGGTTACTAACGTAACCTCGGTTCTCTCTAGAAGAGGGAACGAGTACTGCGTTTTTGTAAAAACGCTACGGGAAAAGTCTCTTTTCACGAAATACTGAAGCAAAAAATTATCCTTAATTTTCATACATGTAAAGCGCGTTGCGGCAGTGCTTAGCTATGGCGAGACGGCTCGCTCGCTCATTGGCTGCTCTGCAGCAACTGCATAAGCCTATCGAGCGAGGCCTGAGGTGACGTCAGGCCAATGAGGACGCTTCGCGCCCTCCTAGCCATTTCCCGCCGAGATGGGTGTGGCTAGCCTCTATATAAGGAGCTCGAGAAGGCTGATTCACTTGATTTTCATCGCCGAAGCGAACCAGAGTGAACCGTACGCACGGCAGAGAACGCAGTACTCGTTCCCTCTTCTAGAGAGAACCGAGGTTACGTTAGTAACCGAGTACGTTCTCTTACGAGAGTCCTCTCGTACTGCGTTTTTGTAAAAACGCTACGGGAACCCCTTGTAAAGCGCCGTGCGTGCTGGGATAAAGACACCAATCACTGGAGCAAACCAGGTGTACAGTGCATAATCACCAGATAGACTCACAAAGAGTCTGATTACATAATTCCCCATATTGCAACGTCCACGGACGTAAAACATGACCTCACAGAGAGAGTCTAGAGACAAGAGGGGATTCCTCTGTCCTTATAAGGTTGCGTCAGCAGACGCGAATATGACATAGCATAGACAGGGTGGGGAAACCTGAGCTAAATGCGGGAAATGTGGGTCTTACACAATTCTGCCCATAAGACAGTCGGCAGCGCATTGCGCATGCGATTTCAGTGTTCTAGTTAGACAGCTGAATCGGCTACACCGATAGTAGCTTAGCCTGCAAGGCGGGAACCTCTAGGTTGTAAAACCTAATAAATGTAGATGGTGAGGCCCAGCCCGCCGCCGTACATATATCCTGTAGGGAAATCCCGCTGGACCAAGCCCACGAGGAGGCAACACCCCTCGTGGAGTGCGCTCTAACTCCCAACGGGCACTGGAGGCCCTTGGCAGTATAAGCCAGCGCTATGGCGTCAACTATCCATCTGGATAGGCTCTGTTTCGAAACAGCCATTCCCTTGGAACGT